>NC_088860.1:25145430-25745430 GCF_963853765.1 Magallana gigas
AATGAATGCTAATATCATGGTACCGGTACACAACCATTTGAGGCTAATTACCCTTAATGGGCTGGGACTGTGTATTGCCTCTGCTGTCACCTTGCTATAATTACCGCTCAGGTGTATTAGCTTGGACCTACTCATTAAGTCATTACATAACTGTTGTTCATTCTCAGTGTCATCGCACTCAGTGCTTCTGTCTTATCATCACAGTTCAACAGATGACAGCAGCACTCAAACCCTTTAAAAGAGGCTCTCCTTCAGCAGTTCAGCACACTCTCACCTCCCGCTCCACTGCAGCACAAGCTCAGGAACTTCCACTGTCTGCACCCGTCTTGGTTCAAGGCCTGTGCTAGTCTCCATCATGCACTAGCACTAGCCTGTGCTGAGATGGGAGCACAGTCCATGCAACACCAGCCTTGAGACACTTTCTGCATCTCTAGATTTACAGTCCTTCCCCTGTACTTGCTATGTGCTGGTGTGCACCTGGTCACTAGCACTAGCCTGTGCTGGGAGAGGAGTCACCTACTCATCAAACAGATCACAGTCATTAAGGGGCCTTACCGTCACTCTCTGGAGGAACTTGGACTTCCTGGTACCTGCTACGTGCTCATGGGTCAAAATCATAAGCACTAGCCCGTGCTGGGAAATCCTGTCCTCCCTGCAACAAACAGTCATAAAGGTAACAAGTTATTTCCTCCCAAAACTATTGGCAGATCCTATTTTAATTACAATTAACAAAGTACAGTAATAATGAATGCTAATATCATGGTACCGGTACACAACCATTTGAGGCTAATTACCCTTAATGGGCTGGGACTGTGTATTGCCTCTGCTGTCACCTTGCTATAATTACCGCTCAGGTGTATTAGCTTGGACCTACTCATTAAGTCATTACATAACTGTTGTTCATTCTCAGTGTCATCGCACTCAGTGCTTCTGTCTTATCATCACAGTTCAACAGATGACAGCAGCACTCAAACCCTTTAAAAGAGGCTCTCCTTCAGCAGTTCAGCACACTCTCACCTCCCGCTCCACTGCAGCACAAGCTCAGGAACTTCCACTGTCTGCACCCGTCTTGGTTCAAGGCCTGTGCTAGTCTCCATCATGCACTAGCACTAGCCTGTGCTGAGATGGGAGCACAGTCCATGCAACACCAGCCTTGAGACACTTTCTGCATCTCTAGATTTACAGTCCTTCCCCTGTACTTGCTATGTGCTGGTGTGCACCTGGTCACTAGCACTAGCCTGTGCTGGGAGAGGAGTCACCTATTCATCAAACAGATCACAGTCATTAAGGGGCCTTACCGTCACTCTCTGGAGGAACTTGGACTTCCTGGTACCTGCTACGTGCTCATGGGTCAAAATCATAAGCACTAGCCCGTGCTGGGAAATCCTGTCCTCCCTGCAACAAACAGTCATAAAGGTAACAAGTTATTTCCTCCCAAAACTATTGGCAGATCCTATTTTAATTACAATTAACAAAGTACAGTAATAATGAATGCTAATATCATGGTACCGGTACACAACCATTTGAGGCTAATTACCCTTAATGGGCTGGGACTGTGTATTGCCTCTGCTGTCACCTTGCTATAATTACCGCTCAGGTGTATTAGCTTGGACCTACTCATTAAGTCATTACATAACTGTTGTTCATTCTCAGTGTCATCGCACTCAGTGCTTCTGTCTTATCATCACAGTTCAACAGATGACAGCAGCACTCAAACCCTTTAAAAGAGGCTCTCCTTCAGCAGTTCAGCACACTCTCACCTCCCGCTCCACTGCAGCACAAGCTCAGGAACTTCCACTGTCTGCACCCGTCTTGGTTCAAGGCCTGTGCTAGTCTCCATCATGCACTAGCACTAGCCTGTGCTGAGATGGGAGCACAGTCCATGCAACACCAGCCTTGAGACACTTTCTGCATCTCTAGATTTACAGTCCTTCCCCTGTACTTGCTATGTGCTGGTGTGCACCTGGTCACTAGCACTAGCCTGTGCTGGGAGAGGAGTCACCTATTCATCAAACAGATCACAGTCATTAAGGGGCCTTACCGTCACTCTCTGGAGGAACTTGGGCTTCCTGGTACCTGCTACGTGCTCATGGGTCAAAATCATAAGCACTAGCCCGTGCTGGGAAATCCTGTCCTCCCTGCAACAAACAGTCATAAAGGTAACAAGTTATTTCCTCCCAAAACTATTGGCAGATCCTATTTTAATTACAATTAACAAAGTACAGTAATAATGAATGCTAATATCATGGTACCGGTACACAACCATTTGTGCTGTCACCTTGCTATAATTACTGCTCAGGTGTATTAGCTTGGACCTACTCATTAAGTCATTACATAACTGTTGTTCATTCTCAGTGTCATCGCACTCAGTGCTTCTGTCTTATCATCACAGTTCAACAGATGACAGCAGCACTCAAACCCTTTAAAAGAGGCTCTCCTTCAGCAGTTCAGCACACTCTCACCTCCCGCTCCACTGCAGCACAAGCTCAGGAACTTCCACTGTCTGCACCCGTCTTGGTTCAAGGCCTGTGCTAGTCTCCATCATGCACTAGCACTAGCCTGTGCTGAGATGGGAGCACAGTCCATGCAACACCAGCCTTGAGACACTTTCTGCATCTCTAGATTTACAGTCCTTCCCCTGTACTTGCTATGTGCTGGTGTGCACCTGGTCACTAGCACTAGCCTGTGCTGGGAGAGGAGTCACCTATTCATCAAACAGATCACAGTCAATAAGGGGCCTTACCGTCACTCTCTGGAGGAACTTGGACTTCCTGGTACCTGCTACGTGCTCATGGGTCAAAATCATAAGCACTAGCCCGTGCTGGGAAATCCTGTCCTCCCTGCAACAAACAGTCATAAAGGTAACAAGTTATTTCCTCCCAAAACTATTGGCAGATCCTATTTTAATTACAATTAACAAAGTACAGTAATAATGAATGCTAATATCATGGTACCGGTACACAACCATTTGAGGCTAATTACCCTTAATGGGCTGGGACTGTGTATTGCCTCTGCTGTCACCTTGCTATAATTACCGCTCAGGTGTATTAGCTTGGACCTACTCATTAAGTCATTACATAACTGTTGTTCATTCTCAGTGTCATCGCACTCAGTGCTTCTGTCTTATCATCACAGTTCAACAGATGACAGCAGCACTCAAACCCTTTAAAAGAGGCTCTCCTTCAGCAGTTCAGCACACTCTCACCTCCCGCTCCACTGCAGCACAAGCTCAGGAACTTCCACTGTCTGCACCCGTCTTGGTTCAAGGCCTGTGCTAGTCTCCATCATGCACTAGCACTAGCCTGTGCTGAGATGGGAGCACAGTCCATGCAACACCAGCCTTGAGACACTTTCTGCATCTCTAGATTTACAGTCCTTCCCCTGTACTTGCTATGTGCTGGTGTGCACCTGGTCACTAGCACTAGCCTGTGCTGGGAGAGGAGTCACCTATTCATCAAACAGATCACAGTCATTAAGGGGCCTTACCGTCACTCTCTGGAGGAACTTGGACTTCCTGGTACCTGCTACGTGCTCATGGGTCAAAATCATAAGCACTAGCCCGTGCTGGGAAATCCTGTCCTCCCTGCAACAAACAGTCATAAAGGTAACAAGTTATTTCCTCCCAAAACTATTGGCAGATCCTATTTTAATTACAATTAACAAAGTACAGTAATAATGAATGCTAATATCATGGTACCGGTACACAACCATTTGAGGCTAATTACCCTTAATGGGCTGGGACTGTGTATTGCCTCTGCTGTCACCTTGCTATAATTACCGCTCAGGTGTATTAGCTTGGACCTACTCATTAAGTCATTACATAACTGTTGTTCATTCTCAGTGTCATCGCACTCAGTGCTTCTGTCTTATCATCACAGTTCAACAGATGACAGCAGCACTCAAACCCTTTAAAAGAGGCTCTCCTTCAGCAGTTCAGCACACTCTCACCTCCCGCTCCACTGCAGCACAAGCTCAGGAACTTCCACTGTCTGCACCCGTCTTGGTTCAAGGCCTGTGCTAGTCTCCATCATGCACTAGCACTAGCCTGTGCTGAGATGGGAGCACAGTCCATGCAACACCAGCCTTGAGACACTTTCTGCATCTCTAGATTTACAGTCCTTCCCCTGTACTTGCTATGTGCTGGTGTGCACCTGGTCACTAGCACTAGCCTGTGCTGGGAGAGGAGTCACCTATTCATCAAACAGATCACAGTCATTAAGGGGCCTTACCGTCACTCTCTGGAGGAACTTGGACTTCCTGGTACCTGCTACGTGCTCATGGGTCAAAATCATAAGCACTAGCCCGTGCTGGGAAATCCTGTCCTCCCTGCAACAAACAGTCATAAAGGTAACAAGTTATTTCCTCCCAAAACTATTGGCAGATCCTATTTTAATTACAATTAACAAAGTACAGTAATAATGAATGCTAATATCATGGTACCGGTACACAACCATTTGAGGCTAATTACCCTTAATGGGCTGGGACTGTGTATTGCCTCTGCTGTCACCTTGCTATAATTACCGCTCAGGTGTATTAGCTTGGACCTACTCATTAAGTCATTACATAACTGTTGTTCATTCTCAGTGTCATCGCACTCAGTGCTTCTGTCTTATCATCACAGTTCAACAGATGACAGCAGCACTCAAACCCTTTAAAAGAGGCTCTCCTTCAGCAGTTCAGCACACTCTCACCTCCCGCTCCACTGCAGCACAAGCTCAGGAACTTCCACTGTCTGCACCCGTCTTGGTTCAAGGCCTGTGCTAGTCTCCATCATGCACTAGCACTAGCCTGTGCTGAGATGGGAGCACAGTCCATGCAACACCAGCCTTGAGACACTTTCTGCATCTCTAGATTTACAGTCCTTCCCCTGTACTTGCTATGTGCTGGTGTGCACCTGGTCACTAGCACTAGCCTGTGCTGGGAGAGGAGTCACCTATTCATCAAACAGATCACAGTCATTAAGGGGCCTTACCGTCACTCTCTGGAGGAACTTGGACTTCCTGGTACCTGCTACGTGCTCATGGGTCAAAATCATAAGCACTAGCCCGTGCTGGGAAATCCTGTCCTCCCTGCAACAAACAGTCATAAAGGTAACAAGTTATTTCCTCCCAAAACTATTGGCAGATCCTATTTTAATTACAATTAACAAAGTACAGTAATAATGAATGCTAATATCATGGTACCGGTACACAACCATTTGAGGCTAATTACCCTTAATGGGCTGGGACTGTGTATTGCCTCTGCTGTCACCTTGCTATAATTACCGCTCAGGTGTATTAGCTTGGACCTACTCATTAAGTCATTACATAACTGTTGTTCATTCTCAGTGTCATCGCACTCAGTGCTTCTGTCTTATCATCACAGTTCAACAGATGACAGCAGCACTCAAACCCTTTAAAAGAGGCTCTCCTTCAGCAGTTCAGCACACTCTCACCTCCCGCTCCACTGCAGCACAAGCTCAGGAACTTCCACTGTCTGCACCCGTCTTGGTTCAAGGCCTGTGCTAGTCTCCATCATGCACTAGCACTAGCCTGTGCTGAGATGGGAGCACAGTCCATGCAACACCAGCCTTGAGACACTTTCTGCATCTCTAGATCTACAGTCCTTCCCCTGTACTTGCTATGTGCTGGTGTGCACCTGGTCACTAGCACTAGCCTGTGCTGGGAGAGGAGTCACCTATTCATCAAACAGATCACAGTCACTAAGGGGCCTTACCGTCACTCTCTGGAGGAACTTGGACTTCCTGGTACCTGCTACGTGCCCATGGGTCAAAATCATAAGCACTAGCCCGTGCTGGGAAATCCTGTCCTCCCTGCAACAAACAGTCATAAAGGTAACAAGTTATTTCCTCCCAAAACTATTGGCAGATCCTATTTTAATTACAATTAACAAAGTACAGTAATAATGAATGCTAATATCATGGTACCGGTACACAACCATTTGAGGCTAATTACCCTTAATGGGCTGGGACTGTGTATTGCCTCTGCTGTCACCTTGCTATAATTACCGCTCAGGTGTATTAGCTTGGACCTACTCATTAAGTCATTACATAACTGTTGTTCATTCTCAGTGTCATCGCACTCAGTGCTTCTGTCTTATCATCACAGTTCAACAGATGACAGCAGCACTCAAACCCTTTAAAAGAGGCTCTCCTTCAGCAGTTCAGCACACTCTCACCTCCCGCTCCACTGCAGCACAAGCTCAGGAACTTCCACTGTCTGCACCCGTCTTGGTTCAAGGCCTGTGCTAGTCTCCATCATGCACTAGCACTAGCCTGTGCTGAGATGGGAGCACAGTCCATGCAACACCAGCCTTGAGACACTTTCTGCATCTCTAGATCTACAGTCCTTCCCCTGTACTTGCTATGTGCTGGTGTGCACCTGGTCACTAGCACTAGCCTGTGCTGGGAGAGGAGTCACCTATTCATCAAACAGATCACAGTCATTGAGGGGCCTTACCGTCACTCTCTGGAGGAACTTGGGCTTCCTGGTACCTGCTACGTGCTCATGGGTCAAAATCATAAGCACTAGCCCGTGCTGGGAAATCCTGTCCTCCCTGCAACAAACAGTCATAAAGGTAACAAGTTATTTCCTCCCAAAATTATTGGCAGATCCTATTTTAATTACAATTAACAAAGTACAGTAATAATGAATGCTAATATCATGGTACCGGTACACAACCATTTGTGCTGTCACCTTGCTATAATTACTGCTCAGGTGTATTAGCTTGGACCTACTCATTAAGTCATTACATAACTGTTGTTCATTCTCAGTGTCATCGCACTCAGTGCTTCTGTCTTATCATCACAGTTCAACAGATGACAGCAGCACTCAAACCCTTTAAAAGAGGCTCTCCTTCAGCAGTTCAGCACACTCTCACCTCCCGCTCCACTGCAGCACAAGCTCAGGAACTTCCACTGTCTGCACCCGTCTTGGTTCAAGGCCTGTGCTAGTCTCCATCATGCACTAGCACTAGCCTGTGCTGAGATGGGAGCACAGTCCATGCAACACCAGCCTTGAGACACTTTCTGCATCTCTAGATTTACAGTCCTTCCCCTGTACTTGCTATGTGCTGGTGTGCACCTGGTCACTAGCACTAGCCTGTGCTGGGAGAGGAGTCACCTATTCATCAAACAGATCACAGTCATTAAGGGGCCTTACCGTCACTCTCTGGAGGAACTTGGACTTCCTGGTACCTGCTACGTGCTCATGGGTCAAAATCATAAGCACTAGCCCGTGCTGGGAAATCCTGTCCTCCCTGCAACAAACAGTCATAAAGGTAACAAGTTATTTCCTCCCAAAACTATTGGCAGATCCTATTTTAATTACAATTAACAAAGTACAGTAATAATGAATGCTAATATCATGGTACCGGTACACAACCATTTGAGGCTAATTACCCTTAATGGGCTGGGACTGTGTATTGCCTCTGCTGTCACCTTGCTATAATTACCGCTCAGGTGTATTAGCTTGGACCTACTCATTAAGTCATTACATAACTGTTGTTCATTCTCAGTGTCATCGCACTCAGTGCTTCTGTCTTATCATCACAGTTCAACAGATGACAGCAGCACTCAAACCCTTTAAAAGAGGCTCTCCTTCAGCAGTTCAGCACACTCTCACCTCCCGCTCCACTGCAGCACAAGCTCAGGAACTTCCACTGTCTGCACCCGTCTTGGTTCAAGGCCTGTGCTAGTCTCCATCATGCACTAGCACTAGCCTGTGCTGAGATGGGAGCACAGTCCATGCAACACCAGCCTTGAGACACTTTCTGCATCTCTAGATTTACAGTCCTTCCCCTGTACTTGCTATGTGCTGGTGTGCACCTGGTCACTAGCACTAGCCTGTGCTGGGAGAGGAGTCACCTATTCATCAAACAGATCACAGTCATTAAGGGGCCTTACCGTCACTCTCTGGAGGAACTTGGACTTCCTGGTACCTGCTACGTGCTCATGGGTCAAAATCATAAGCACTAGCCCGTGCTGGGAAATCCTGTCCTCCCTGCAACAAACAGTCATAAAGGTAACAAGTTATTTCCTCCCAAAACTATTGGCAGATCCTATTTTAATTACAATTAACAAAGTACAGTAATAATGAATGCTAATATCATGGTACCGGTACACAACCATTTGAGGCTAATTACCCTTAATGGGCTGGGACTGTGTATTGCCTCTGCTGTCACCTTGCTATAATTACCGCTCAGGTGTATTAGCTTGGACCTACTCATTAAGTCATTACATAACTGTTGTTCATTCTCAGTGTCATCGCACTCAGTGCTTCTGTCTTATCATCACAGTTCAACAGATGACAGCAGCACTCAAACCCTTTAAAAGAGGCTCTCCTTCAGCAGTTCAGCACACTCTCACCTCCCGCTCCACTGCAGCACAAGCTCAGGAACTTCCACTGTCTGCACCCGTCTTGGTTCAAGGCCTGTGCTAGTCTCCATCATGCACTAGCACTAGCCTGTGCTGAGATGGGAGCACAGTCCATGCAACACCAGCCTTGAGACACTTTCTGCATCTCTAGATTTACAGTCCTTCCCCTGTACTTGCTATGTGCTGGTGTGCACCTGGTCACTAGCACTAGCCTGTGCTGGGAGAGGAGTCACCTATTCATCAAACAGATCACAGTCATTAAGGGGCCTTACCGTCACTCTCTGGAGGAACTTGGACTTCCTGGTACCTGCTACGTGCTCATGGGTCAAAATCATAAGCACTAGCCCGTGCTGGGAAATCCTGTCCTCCCTGCAACAAACAGTCATAAAGGTAACAAGTTATTTCCTCCCAAAACTATTGGCAGATCCTATTTTAATTACAATTAACAAAGTACAGTAATAATGAATGCTAATATCATGGTACCGGTACACAACCATTTGAGGCTAATTACCCTTAATGGGCTGGGACTGTGTATTGCCTCTGCTGTCACCTTGCTATAATTACCGCTCAGGTGTATTAGCTTGGACCTACTCATTAAGTCATTACATAACTGTTGTTCATTCTCAGTGTCATCGCACTCAGTGCTTCTGTCTTATCATCACAGTTCAACAGATGACAGCAGCACTCAAACCCTTTAAAAGAGGCCCTCCTTCAGCAGTTCAGCACACTCTCACCTCCCGCTCCACTGCAGCACAAGCTCAGGAACTTCCACTGTCTGCACCCGTCTTGGTTCAAGGCCTGTGCTAGTCTCCATCATGCACTAGCACTAGCCTGTGCTGAGATGGGAGCACAGTCCATGCAACACCAGCCTTGAGACACTTTCTGCATCTCTAGATTTACAGTCCTTCCCCTGTACTTGCTATGTGCTGGTGTGCACCTGGTCACTAGCACTAGCCTGTGCTGGGAGAGGAGTCACCTATTCATCAAACAGATCACAGTCATTAAGGGGTCTTACCGTCACTCTCTGGAGGAACTTGGGCTTCCTGGTACCTGCTACGTGCTCATGGGTCAAAATCATAAGCACTAGCCCGTGCTGGGAAATCCTGTCCTCCCTGCAACAAACAGTCATAAAGGTAACAAGTTATTTCCTCCCAAAACTATTGGCAGATCCTATTTTAATTACAATTAACAAAGTACAGTAATAATGAATGCTAATATCATGGTACCGGTACACAACCATTTGTGCTGTCACCTTGCTATAATTACTGCTCAGGTGTATTAGCTTGGACCTACTCATTAAGTCATTACATAACTGTTGTTCATTCTCAGTGTCATCGCACTCAGTGCTTCTGTCTTATCATCACAGTTCAACAGATGACAGCAGCACTCAAACCCTTTAAAAGAGGCTCTCCTTCAGCAGTTCAGCACACTCTCACCTCCCGCTCCACTGCAGCACAAGCTCAGGAACTTCCACTGTCTGCACCCGTCTTGGTTCAAGGCCTGTGCTAGTCTCCATCATGCACTAGCACTAGCCTGTGCTGAGATGGGAGCACAGTCCATGCAACACCAGCCTTGAGACACTTTCTGCATCTCTAGATTTACAGTCCTTCCCCTGTACTTGCTATGTGCTGGTGTGCACCTGGTCACTAGCACTAGCCTGTGCTGGGAGAGGAGTCACCTATTCATCAAACAGATCACAGTCATTAAGGGGCCTTACCGTCACTCTCTGGAGGAACTTGGACTTCCTGGTACCTGCTACGTGCTCATGGGTCAAAATCATAAGCACTAGCCCGTGCTGGGAAATCCTGTCCTCCCTGCAACAAACAGTCATAAAGGTAACAAGTTATTTCCTCCCAAAACTATTGGCAGATCCTATTTTAATTACAATTAACAAAGTACAGTAATAATGAATGCTAATATCATGGTACCGGTACACAACCATTTGAGGCTAATTACCCTTAATGGGCTGGGACTGTGTATTGCCTCTGCTGTCACCTTGCTATAATTACCGCTCAGGTGTATTAGCTTGGACCTACTCATTAAGTCATTACATAACTGTTGTTCATTCTCAGTGTCATCGCACTCAGTGCTTCTGTCTTATCATCACAGTTCAACAGATGACAGCAGCACTCAAACCCTTTAAAAGAGGCTCTCCTTCAGCAGTTCAGCACACTCTCACCTCCCGCTCCACTGCAGCACAAGCTCAGGAACTTCCACTGTCTGCACCCGTCTTGGTTCAAGGCCTGTGCTAGTCTCCATCATGCACTAGCACTAGCCTGTGCTGAGATGGGAGCACAGTCCATGCAACACCAGCCTTGAGACACTTTCTGCATCTCTAGATTTACAGTCCTTCCCCTGTACTTGCTATGTGCTGGTGTGCACCTGGTCACTAGCACTAGCCTGTGCTGGGAGAGGAGTCACCTATTCATCAAACAGATCACAGTCATTAAGGGGCCTTACCGTCACTCTCTGGAGGAACTTGGACTTCCTGGTACCTGCTACGTGCTCATGGGTCAAAATCATAAGCACTAGCCCGTGCTGGGAAATCCTGTCCTCCCTGCAACAAACAGTCATAAAGGTAACAAGTTATTTCCTCCCAAAACTATTGGCAGATCCTATTTTAATTACAATTAACAAAGTACAGTAATAATGAATGCTAATATCATGGTACCGGTACACAACCATTTGAGGCTAATTACCCTTAATGGGCTGGGACTGTGTATTGCCTCTGCTGTCACCTTGCTATAATTACCGCTCAGGTGTATTAGCTTGGACCTACTCATTAAGTCATTACATAACTGTTGTTCATTCTCAGTGTCATCGCACTCAGTGCTTCTGTCTTATCATCACAGTTCAACAGATGACAGCAGCACTCAAACCCTTTAAAAGAGGCTCTCCTTCAGCAGTTCAGCACACTCTCACCTCACGCTCCACTGCAGCACAAGCTCAGGAACTTCCACTGTCTGCACCCGTCTTGGTTCAAGGCCTGTGCTAGTCTCCATCATGCACTAGCACTAGCCTGTGCTGAGATGGGAGCACAGTCCATGCAACACCAGCCTTGAGACACTTTCTGCATCTCTAGATTTACAGTCCTTCCCCTGTACTTGCTATGTGCTGGTGTGCACCTGGTCACTAGCACTAGCCTGTGCTGGGAGAGGAGTCACCTATTCATCAAACAGATCACAGTCATTAAGGGGCCTTACCGTCACTCTCTGGAGGAACTTGGACTTCCTGGTACCTGCTACGTGCTCATGGGTCAAAATCATAAGCACTAGCCCGTGCTGGGAAATCCTGTCCTCCCTGCAACAAACAGTCATAAAGGTAACAAGTTATTTCCTCCCAAAACTATTGGCAGATCCTATTTTAATTACAATTAACAAAGTACAGTAATAATGAATGCTAATATCATGGTACCGGTACACAACCATTTGAGGCTAATTACCCTTAATGGGCTGGGACTGTGTATTGCCTCTGCTGTCACCTTGCTATAATTACCGCTCAGGTGTATTAGCTTGGACCTACTCATTAAGTCATTACATAACTGTTGTTCATTCTCAGTGTCATCGCACTCAGTGCTTCTGTCTTATCATCACAGTTCAACAGATGACAGCAGCACTCAAACCCTTTAAAAGAGGCTCTCCTTCAGCAGTTCAGCACACTCTCACCTCCCGCTCCACTGCAGCACAAGCTCAGGAACTTCCACTGTCTGCACCCGTCTTGGTTCAAGGCCTGTGCTAGTCTCCATCATGCACTAGCACTAGCCTGTGCTGAGATGGGAGCACAGTCCATGCAACACCAGCCTTGAGACACTTTCTGCATCTCTAGATTTACAGTCCTTCCCCTGTACTTGCTATGTGCTGGTGTGCACCTGGTCACTAGCACTAGCCTGTGCTGGGAGAGGAGTCACCTATTCATCAAACAGATCACAGTCATTAAGGGGCCTTACCGTCACTCTCTGGAGGAACTTGGACTTCCTGGTACCTGCTACGTGCTCATGGGTCAAAATCATAAGCACTAGCCCGTGCTGGGAAATCCTGTCCTCCCTGCAACAAACAGTCATAAAGGTAACAAGTTATTTCCTCCCAAAACTATTGGCAGATCCTATTTTAATTACAATTAACAAAGTACAGTAATAATGAATGCTAATATCATGGTACCGGTACACAACCATTTGAGGCTAATTACCCTTAATGGGCTGGGACTGTGTATTGCCTCTGCTGTCACCTTGCTATAATTACCGCTCAGGTGTATTAGCTTGGACCTACTCATTAAGTCATTACATAACTGTTGTTCATTCTCAGTGTCATCGCACTCAGTGCTTCTGTCTTATCATCACAGTTCAACAGATGACAGCAGCACTCAAACCCTTTAAAAGAGGCTCTCCTTCAGCAGTTCAGCACACTCTCACCTCCCGCTCCACTGCAGCACAAGCTCAGGAACTTCCACTGTCTGCACCCGTCTTGGTTCAAGGCCTGTGCTAGTCTCCATCATGCACTAGCACTAGCCTGTGCTGAGATGGGAGCACAGTCCATGCAACACCAGCCTTGAGACACTTTCTGCATCTCTAGATTTACAGTCCTTCCCCTGTACTTGCTATGTGCTGGTGTGCACCTGGTCACTAGCACTAGCCTGTGCTGGGAGAGGAGTCACCTATTCATCAAACAGATCACAGTCATTAAGGGGCCTTACCGTCACTCTCTGGAGGAACTTGGACTTCCTGGTACCTGCTACGTGCTCATGGGTCAAAATCATAAGCACTAGCCCGTGCTGGGAAATCCTGTCCTCCCTGCAACAAACAGTCATAAAGGTAACAAGTTATTTCCTCCCAAAACTATTGGCAGATCCTATTTTAATTACAATTAACAAAGTACAGTAATAATGAATGCTAATATCATGGTACCGGTACACAACCATTTGAGGCTAATTACCCTTAATGGGCTGGGACTGTGTATTGCCTCTGCTGTCACCTTGCTATAATTACCGCTCAGGTGTATTAGCTTGGACCTACTCATTAAGTCATTACATAACTGTTGTTCATTCTCAGTGTCATCGCACTCAGTGCTTCTGTCTTATCATCACAGTTCAACAGATGACAGCAGCACTCAAACCCTTTAAAAGAGGCTCTCCTTCAGCAGTTCAGCACACTCTCACCTCCCGCCCCACTGCAGCACAAGCTCAGGAACTTCCACTGTCTGCACCCGTCTTGGTTCAAGGCCTGTGCTAGTCTCCATCATGCACTAGCACTAGCCTGTGCTGAGATGGGAGCACAGTCCATGCAACACCAGCCTTGAGACACTTTCTGCATCTCTAGATTTACAGTCCTTCCCCTGTACTTGCTATGTGCTGGTGTGCACCTGGTCACTAGCACTAGCCTGTGCTGGGAGAGGTGTCACCTACTCATCAAACAGATCACAGTCATTAAGGGGCCTTACCGTCACTCTCTGGAGGAACTTGGACTTCCTGGTACCTGCTACGTGCTCATGGGTCAAAATCATAAGCACTAGCCCGTGCTGGGAAATCCTGTCCTCCCTGCAACAAACAGTCATAAAGGTAACAAGTTATTTCCTCCCAAAACTATTGGCAGATCCTATTTTAATTACAATTAACAAAGTACAGTAATAATGAATGCTAATATCATGGTACCGGTACACAACCATTTGAGGCTAATTACCCTTAATGGGCTGGGACTGTGTATTGCCTCTGCTGTCACCTTGCTATAATTACCGCTCAGGTGTATTAGCTTGGACCTACTCATTAAGTCATTACATAACTGTTGTTCATTCTCAGTGTCATCGCACTCAGTGCTTCTGTCTTATCATCACAGTTCAACAGATGACAGCAGCACTCAAACCCTTTAAAAGAGGCCCTCCTTCAGCAGTTCAGCACACTCTCACCTCCCGCTCCACTGCAGCACAAGCTCAGGAACTTCCACTGTCTGCACCCGTCTTGGTTCAAGGCCTGTGCTAGTCTCCATCATGCACTAGCACTAGCCTGTGCTGAGATGGGAGCACAGTCCATGCAACACCAGCCTTGAGACACTTTCTGCATCTCTAGATTTACAGTCCTTCCCCTGTACTTGCTATGTGCTGGTGTGCACCTGGTCACTAGCACTAGCCTGTGCTGGGAGAGGAGTCACCTATTCATCAAACAGATCACAGTCATTAAGGGGCCTTACCGTCACTCTCTGGAGGAACTTGGGCTTCCTGGTACCTGCTACGTGCTCATGGGTCAAAATCATAAGCACTAGCCCGTGCTGGGAAATCCTGTCCTCCCTGCAACAAACAGTCATAAAGGTAACAAGTTATTTCCTCCCAAAACTATTGGCAGATCCTATTTTAATTACAATTAACAAAGTACAGTAATAATGAATGCTAATATCATGGTACCGGTACACAACCATTTGTGCTGTCACCTTGCTATAATTACTGCTCAGGTGTATTAGCTTGGACCTACTCATTAAGTCATTACATAACTGTTGTTCATTCTCAGTGTCATCGCACTCAGTGCTTCTGTCTTATCATCACAGTTCAACAGATGACAGCAGCACTCAAACCCTTTAAAAGAGGCTCTCCTTCAGCAGTTCAGCACACTCTCACCTCCCGCCCCACTGCAGCACAAGCTCAGGAACTTCCACTGTCTGCACCCGTCTTGGTTCAAGGCCTGTGCTAGTCTCCATCATGCACTAGCACTAGCCTGTGCTGAGATGGGAGCACAGTCCATGCAACACCAGCCTTGAGACACTTTCTGCATCTCTAGATTTACAGTCCTTCCCCTGTACTTGCTATGTGCTGGTGTGCACCTGGTCACTAGCACTAGCCTGTGCTGGGAGAGGAGTCACCTATTCATCAAACAGATCACAGTCATTAAGGGGCCTTACCGTCACTCTCTGGAGGAACTTGGACTTCCTGGTACCTGCTACGTGCTCATGGGTCAAAATCATAAGCACTAGCCCGTGCTGGGAAATCCTGTCCTCCCTGCAACAAACAGTCATAAAGGTAACAAGTTATTTCCTCCCAAAACTATTGGCAGATCCTATTTTAATTACAATTAACAAAGTACAGTAATAATGAATGCTAATATCATGGTACCGGTACACAACCATTTGAGGCTAATTACCCTTAATGGGCTGGGACTGTGTATTGCCTCTGCTGTCACCTTGCTATAATTACCGCTCAGGTGTATTAGCTTGGACCTACTCATTAAGTCATTACATAACTGTTGTTCATTCTCAGTGTCATCGCACTCAGTGCTTCTGTCTTATCATCACAGTTCAACAGATGACAGCAGCACTCAAACCCTTTAAAAGAGGCTCTCCTTCAGCAGTTCAGCACACTCTCACCTCACGCTCCACTGCAGCACAAGCTCAGGAACTTCCACTGTCTGCACCCGTCTTGGTTCAAGGCCTGTGCTAGTCTCCATCATGCACTAGCACTAGCCTGTGCTGAGATGGGAGCACAGTCCATGCAACACCAGCCTTGAGACACTTTCTGCATCTCTAGATTTACAGTCCTTCCCCTGTACTTGCTATGTTCTGGTGTGCACCTGGTCACTAGCACTAGCCTGTGCTGGGAGAGGAGTCACCTATTCATCAAACAGATCACAGTCATTAAGGGGCCTTACCGTCACTCTCTGGAGGAACTTGGACTTCCTGGTACCTGCTACGTGCTCATGGGTCAAAATCATAAGCACTAGCCCGTGCTGGGAAATCCTGTCCTCCCTGCAACAAACAGTCATAAAGGTAACAAGTTATTTCCTCCCAAAACTATTGGCAGATCCTATTTTAATTACAATTAACAAAGTACAGTAATAATGAATGCTAATATCATGGTACCGGTACACAACCATTTGAGGCTAATTACCCTTAATGGGCTGGGACTGTGTATTGCCTCTGCTGTCACCTTGCTATAATTACCGCTCAGGTGTATTAGCTTGGACCTACTCATTAAGTCATTACATAACTGTTGTTCATTCTCAGTGTCATCGCACTCAGTGCTTCTGTCTTATCATCACAGTTCAACAGATGACAGCAGCACTCAAACCCTTTAAAAGAGGCTCTCCTTCAGCAGTTCAGCACACTCTCACCTCCCGCTCCACTGCAGCACAAGCTCAGGAACTTCCACTGTCTGCACCCGTCTTGGTTCAAGGCCTGTGCTAGTCTCCATCATGCACTAGCACTAGCCTGTGCTGAGATGGGAGCACAGTCCATGCAACACCAGCCTTGAGACACTTTCTGCATCTCTAGATTTACAGTCCTTCCCCTGTACTTGCTATGTTCTGGTGTGCACCTGGTCACTAGCACTAGCCTGTGCTGGGAGAGGAGTCACCTATTCATCAAACAGATCACAGTCATTAAGGGGCCTTACCGTCACTCTCTGGAGGAACTTGGACTTCCTGGTACCTGCTACGTGCTCATGGGTCAAAATCATAAGCACTAGCCCGTGCTGGGAAATCCTGTCCTCCCTGCAACAAACAGTCATAAAGGTAACAAGTTATTTCCTCCCAAAACTATTGGCAGATCCTATTTTAATTACAATTAACAAAGTACAGTAATAATGAATGCTAATATCATGGTACCGGTACACAACCATTTGAGGCTAATTACCCTTAATGGGCTGGGACTGTGTATTGCCTCTGCTGTCACCTTGCTATAATTACCGCTCAGGTGTATTAGCTTGGACCTACTCATTAAGTCATTACATAACTGTTGTTCATTCTCAGTGTCATCGCACTCAGTGCTTCTGTCTTATCATCACAGTTCAACAGATGACAGCAGCACTCAAACCCTTTAAAAGAGGCTCTCCTTCAGCAGTTCAGCACACTCTCACCTCACGCTCCACTGCAGCACAAGCTCAGGAACTTCCACTGTCTGCACCCGTCTTGGTTCAAGGCCTGTGCTAGTCTCCATCATGCACTAGCACTAGCCTGTGCTGAGATGGGAGCACAGTCCATGCAACACCAGCCTTGAGACACTTTCTGCATCTCTAGATTTACAGTCCTTCCCCTGTACTTGCTATGTGCTGGTGTGCACCTGGTCACTAGCACTAGCCTGTGCTGGGAGAGGAGTCACCTATTCATCAAACAGATCACAGTCATTAAGGGGCCTTACCGTCACTCTCTGGAGGAACTTGGACTTCCTGGTACCTGCTACGTGCTCATGGGTCAAAATCATAAGCACTAGTCCGTGCTGGGAAATCCTGTCCTCCCTGCAACAAACAGTCATAAAGGTAACAAGTTATTTCCTCCCAAAACTATTGGCAGATCCTATTTTAATTACAATTAACAAAGTACAGTAATAATGAATGCTAATATCATGGTACCGGTACACAACCATTTGAGGCTAATTACCCTTAATGGGCTGGGACTGTGTATTGCCTCTGCTGTCACCTTGCTATAATTACCGCTCAGGTGTATTAGCTTGGACCTACTCATTAAGTCATTACATAACTGTTGTTCATTCTCAGTGTCATCGCACTCAGTGCTTCTGTCTTATCATCACAGTTCAACAGATGACAGCAGCACTCAAACCCTTTAAAAGAGGCTCTCCTTCAGCAGTTCAGCACACTCTCACCTCACGCTCCACTGCAGCACAAGCTCAGGAACTTCCACTGTCTGCACCCGTCTTGGTTCAAGGCCTGTGCTAGTCTCCATCATGCACTAGCACTAGCCTGTGCTGAGATGGGAGCACAGTCCATGCAACACCAGCCTTGAGACACTTTCTGCATCTCTAGATTTACAGTCCTTCCCCTGTACTTGCTATGTGCTGGTGTGCACCTGGTCACTAGCACTAGCCTGTGCTGGGAGAGGAGTCACCTATTCATCAAACAGATCACAGTCATTAAGGGGCCTTACCGTCACTCTCTGGAGGAACTTGGACTTCCTGGTACCTGCTACGTGCTCATGGGTCAAAATCATAAGCACTAGCCCGTGCTGGGAAATCCTGTCCTCCCTGCAACAAACAGTCATAAAGGTAACAAGTTATTTCCTCCCAAAACTATTGGCAGATCCTATTTTAATTACAATTAACAAAGTACAGTAATAATGAATGCTAATATCATGGTACCGGTACACAACCATTTGAGGCTAATTACCCTTAATGGGCTGGGACTGTGTATTGCCTCTGCTGTCACCTTGCTATAATTACCGCTCAGGTGTATTAGCTTGGACCTACTCATTAAGTCATTACATAACTGTTGTTCATTCTCAGTGTCATCGCACTCAGTGCTTCTGTCTTATCATCACAGTTCAACAGATGACAGCAGCACTCAAACCCTTTAAAAGAGGCTCTCCTTCAGCAGTTCAGCACACTCTCACCTCACGCTCCACTGCAGCACAAGCTCAGGAACTTCCACTGTCTGCACCCGTCTTGGTTCAAGGCCTGTGCTAGTCTCCATCATGCACTAGCACTAGCCTGTGCTGAGATGGGAGCACAGTCCATGCAACACCAGCCTTGAGACACTTTCTGCATCTCTAGATTTACAGTCCTTCCCCTGTACTTGCTATGTGCTGGTGTGCACCTGGTCACTAGCACTAGCCTGTGCTGGGAGAGGAGTCACCTATTCATCAAACAGATCACAGTCATTAAGGGGCCTTACCGTCACTCTCTGGAGGAACTTGGACTTCCTGGTACCTGCTACGTGCTCATGGGTCAAAATCATAAGCACTAGCCCGTGCTGGGAAATCCTGTCCTCCCTGCAACAAACAGTCATAAAGGTAACAAGTTATTTCCTCCCAAAACTATTGGCAGATCCTATTTTAATTACAATTAACAAAGTACAGTAATAATGAATGCTAATATCATGGTACCGGTACACAACCATTTGAGGCTAATTACCCTTAATGGGCTGGGACTGTGTATTGCCTCTGCTGTCACCTTGCTATAATTACCGCTCAGGTGTATTAGCTTGGACCTACTCATTAAGTCATTACATAACTGTTGTTCATTCTCAGTGTCATCGCACTCAGTGCTTCTGTCTTATCATCACAGTTCAACAGATGACAGCAGCACTCAAACCCTTTAAAAGAGGCTCTCCTTCAGCAGTTCAGCACACTCTCACCTCCCGCTCCACTGCAGCACAAGCTCAGGAACTTCCACTGTCTGCACCCGTCTTGGTTCAAGGCCTGTGCTAGTCTCCATCATGCACTAGCACTAGCCTGTGCTGAGATGGGAGCACAGTCCATGCAACACCAGCCTTGAGACACTTTCTGCATCTCTAGATTTACAGTCCTTCCCCTGTACTTGCTATGTGCTGGTGTGCACCTGGTCACTAGCACTAGCCTGTGCTGGGAGAGGAGTCACCTATTCATCAAACAGATCACAGTCATTAAGGGGCCTTACCGTCACTCTCTGGAGGAACTTGGACTTCCTGGTACCTGCTACGTGCTCATGGGTCAAAATCATAAGCACTAGCCCGTGCTGGGAAATCCTGTCCTCCCTGCAACAAACAGTCATAAAGGTAACAAGTTATTTCCTCCCAAAACTATTGGCAGATCCTATTTTAATTACAATTAACAAAGTACAGTAATAATGAATGCTAATATCATGGTACCGGTACACAACCATTTGAGGCTAATTACCCTTAATGGGCTGGGACTGTGTATTGCCTCTGCTGTCACCTTGCTATAATTACCGCTCAGGTGTATTAGCTTGGACCTACTCATTAAGTCATTACATAACTGTTGTTCATTCTCAGTGTCATCGCACTCAGTGCTTCTGTCTTATCATCACAGTTCAACAGATGACAGCAGCACTCAAACCCTTTAAAAGAGGCTCTCCTTCAGCAGTTCAGCACACTCTCACCTCACGCTCCACTGCAGCACAAGCTCAGGAACTTCCACTGTCTGCACCCGTCTTGGTTCAAGGCCTGTGCTAGTCTCCATCATGCACTAGCACTAGCCTGTGCTGAGATGGGAGCACAGTCCATGCAACACCAGCCTTGAGACACTTTCTGCATCTCTAGATTTACAGTCCTTCCCCTGTACTTGCTATGTGCTGGTGTGCACCTGGTCACTAGCACTAGCCTGTGCTGGGAGAGGAGTCACCTATTCATCAAACAGATCACAGTCATTAAGGGGCCTTACCGTCACTCTCTGGAGGAACTTGGACTTCCTGGTACCTGCTACGTGCTCATGGGTCAAAATCATAAGCACTAGCCCGTGCTGGGAAATCCTGTCCTCCCTGCAACAAACAGTCATAAAGGTAACAAGTTATTTCCTCCCAAAACTATTGGCAGATCCTATTTTAATTACAATTAACAAAGTACAGTAATAATGAATGCTAATATCATGGTACCGGTACACAACCATTTGAGGCTAATTACCCTTAATGGGCTGGGACTGTGTATTGCCTCTGCTGTCACCTTGCTATAATTACCGCTCAGGTGTATTAGCTTGGACCTACTCATTAAGTCATTACATAACTGTTGTTCATTCTCAGTGTCATCGCACTCAGTGCTTCTGTCTTATCATCACAGTTCAACAGATGACAGCAGCACTCAAACCCTTTAAAAGAGGCTCTCCTTCAGCAGTTCAGCACACTCTCACCTCCCGCTCCACTGCAGCACAAGCTCAGGAACTTCCACTGTCTGCACCCGTCTTGGTTCAAGGCCTGTGCTAGTCTCCATCATGCACTAGCACTAGCCTGTGCTGAGATGGGAGCACAGTCCATGCAACACCAGCCTTGAGACACTTTCTGCATCTCTAGATTTACAGTCCTTCCCCTGTACTTGCTATGTGCTGGTGTGCACCTGGTCACTAGCACTAGCCTGTGCTGGGAGAGGAGTCACCTATTCATCAAACAGATCACAGTCATTAAGGGGCCTTACCGTCACTCTCTGGAGGAACTTGGACTTCCTGGTACCTGCTACGTGCTCATGGGTCAAAATCATAAGCACTAGCCCGTGCTGGGAAATCCTGTCCTCCCTGCAACAAACAGTCATAAAGGTAACAAGTTATTTCCTCCCAAAACTATTGGCAGATCCTATTTTAATTACAATTAACAAAGTACAGTAATAATGAATGCTAATATCATGGTACCGGTACACAACCATTTGAGGCTAATTACCCTTAATGGGCTGGGACTGTGTATTGCCTCTGCTGTCACCTTGCTATAATTACCGCTCAGGTGTATTAGCTTGGACCTACTCATTAAGTCATTACATAACTGTTGTTCATTCTCAGTGTCATCGCACTCAGTGCTTCTGTCTTATCATCACAGTTCAACAGATGACAGCAGCACTCAAACCCTTTAAAAGAGGCTCTCCTTCAGCAGTTCAGCACACTCTCACCTCCCGCTCCACTGCAGCACAAGCTCAGGAACTTCCACTGTCTGCACCCGTCTTGGTTCAAGGCCTGTGCTAGTCTCCATCATGCACTAGCACTAGCCTGTGCTGAGATGGGAGCACAGTCCATGCAACACCAGCCTTGAGACACTTTCTGCATCTCTAGATTTACAGTCCTTCCCCTGTACTTGCTATGTGCTGGTGTGCACCTGGTCACTAGCACTAGCCTGTGCTGGGAGAGGAGTCACCTATTCATCAAACAGATCACAGTCATTAAGGGGCCTTACCGTCACTCTCTGGAGGAACTTGGACTTCCTGGTACCTGCTACGTGCTCATGGGTCAAAATCATAAGCACTAGCCCGTGCTGGGAAATCCTGTCCTCCCTGCAACAAACAGTCATAAAGGTAACAAGTTATTTCCTCCCAAAACTATTGGCAGATCCTATTTTAATTACAATTAACAAAGTACAGTAATAATGAATGCTAATATCATGGTACCGGTACACAACCATTTGAGGCTAATTACCCTTAATGGGCTGGGACTGTGTATTGCCTCTGCTGTCACCTTGCTATAATTACCGCTCAGGTGTATTAGCTTGGACCTACTCATTAAGTCATTACATAACTGTTGTTCATTCTCAGTGTCATCGCACTCAGTGCTTCTGTCTTATCATCACAGTTCAACAGATGACAGCAGCACTCAAACCCTTTAAAAGAGGCTCTCCTTCAGCAGTTCAGCACACTCTCACCTCCCGCTCCACTGCAGCACAAGCTCAGGAACTTCCACTGTCTGCACCCGTCTTGGTTCAAGGCCTGTGCTAGTCTCCATCATGCACTAGCACTAGCCTGTGCTGAGATGGGAGCACAGTCCATGCAACACCAGCCTTGAGACACTTTCTGCATCTCTAGATTTACAGTCCTTCCCCTGTACTTGCTATGTGCTGGTGTGCACCTGGTCACTAGCACTAGCCTGTGCTGGGAGAGGAGTCACCTATTCATCAAACAGATCACAGTCATTAAGGGGCCTTACCGTCACTCTCTGGAGGAACTTGGACTTCCTGGTACCTGCTACGTGCTCATGGGTCAAAATCATAAGCACTAGCCCGTGCTGGGAAATCCTGTCCTCCCTGCAACAAACAGTCATAAAGGTAACAAGTTATTTCCTCCCAAAACTATTGGCAGATCCTATTTTAATTACAATTAACAAAGTACAGTAATAATGAATGCTAATATCATGGTACCGGTACACAACCATTTGAGGCTAATTACCCTTAATGGGCTGGGACTGTGTATTGCCTCTGCTGTCACCTTGCTATAATTACCGCTCAGGTGTATTAGCTTGGACCTACTCATTAAGTCATTACATAACTGTTGTTCATTCTCAGTGTCATCGCACTCAGTGCTTCTGTCTTATCATCACAGTTCAACAGATGACAGCAGCACTCAAACCCTTTAAAAGAGGCCCTCCTTCAGCAGTTCAGCACACTCTCACCTCCCGCTCCACTGCAGCACAAGCTCAGGAACTTCCACTGTCTGCACCCGTCTTGGTTCAAGGCCTGTGCTAGTCTCCATCATGCACTAGCACTAGCCTGTGCTGAGATGGGAGCACAGTCCATGCAACACCAGCCTTGAGACACTTTCTGCATCTCTAGATTTACAGTCCTTCCCCTGTACTTGCTATGTGCTGGTGTGCACCTGGTCACTAGCACTAGCCTGTGCTGGGAGAGGAGTCACCTATTCATCAAACAGATCACAGTCATTAAGGGGCCTTACCGTCACTCTCTGGAGGAACTTGGGCTTCCTGGTACCTGCTACGTGCTCATGGGTCAAAATCATAAGCACTAGCCCGTGCTGGGAAATCCTGTCCTCCCTGCAACAAACAGTCATAAAGGTAACAAGTTATTTCCTCCCAAAACTATTGGCAGATCCTATTTTAATTACAATTAACAAAGTACAGTAATAATGAATGCTAATATCATGGTACCGGTACACAACCATTTGTGCTGTCACCTTGCTATAATTACTGCTCAGGTGTATTAGCTTGGACCTACTCATTAAGTCATTACATAACTGTTGTTCATTCTCAGTGTCATCGCACTCAGTGCTTCTGTCTTATCATCACAGTTCAACAGATGACAGCAGCACTCAAACCCTTTAAAAGAGGCTCTCCTTCAGCAGTTCAGCACACTCTCACCTCCCGCCCCACTGCAGCACAAGCTCAGGAACTTCCACTGTCTGCACCCGTCTTGGTTCAAGGCCTGTGCTAGTCTCCATCATGCACTAGCACTAGCCTGTGCTGAGATGGGAGCACAGTCCATGCAACACCAGCCTTGAGACACTTTCTGCATCTCTAGATTTACAGTCCTTCCCCTGTACTTGCTATGTGCTGGTGTGCACCTGGTCACTAGCACTAGCCTGTGCTGGGAGAGGAGTCACCTATTCATCAAACAGATCACAGTCATTAAGGGGCCTTACCGTCACTCTCTGGAGGAACTTGGACTTCCTGGTACCTGCTACGTGCTCATGGGTCAAAATCATAAGCACTAGCCCGTGCTGGGAAATCCTGTCCTCCCTGCAACAAACAGTCATAAAGGTAACAAGTTATTTCCTCCCAAAACTATTGGCAGATCCTATTTTAATTACAATTAACAAAGTACAGTAATAATGAATGCTAATATCATGGTACCGGTACACAACCATTTGAGGCTAATTACCCTTAATGGGCTGGGACTGTGTATTGCCTCTGCTGTCACCTTGCTATAATTACCGCTCAGGTGTATTAGCTTGGACCTACTCATTAAGTCATTACATAACTGTTGTTCATTCTCAGTGTCATCGCACTCAGTGCTTCTGTCTTATCATCACAGTTCAACAGATGACAGCAGCACTCAAACCCTTTAAAAGAGGCTCTCCTTCAGCAGTTCAGCACACTCTCACCTCCCGCTCCACTGCAGCACAAGCTCAGGAACTTCCACTGTCTGCACCCGTCTTGGTTCAAGGCCTGTGCTAGTCTCCATCATGCACTAGCACTAGCCTGTGCTGAGATGGGAGCACAGTCCATGCAACACCAGCCTTGAGACACTTTCTGCATCTCTAGATTTACAGTCCTTCCCCTGTACTTGCTATGTTCTGGTGTGCACCTGGTCACTAGCACTAGCCTGTGCTGGGAGAGGAGTCACCTATTCATCAAACAGATCACAGTCATTAAGGGGCCTTACCGTCACTCTCTGGAGGAACTTGGACTTCCTGGTACCTGCTACGTGCTCATGGGTCAAAATCATAAGCACTAGCCCGTGCTGGGAAATCCTGTCCTCCCTGCAACAAACAGTCATAAAGGTAACAAGTTATTTCCTCCCAAAACTATTGGCAGATCCTATTTTAATTACAATTAACAAAGTACAGTAATAATGAATGCTAATATCATGGTACCGGTACACAACCATTTGAGGCTAATTACCCTTAATGGGCTGGGACTGTGTATTGCCTCTGCTGTCACCTTGCTATAATTACCGCTCAGGTGTATTAGCTTGGACCTACTCATTAAGTCATTACATAACTGTTGTTCATTCTCAGTGTCATCGCACTCAGTGCTTCTGTCTTATCATCACAGTTCAACAGATGACAGCAGCACTCAAACCCTTTAAAAGAGGCTCTCCTTCAGCAGTTCAGCACACTCTCACCTCCCGCTCCACTGCAGCACAAGCTCAGGAACTTCCACTGTCTGCACCCGTCTTGGTTCAAGGCCTGTGCTAGTCTCCATCATGCACTAGCACTAGCCTGTGCTGAGATGGGAGCACAGTCCATGCAACACCAGCCTTGAGACACTTTCTGCATCTCTAGATTTACAGTCCTTCCCCTGTACTTGCTATGTGCTGGTGTGCACCTGGTCACTAGCACTAGCCTGTGCTGGGAGAGGAGTCACCTATTCATCAAACAGATCACAGTCATTAAGGGGCCTTACCGTCACTCTCTGGAGGAACTTGGACTTCCTGGTACCTGCTACGTGCTCATGGGTCAAAATCATAAGCACTAGCCCGTGCTGGGAAATCCTGTCCTCCCTGCAACAAACAGTCATAAAGGTAACAAGTTATTTCCTCCCAAAACTATTGGCAGATCCTATTTTAATTACAATTAACAAAGTACAGTAATAATGAATGCTAATATCATGGTACCGGTACACAACCATTTGAGGCTAATTACCCTTAATGGGCTGGGACTGTGTATTGCCTCTGCTGTCACCTTGCTATAATTACCGCTCAGGTGTATTAGCTTGGACCTACTCATTAAGTCATTACATAACTGTTGTTCATTCTCAGTGTCATCGCACTCAGTGCTTCTGTCTTATCATCACAGTTCAACAGATGACAGCAGCACTCAAACCCTTTAAAAGAGGCTCTCCTTCAGCAGTTCAGCACACTCTCACCTCCCGCTCCACTGCAGCACAAGCTCAGGAACTTCCACTGTCTGCACCCGTCTTGGTTCAAGGCCTGTGCTAGTCTCCATCATGCACTAGCACTAGCCTGTGCTGAGATGGGAGCACAGTCCATGCAACACCAGCCTTGAGACACTTTCTGCATCTCTAGATTTACAGTCCTTCCCCTGTACTTGCTATGTTCTGGTGTGCACCTGGTCACTAGCACTAGCCTGTGCTGGGAGAGGAGTCACCTATTCATCAAACAGATCACAGTCATTAAGGGGCCTTACCGTCACTCTCTGGAGGAACTTGGACTTCCTGGTACCTGCTACGTGCTCATGGGTCAAAATCATAAGCACTAGCCCGTGCTGGGAAATCCTGTCCTCCCTGCAACAAACAGTCATAAAGGTAACAAGTTATTTCCTCCCAAAACTATTGGCAGATCCTATTTTAATTACAATTAACAAAGTACAGTAATAATGAATGCTAATATCATGGTACCGGTACACAACCATTTGAGGCTAATTACCCTTAATGGGCTGGGACTGTGTATTGCCTCTGCTGTCACCTTGCTATAATTACCGCTCAGGTGTATTAGCTTGGACCTACTCATTAAGTCATTACATAACTGTTGTTCATTCTCAGTGTCATCGCACTCAGTGCTTCTGTCTTATCATCACAGTTCAACAGATGACAGCAGCACTCAAACCCTTTAAAAGAGGCTCTCCTTCAGCAGTTCAGCACACTCTCACCTCCCGCTCCACTGCAGCACAAGCTCAGGAACTTCCACTGTCTGCACCCGTCTTGGTTCAAGGCCTGTGCTAGTCTCCATCATGCACTAGCACTAGCCTGTGCTGAGATGGGAGCACAGTCCATGCAACACCAGCCTTGAGACACTTTCTGCATCTCTAGATTTACAGTCCTTCCCCTGTACTTGCTATGTTCTGGTGTGCACCTGGTCACTAGCACTAGCCTGTGCTGGGAGAGGAGTCACCTATTCATCAAACAGATCACAGTCATTAAGGGGCCTTACCGTCACTCTCTGGAGGAACTTGGACTTCCTGGTACCTGCTACGTGCTCATGGGTCAAAATCATAAGCACTAGCCCGTGCTGGGAAATCCTGTCCTCCCTGCAACAAACAGTCATAAAGGTAACAAGTTATTTCCTCCCAAAACTATTGGCAGATCCTATTTTAATTACAATTAACAAAGTACAGTAATAATGAATGCTAATATCATGGTACCGGTACACAACCATTTGAGGCTAATTACCCTTAATGGGCTGGGACTGTGTATTGCCTCTGCTGTCACCTTGCTATAATTACCGCTCAGGTGTATTAGCTTGGACCTACTCATTAAGTCATTACATAACTGTTGTTCATTCTCAGTGTCATCGCACTCAGTGCTTCTGTCTTATCATCACAGTTCAACAGATGACAGCAGCACTCAAACCCTTTAAAAGAGGCTCTCCTTCAGCAGTTCAGCACACTCTCACCTCACGCTCCACTGCAGCACAAGCTCAGGAACTTCCACTGTCTGCACCCGTCTTGGTTCAAGGCCTGTGCTAGTCTCCATCATGCACTAGCACTAGCCTGTGCTGAGATGGGAGCACAGTCCATGCAACACCAGCCTTGAGACACTTTCTGCATCTCTAGATTTACAGTCCTTCCCCTGTACTTGCTATGTGCTGGTGTGCACCTGGTCACTAGCACTAGCCTGTGCTGGGAGAGGAGTCACCTATTCATCAAACAGATCACAGTCATTAAGGGGCCTTACCGTCACTCTCTGGAGGAACTTGGACTTCCTGGTACCTGCTACGTGCTCATGGGTCAAAATCATAAGCACTAGCCCGTGCTGGGAAATCCTGTCCTCCCTGCAACAAACAGTCATAAAGGTAACAAGTTATTTCCTCCCAAAACTATTGGCAGATCCTATTTTAATTACAATTAACAAAGTACAGTAATAATGAATGCTAATATCATGGTACCGGTACACAACCATTTGAGGCTAATTACCCTTAATGGGCTGGGACTGTGTATTGCCTCTGCTGTCACCTTGCTATAATTACCGCTCAGGTGTATTAGCTTGGACCTACTCATTAAGTCATTACATAACTGTTGTTCATTCTCAGTGTCATCGCACTCAGTGCTTCTGTCTTATCATCACAGTTCAACAGATGACAGCAGCACTCAAACCCTTTAAAAGAGGCTCTCCTTCAGCAGTTCAGCACACTCTCACCTCACGCTCCACTGCAGCACAAGCTCAGGAACTTCCACTGTCTGCACCCGTCTTGGTTCAAGGCCTGTGCTAGTCTCCATCATGCACTAGCACTAGCCTGTGCTGAGATGGGAGCACAGTCCATGCAACACCAGCCTTGAGACACTTTCTGCATCTCTAGATTTACAGTCCTTCCCCTGTACTTGCTATGTGCTGGTGTGCACCTGGTCACTAGCACTAGCCTGTGCTGGGAGAGGAGTCACCTATTCATCAAACAGATCACAGTCATTAAGGGGCCTTACCGTCACTCTCTGGAGGAACTTGGACTTCCTGGTACCTGCTACGTGCTCATGGGTCAAAATCATAAGCACTAGCCCGTGCTGGGAAATCCTGTCCTCCCTGCAACAAACAGTCATAAAGGTAACAAGTTATTTCCTCCCAAAACTATTGGCAGATCCTATTTTAATTACAATTAACAAAGTACAGTAATAATGAATGCTAATATCATGGTACCGGTACACAACCATTTGAGGCTAATTACCCTTAATGGGCTGGGACTGTGTATTGCCTCTGCTGTCACCTTGCTATAATTACCGCTCAGGTGTATTAGCTTGGACCTACTCATTAAGTCATTACATAACTGTTGTTCATTCTCAGTGTCATCGCACTCAGTGCTTCTGTCTTATCATCACAGTTCAACAGATGACAGCAGCACTCAAACCCTTTAAAAGAGGCTCTCCTTCAGCAGTTCAGCACACTCTCACCTCACGCTCCACTGCAGCACAAGCTCAGGAACTTCCACTGTCTGCACCCGTCTTGGTTCAAGGCCTGTGCTAGTCTCCATCATGCACTAGCACTAGCCTGTGCTGAGATGGGAGCACAGTCCATGCAACACCAGCCTTGAGACACTTTCTGCATCTCTAGATTTACAGTCCTTCCCCTGTACTTGCTATGTGCTGGTGTGCACCTGGTCACTAGCACTAGCCTGTGCTGGGAGAGGAGTCACCTATTCATCAAACAGATCACAGTCATTAAGGGGCCTTACCGTCACTCTCTGGAGGAACTTGGACTTCCTGGTACCTGCTACGTGCTCATGGGTCAAAATCATAAGCACTAGCCCGTGCTGGGAAATCCTGTCCTCCCTGCAACAAACAGTCATAAAGGTAACAAGTTATTTCCTCCCAAAACTATTGGCAGATCCTATTTTAATTACAATTAACAAAGTACAGTAATAATGAATGCTAATATCATGGTACCGGTACACAACCATTTGAGGCTAATTACCCTTAATGGGCTGGGACTGTGTATTGCCTCTGCTGTCACCTTGCTATAATTACCGCTCAGGTGTATTAGCTTGGACCTACTCATTAAGTCATTACATAACTGTTGTTCATTCTCAGTGTCATCGCACTCAGTGCTTCTGTCTTATCATCACAGTTCAACAGATGACAGCAGCACTCAAACCCTTTAAAAGAGGCTCTCCTTCAGCAGTTCAGCACACTCTCACCTCCCGCTCCACTGCAGCACAAGCTCAGGAACTTCCACTGTCTGCACCCGTCTTGGTTCAAGGCCTGTGCTAGTCTCCATCATGCACTAGCACTAGCCTGTGCTGAGATGGGAGCACAGTCCATGCAACACCAGCCTTGAGACACTTTCTGCATCTCTAGATTTACAGTCCTTCCCCTGTACTTGCTATGTGCTGGTGTGCACCTGGTCACTAGCACTAGCCTGTGCTGGGAGAGGAGTCACCTATTCATCAAACAGATCACAGTCATTAAGGGGCCTTACCGTCACTCTCTGGAGGAACTTGGACTTCCTGGTACCTGCTACGTGCTCATGGGTCAAAATCATAAGCACTAGCCCGTGCTGGGAAATCCTGTCCTCCCTGCAACAAACAGTCATAAAGGTAACAAGTTATTTCCTCCCAAAACTATTGGCAGATCCTATTTTAATTACAATTAACAAAGTACAGTAATAATGAATGCTAATATCATGGTACCGGTACACAACCATTTGAGGCTAATTACCCTTAATGGGCTGGGACTGTGTATTGCCTCTGCTGTCACCTTGCTATAATTACCGCTCAGGTGTATTAGCTTGGACCTACTCATTAAGTCATTACATAACTGTTGTTCATTCTCAGTGTCATCGCACTCAGTGCTTCTGTCTTATCATCACAGTTCAACAGATGACAGCAGCACTCAAACCCTTTAAAAGAGGCTCTCCTTCAGCAGTTCAGCACACTCTCACCTCCCGCTCCACTGCAGCACAAGCTCAGGAACTTCCACTGTCTGCACCCGTCTTGGTTCAAGGCCTGTGCTAGTCTCCATCATGCACTAGCACTAGCCTGTGCTGAGATGGGAGCACAGTCCATGCAACACCAGCCTTGAGACACTTTCTGCATCTCTAGATCTACAGTCCTTCCCCTGTACTTGCTATGTGCTGGTGTGCACCTGGTCACTAGCACTAGCCTGTGCTGGGAGAGGAGTCACCTATTCATCAAACAGATCACAGTCACTAAGGGGCCTTACCGTCACTCTCTGGAGGAACTTGGTCTTCCTGGTACCTGCTACGTGCTCATGGGTCAAAATCATAAGCACAAGCCCGTGCTGGGAAATCCTGTCCTCCCTGCAACAAACAGTCATAAAGGTAACAAGTTATTTCCTCCCAAAACTATTGGCAGATCCTATTTTAATTACAATTAACAAAGTACAGTAATAATGAATGCTAATATCATGGTACCGGTACACAACCATTTGAGGCTAATTACCCTTAATGGGCTGGGACTGTGTATTGCCTCTGCTGTCACCTTGCTATAATTACCGCTCAGGTGTATTAGCTTGGACCTACTCATTAAGTCATTACATAACTGTTGTTCATTCTCAGTGTCATCGCACTCAGTGCTTCTGTCTTATCATCACAGTTCAACAGATGACAGCAGCACTCAAACCCTTTAAAAGAGGCCCTCCTTCAGCAGTTCAGCACACTCTCACCTCCCGCTCCACTGCAGCACAAGCTCAGGAACTTCCACTGTCTGCACCCGTCTTGGTTCAAGGCCTGTGCTAGTCTCCATCATGCACTAGCACTAGCCTGTGCTGAGATGGGAGCACAGTCCATGCAACACCAGCCTTGAGACACTTTCTGCATCTCTAGATTTACAGTCCTTCCCCTGTACTTGCTATGTGCTGGTGTGCACCTGGTCACTAGCACTAGCCTGTGCTGGGAGAGGAGTCACCTATTCATCAAACAGATCACAGTCATTAAGGGGCCTTACCGTCACTCTCTGGAGGAACTTGGGCTTCCTGGTACCTGCTACGTGCTCATGGGTCAAAATCATAAGCACTAGCCCGTGCTGGGAAATCCTGTCCTCCCTGCAATAAACAGTCATAAAGGTAACAAGTTATTTCCTCCCAAAACTATTGGCAGATCCTATTTTAATTACAATTAACAAAGTACAGTAATAATGAATGCTAATATCATGGTACCGGTACACAACCATTTGTGCTGTCACCTTGCTATAATTACTGCTCAGGTGTATTAGCTTGGACCTACTCATTAAGTCATTACATAACTGTTGTTCATTCTCAGTGTCATCGCACTCAGTGCTTCTGTCTTATCATCACAGTTCAACAGATGACAGCAGCACTCAAACCCTTTAAAAGAGGCTCTCCTTCAGCAGTTCAGCACACTCTCACCTCCCGCTCCACTGCAGCACAAGCTCAGGAACTTCCACTGTCTGCACCCGTCTTGGTTCAAGGCCTGTGCTAGTCTCCATCATGCACTAGCACTAGCCTGTGCTGAGATGGGAGCACAGTCCATGCAACACCAGCCTTGAGACACTTTCTGCATCTCTAGATTTACAGTCCTTCCCCTGTACTTGCTATGTGCTGGTGTGCACCTGGTCACTAGCACTAGCCTGTGCTGGGAGAGGAGTCACCTATTCATCAAACAGATCACAGTCATTAAGGGGCCTTACCGTCACTCTCTGGAGGAACTTGGACTTCCTGGTACCTGCTACGTGCTCATGGGTCAAAATCATAAGCACTAGCCCGTGCTGGGAAATCCTGTCCTCCCTGCAACAAACAGTCATAAAGGTAACAAGTTATTTCCTCCCAAAACTATTGGCAGATCCTATTTTAATTACAATTAACAAAGTACAGTAATAATGAATGCTAATATCATGGTACCGGTACACAACCATTTGAGGCTAATTACCCTTAATGGGCTGGGACTGTGTATTGCCTCTGCTGTCACCTTGCTATAATTACCGCTCAGGTGTATTAGCTTGGACCTACTCATTAAGTCATTACATAACTGTTGTTCATTCTCAGTGTCATCGCACTCAGTGCTTCTGTCTTATCATCACAGTTCAACAGATGACAGCAGCACTCAAACCCTTTAAAAGAGGCTCTCCTTCAGCAGTTCAGCACACTCTCACCTCCCGCTCCACTGCAGCACAAGCTCAGGAACTTCCACTGTCTGCACCCGTCTTGGTTCAAGGCCTGTGCTAGTCTCCATCATGCACTAGCACTAGCCTGTGCTGAGATGGGAGCACAGTCCATGCAACACCAGCCTTGAGACACTTTCTGCATCTCTAGATTTACAGTCCTTCCCCTGTACTTGCTATGTTCTGGTGTGCACCTGGTCACTAGCACTAGCCTGTGCTGGGAGAGGAGTCACCTATTCATCAAACAGATCACAGTCATTAAGGGGCCTTACCGTCACTCTCTGGAGGAACTTGGACTTCCTGGTACCTGCTACGTGCTCATGGGTCAAAATCATAAGCACTAGCCCGTGCTGGGAAATCCTGTCCTCCCTGCAACAAACAGTCATAAAGGTAACAAGTTATTTCCTCCCAAAACTATTGGCAGATCCTATTTTAATTACAATTAACAAAGTACAGTAATAATGAATGCTAATATCATGGTACCGGTACACAACCATTTGAGGCTAATTACCCTTAATGGGCTGGGACTGTGTATTGCCTCTGCTGTCACCTTGCTATAATTACCGCTCAGGTGTATTAGCTTGGACCTACTCATTAAGTCATTACATAACTGTTGTTCATTCTCAGTGTCATCGCACTCAGTGCTTCTGTCTTATCATCACAGTTCAACAGATGACAGCAGCACTCAAACCCTTTAAAAGAGGCTCTCCTTCAGCAGTTCAGCACACTCTCACCTCACGCTCCACTGCAGCACAAGCTCAGGAACTTCCACTGTCTGCACCCGTCTTGGTTCAAGGCCTGTGCTAGTCTCCATCATGCACTAGCACTAGCCTGTGCTGAGATGGGAGCACAATCCATGCAACACCAGCCTTGAGACACTTTCTGCATCTCTAGATTTACAGTCCTTCCCCTGTACTTGCTATGTGCTGGTGTGCACCTGGTCACTAGCACTAGCCTGTGCTGGGAGAGGAGTCACCTATTCATCAAACAGATCACAGTCATTAAGGGGCCTTACCGTCACTCTCTGGAGGAACTTGGACTTCCTGGTACCTGCTACGTGCTCATGGGTCAAAATCATAAGCACTAGCCCGTGCTGGGAAATCCTGTCCTCCCTGCAACAAACAGTCATAAAGGTAACAAGTTATTTCCTCCCAAAACTATTGGCAGATCCTATTTTAATTACAATTAACAAAGTACAGTAATAATGAATGCTAATATCATGGTACCGGTACACAACCATTTGAGGCTAATTACCCTTAATGGGCTGGGACTGTGTATTGCCTCTGCTGTCACCTTGCTATAATTACCGCTCAGGTGTATTAGCTTGGACCTACTCATTAAGTCATTACATAACTGTTGTTCATTCTCAGTGTCATCGCACTCAGTGCTTCTGTCTTATCATCACAGTTCAACAGATGACAGCAGCACTCAAACCCTTTAAAAGAGGCTCTCCTTCAGCAGTTCAGCACACTCTCACCTCCCGCTCCACTGCAGCACAAGCTCAGGAACTTCCACTGTCTGCACCCGTCTTGGTTCAAGGCCTGTGCTAGTCTCCATCATGCACTAGCACTAGCCTGTGCTGAGATGGGAGCACAGTCCATGCAACACCAGCCTTGAGACACTTTCTGCATCTCTAGATTTACAGTCCTTCCCCTGTACTTGCTATGTGCTGGTGTGCACCTGGTCACTAGCACTAGCCTGTGCTGGGAGAGGAGTCACCTATTCATCAAACAGATCACAGTCATTAAGGGGCCTTACCGTCACTCTCTGGAGGAACTTGGACTTCCTGGTACCTGCTACGTGCTCATGGGTCAAAATCATAAGCACTAGCCCGTGCTGGGAAATCCTGTCCTCCCTGCAACAAACAGTCATAAAGGTAACAAGTTATTTCCTCCCAAAACTATTGGCAGATCCTATTTTAATTACAATTAACAAAGTACAGTAATAATGAATGCTAATATCATGGTACCGGTACACAACCATTTGAGGCTAATTACCCTTAATGGGCTGGGACTGTGTATTGCCTCTGCTGTCACCTTGCTATAATTACCGCTCAGGTGTATTAGCTTGGACCTACTCATTAAGTCATTACATAACTGTTGTTCATTCTCAGTGTCATCGCACTCAGTGCTTCTGTCTTATCATCACAGTTCAACAGATGACAGCAGCACTCAAACCCTTTAAAAGAGGCTCTCCTTCAGCAGTTCAGCACACTCTCACCTCACGCTCCACTGCAGCACAAGCTCAGGAACTTCCACTGTCTGCACCCGTCTTGGTTCAAGGCCTGTGCTAGTCTCCATCATGCACTAGCACTAGCCTGTGCTGAGATGGGAGCACAGTCCATGCAACACCAGCCTTGAGACACTTTCTGCATCTCTAGATTTACAGTCCTTCCCCTGTACTTGCTATGTGCTGGTGTGCACCTGGTCACTAGCACTAGCCTGTGCTGGGAGAGGAGTCACCTATTCATCAAACAGATCACAGTCATTAAGGGGCCTTACCGTCACTCTCTGGAGGAACTTGGACTTCCTGGTACCTGCTACGTGCTCATGGGTCAAAATCATAAGCACTAGCCCGTGCTGGGAAATCCTGTCCTCCCTGCAACAAACAGTCATAAAGGTAACAAGTTATTTCCTCCCAAAACTATTGGCAGATCCTATTTTAATTACAATTAACAAAGTACAGTAATAATGAATGCTAATATCATGGTACCGGTACACAACCATTTGAGGCTAATTACCCTTAATGGGCTGGGACTGTGTATTGCCTCTGCTGTCACCTTGCTATAATTACCGCTCAGGTGTATTAGCTTGGACCTACTCATTAAGTCATTACATAACTGTTGTTCATTCTCAGTGTCATCGCACTCAGTGCTTCTGTCTTATCATCACAGTTCAACAGATGACAGCAGCACTCAAACCCTTTAAAAGAGGCTCTCCTTCAGCAGTTCAGCACACTCTCACCTCCCGCTCCACTGCAGCACAAGCTCAGGAACTTCCACTGTCTGCACCCGTCTTGGTTCAAGGCCTGTGCTAGTCTCCATCATGCACTAGCACTAGCCTGTGCTGAGATGGGAGCACAGTCCATGCAACACCAGCCTTGAGACACTTTCTGCATCTCTAGATTTACAGTCCTTCCCCTGTACTTGCTATGTGCTGGTGTGCACCTGGTCACTAGCACTAGCCTGTGCTGGGAGAGGAGTCACCTATTCATCAAACAGATCACAGTCATTAAGGGGCCTTACCGTCACTCTCTGGAGGAACTTGGACTTCCTGGTACCTGCTACGTGCTCATGGGTCAAAATCATAAGCACTAGCCCGTGCTGGGAAATCCTGTCCTCCCTGCAACAAACAGTCATAAAGGTAACAAGTTATTTCCTCCCAAAACTATTGGCAGATCCTATTTTAATTACAATTAACAAAGTACAGTAATAATGAATGCTAATATCATGGTACCGGTACACAACCATTTGAGGCTAATTACCCTTAATGGGCTGGGACTGTGTATTGCCTCTGCTGTCACCTTGCTATAATTACCGCTCAGGTGTATTAGCTTGGACCTACTCATTAAGTCATTACATAACTGTTGTTCATTCTCAGTGTCATCGCACTCAGTGCTTCTGTCTTATCATCACAGTTCAACAGATGACAGCAGCACTCAAACCCTTTAAAAGAGGCTCTCCTTCAGCAGTTCAGCACACTCTCACCTCCCGCTCCACTGCAGCACAAGCTCAGGAACTTCCACTGTCTGCACCCGTCTTGGTTCAAGGCCTGTGCTAGTCTCCATCATGCACTAGCACTAGCCTGTGCTGAGATGGGAGCACAGTCCATGCAACACCAGCCTTGAGACACTTTCTGCATCTCTAGATCTACAGTCCTTCCCCTGTACTTGCTATGTGCTGGTGTGCACCTGGTCACTAGCACTAGCCTGTGCTGGGAGAGGAGTCACCTATTCATCAAACAGATCACAGTCACTAAGGGGCCTTACCGTCACTCTCTGGAGGAACTTGGTCTTCCTGGTACCTGCTACGTGCTCATGGGTCAAAATCATAAGCACAAGCCCGTGCTGGGAAATCCTGTCCTCCCTGCAACAAACAGTCATAAAGGTAACAAGTTATTTCCTCCCAAAACTATTGGCAGATCCTATTTTAATTACAATTAACAAAGTACAGTAATAATGAATGCTAATATCATGGTACCGGTACACAACCATTTGAGGCTAATTACCCTTAATGGGCTGGGACTGTGTATTGCCTCTGCTGTCACCTTGCTATAATTACCGCTCAGGTGTATTAGCTTGGACCTACTCATTAAGTCATTACATAACTGTTGTTCATTCTCAGTGTCATCGCACTCAGTGCTTCTGTCTTATCATCACAGTTCAACAGATGACAGCAGCACTCAAACCCTTTAAAAGAGGCCCTCCTTCAGCAGTTCAGCACACTCTCACCTCCCGCTCCACTGCAGCACAAGCTCAGGAACTTCCACTGTCTGCACCCGTCTTGGTTCAAGGCCTGTGCTAGTCTCCATCATGCACTAGCACTAGCCTGTGCTGAGATGGGAGCACAGTCCATGCAACACCAGCCTTGAGACACTTTCTGCATCTCTAGATTTACAGTCCTTCCCCTGTACTTGCTATGTGCTGGTGTGCACCTGGTCACTAGCACTAGCCTGTGCTGGGAGAGGAGTCACCTATTCATCAAACAGATCACAGTCATTAAGGGGCCTTACCGTCACTCTCTGGAGGAACTTGGGCTTCCTGGTACCTGCTACGTGCTCATGGGTCAAAATCATAAGCACTAGCCCGTGCTGGGAAATCCTGTCCTCCCTGCAATAAACAGTCATAAAGGTAACAAGTTATTTCCTCCCAAAACTATTGGCAGATCCTATTTTAATTACAATTAACAAAGTACAGTAATAATGAATGCTAATATCATGGTACCGGTACACAACCATTTGTGCTGTCACCTTGCTATAATTACTGCTCAGGTGTATTAGCTTGGACCTACTCATTAAGTCATTACATAACTGTTGTTCATTCTCAGTGTCATCGCACTCAGTGCTTCTGTCTTATCATCACAGTTCAACAGATGACAGCAGCACTCAAACCCTTTAAAAGAGGCTCTCCTTCAGCAGTTCAGCACACTCTCACCTCCCGCTCCACTGCAGCACAAGCTCAGGAACTTCCACTGTCTGCACCCGTCTTGGTTCAAGGCCTGTGCTAGTCTCCATCATGCACTAGCACTAGCCTGTGCTGAGATGGGAGCACAGTCCATGCAACACCAGCCTTGAGACACTTTCTGCATCTCTAGATTTACAGTCCTTCCCCTGTACTTGCTATGTGCTGGTGTGCACCTGGTCACTAGCACTAGCCTGTGCTGGGAGAGGAGTCACCTATTCATCAAACAGATCACAGTCATTAAGGGGCCTTACCGTCACTCTCTGGAGGAACTTGGACTTCCTGGTACCTGCTACGTGCTCATGGGTCAAAATCATAAGCACTAGCCCGTGCTGGGAAATCCTGTCCTCCCTGCAACAAACAGTCATAAAGGTAACAAGTTATTTCCTCCCAAAACTATTGGCAGATCCTATTTTAATTACAATTAACAAAGTACAGTAATAATGAATGCTAATATCATGGTACCGGTACACAACCATTTGAGGCTAATTACCCTTAATGGGCTGGGACTGTGTATTGCCTCTGCTGTCACCTTGCTATAATTACCGCTCAGGTGTATTAGCTTGGACCTACTCATTAAGTCATTACATAACTGTTGTTCATTCTCAGTGTCATCGCACTCAGTGCTTCTGTCTTATCATCACAGTTCAACAGATGACAGCAGCACTCAAACCCTTTAAAAGAGGCTCTCCTTCAGCAGTTCAGCACACTCTCACCTCCCGCTCCACTGCAGCACAAGCTCAGGAACTTCCACTGTCTGCACCCGTCTTGGTTCAAGGCCTGTGCTAGTCTCCATCATGCACTAGCACTAGCCTGTGCTGAGATGGGAGCACAGTCCATGCAACACCAGCCTTGAGACACTTTCTGCATCTCTAGATTTACAGTCCTTCCCCTGTACTTGCTATGTTCTGGTGTGCACCTGGTCACTAGCACTAGCCTGTGCTGGGAGAGGAGTCACCTATTCATCAAACAGATCACAGTCATTAAGGGGCCTTACCGTCACTCTCTGGAGGAACTTGGACTTCCTGGTACCTGCTACGTGCTCATGGGTCAAAATCATAAGCACTAGCCCGTGCTGGGAAATCCTGTCCTCCCTGCAACAAACAGTCATAAAGGTAACAAGTTATTTCCTCCCAAAACTATTGGCAGATCCTATTTTAATTACAATTAACAAAGTACAGTAATAATGAATGCTAATATCATGGTACCGGTACACAACCATTTGAGGCTAATTACCCTTAATGGGCTGGGACTGTGTATTGCCTCTGCTGTCACCTTGCTATAATTACCGCTCAGGTGTATTAGCTTGGACCTACTCATTAAGTCATTACATAACTGTTGTTCATTCTCAGTGTCATCGCACTCAGTGCTTCTGTCTTATCATCACAGTTCAACAGATGACAGCAGCACTCAAACCCTTTAAAAGAGGCTCTCCTTCAGCAGTTCAGCACACTCTCACCTCACGCTCCACTGCAGCACAAGCTCAGGAACTTCCACTGTCTGCACCCGTCTTGGTTCAAGGCCTGTGCTAGTCTCCATCATGCACTAGCACTAGCCTGTGCTGAGATGGGAGCACAATCCATGCAACACCAGCCTTGAGACACTTTCTGCATCTCTAGATTTACAGTCCTTCCCCTGTACTTGCTATGTGCTGGTGTGCACCTGGTCACTAGCACTAGCCTGTGCTGGGAGAGGAGTCACCTATTCATCAAACAGATCACAGTCATTAAGGGGCCTTACCGTCACTCTCTGGAGGAACTTGGACTTCCTGGTACCTGCTACGTGCTCATGGGTCAAAATCATAAGCACTAGCCCGTGCTGGGAAATCCTGTCCTCCCTGCAACAAACAGTCATAAAGGTAACAAGTTATTTCCTCCCAAAACTATTGGCAGATCCTATTTTAATTACAATTAACAAAGTACAGTAATAATGAATGCTAATATCATGGTACCGGTACACAACCATTTGAGGCTAATTACCCTTAATGGGCTGGGACTGTGTATTGCCTCTGCTGTCACCTTGCTATAATTACCGCTCAGGTGTATTAGCTTGGACCTACTCATTAAGTCATTACATAACTGTTGTTCATTCTCAGTGTCATCGCACTCAGTGCTTCTGTCTTATCATCACAGTTCAACAGATGACAGCAGCACTCAAACCCTTTAAAAGAGGCTCTCCTTCAGCAGTTCAGCACACTCTCACCTCCCGCTCCACTGCAGCACAAGCTCAGGAACTTCCACTGTCTGCACCCGTCTTGGTTCAAGGCCTGTGCTAGTCTCCATCATGCACTAGCACTAGCCTGTGCTGAGATGGGAGCACAGTCCATGCAACACCAGCCTTGAGACACTTTCTGCATCTCTAGATTTACAGTCCTTCCCCTGTACTTGCTATGTGCTGGTGTGCACCTGGTCACTAGCACTAGCCTGTGCTGGGAGAGGAGTCACCTATTCATCAAACAGATCACAGTCATTAAGGGGCCTTACCGTCACTCTCTGGAGGAACTTGGACTTCCTGGTACCTGCTACGTGCTCATGGGTCAAAATCATAAGCACTAGCCCGTGCTGGGAAATCCTGTCCTCCCTGCAACAAACAGTCATAAAGGTAACAAGTTATTTCCTCCCAAAACTATTGGCAGATCCTATTTTAATTACAATTAACAAAGTACAGTAATAATGAATGCTAATATCATGGTACCGGTACACAACCATTTGAGGCTAATTACCCTTAATGGGCTGGGACTGTGTATTGCCTCTGCTGTCACCTTGCTATAATTACCGCTCAGGTGTATTAGCTTGGACCTACTCATTAAGTCATTACATAACTGTTGTTCATTCTCAGTGTCATCGCACTCAGTGCTTCTGTCTTATCATCACAGTTCAACAGATGACAGCAGCACTCAAACCCTTTAAAAGAGGCTCTCCTTCAGCAGTTCAGCACACTCTCACCTCCCGCCCCACTGCAGCACAAGCTCAGGAACTTCCACTGTCTGCACCCGTCTTGGTTCAAGGCCTGTGCTAGTCTCCATCATGCACTAGCACTAGCCTGTGCTGAGATGGGAGCACAGTCCATGCAACACCAGCCTTGAGACACTTTCTGCATCTCTAGATTTACAGTCCTTCCCCTGTACTTGCTATGTGCTGGTGTGCACCTGGTCACTAGCACTAGCCTGTGCTGGGAGAGGTGTCACCTACTCATAAAACAGATCACAGTCATTAAGGGGCCTTACCGTCACTCTCTGGAGGAACTTGGACTTCCTGGTACCTGCTACGTGCTCATGGGTCAAAATCATAAGCACTAGCCCGTGCTGGGAAATCCTGTCCTCCCTGCAACAAACAGTCATAAAGGTAACAAGTTATTTCCTCCCAAAACTATTGGCAGATCCTATTTTAATTACAATTAACAAAGTACAGTAATAATGAATGCTAATATCATGGTACCGGTACACAACCATTTGAGGCTAATTACCCTTAATGGGCTGGGACTGTGTATTGCCTCTGCTGTCACCTTGCTATAATTACCGCTCAGGTGTATTAGCTTGGACCTACTCATTAAGTCATTACATAACTGTTGTTCATTCTCAGTGTCATCGCACTCAGTGCTTCTGTCTTATCATCACAGTTCAACAGATGACAGCAGCACTCAAACCCTTTAAAAGAGGCTCTCCTTCAGCAGTTCAGCACACTCTCACCTCCCGCTCCACTGCAGCACAAGCTCAGGAACTTCCACTGTCTGCACCCGTCTTGGTTCAAGGCCTGTGCTAGTCTCCATCATGCACTAGCACTAGCCTGTGCTGAGATGGGAGCACAGTCCATGCAACACCAGCCTTGAGACACTTTCTGCATCTCTAGATTTACAGTCCTTCCCCTGTACTTGCTATGTGCTGGTGTGCACCTGGTCACTAGCACTAGCCTGTGCTGGGAGAGGAGTCACCTATTCATCAAACAGATCACAGTCATTAAGGGGCCTTACCGTCACTCTCTGGAGGAACTTGGGCTTCCTGGTACCTGCTACGTGCTCATGGGTCAAAATCATAAGCACTAGCCCGTGCTGGGAAATCCTGTCCTCCCTGCAACAAACAGTCATAAAGGTAACAAGTTATTTCCTCCCAAAACTATTGGCAGATCCTATTTTAATTACAATTAACAAAGTACAGTAATAATGAATGCTAATATCATGGTACCGGTACACAACCATTTGAGGCTAATTACCCTTAATGGGCTGGGACTGTGTATTGCCTCTGCTGTCACCTTGCTATAATTACCGCTCAGGTGTATTAGCTTGGACCTACTCATTAAGTCATTACATAACTGTTGTTCATTCTCAGTGTCATCGCACTCAGTGCTTCTGTCTTATCATCACAGTTCAACAGATGACAGCAGCACTCAAACCCTTTAAAAGAGGCTCTCCTTCAGCAGTTCAGCACACTCTCACCTCCCGCCCCACTGCAGCACAAGCTCAGGAACTTCCACTGTCTGCACCCGTCTTGGTTCAAGGCCTGTGCTAGTCTCCATCATGCACTAGCACTATCCTGTGCTGAGATGGGAGCACAGTCCATGCAACACCAGCCTTGAGACACTTTCTGCATCTCTAGATTTACAGTCCTTCCCCTGTACTTGCTATGTGCTGGTGTGCACCTGGTCACTAGCACTAGCCTGTGCTGGGAGAGGTGTCACCTACTCATCAAACAGATCACAGTCATTAAGGGGCCTTACCGTCACTCTCTGGAGGAACTTGGACTTCCTGGTACCTGCTACGTGCTCATGGGTCAAAATCATAAGCACTAGCCCGTGCTGGGAAATCCTGTCCTCCCTGCAACAAACAGTCATAAAGGTAACAAGTTATTTCCTCCCAAAACTATTGGCAGATCCTATTTTAATTACAATTAACAAAGTACAGTAATAATGAATGCTAATATCATGGTACCGGTACACAACCATTTGAGGCTAATTACCCTTAATGGGCTGGGACTGTGTATTGCCTCTGCTGTCACCTTGCTATAATTACCGCTCAGGTGTATTAGCTTGGACCTACTCATTAAGTCATTACATAACTGTTGTTCATTCTCAGTGCCATCGCACTCAGTGCTTCTGTCTTATCATCACAGTTCAACAGATGACAGCAGCACTCAAACCCTTTAAAAGAGGCTCTCCTTCAGCCGTTCAGCACACTCTCACATCCCGCTCCACTGCAGCACAAGCTCAGGAACTTCCACTGTCTGCACCCGTCTTGGTTCAAGGCCTGTGCTAGTCTCCATCATGCACTAGCACTAGCCTGTGCTGAGATGGGAGCACAGTCCATGCAACACCAGCCTTGAGACACTTTCTGCATCTCTAGATCTACAGTCCTTCCCCTGTACTTGCTATGTGCTGGTGTGCACCTGGTCACTAGCACTAGCCTGTGCTGGGAGAGGAGTCACCTATTCATCAAACAGATCACAGTCATTAAGGGGCCTTACCGTCACTCTCTGGAGGAACTTGGGCTTCCTGGTACCTGCTACGTGCTCATGGGTCAAAATCATAAGCACTAGCCCGTGCTGGGAAATCCTGTCCTCCCTGCAACAAACAGTCATAAAGGTAACAAGTTATTTCCTCCCAAAACTATTGGCAGATCCTATTTTAATTACAATTAACAAAGTACAGTAATAATGAATGCTAATATCATGGTACCGGTACACAACCATTTGAGGCTAATTACCCTTAATGGGCTGGGACTGTGTATTGCCTCTGCTGTCACCTTGCTATAATTACCGCTCAGGTGTATTAGCTTGGACCTACTCATTAAGTCATTACATAACTGTTGTTCATTCTCAGTGTCATCGCACTCAGTGCTTCTGTCTTATCATCACAGTTCAACAGATGACAGCAGCACTCAAACCCTTTAAAAGAGGCTCTCCTTCAGCAGTTCAGCACACTCTCACCTCCCGCTCCACTGCAGCACAAGCTCAGGAACTTCCACTGTCTGCACCCGTCTTGGTTCAAGGCCTGTGCTAGTCTCCATCATGCACTAGCACTAGCCTGTGCTGAGATGGGAGCACAGTCCATGCAACACCAGCCTTGAGACACTTTCTGCATCTCTAGATTTACAGTCCTTCCCCTGTACTTGCTATGTGCTGGTGTGCACCTGGTCACTAGCACTAGCCTGTGCTGGGAGAGGAGTCACCTATTCATCAAACAGATCACAGTCATTAAGGGGCCTTACCGTCACTCTCTGGAGGAACTTGGACTTCCTGGTACCTGCTACGTGCTCATGGGTCAAAATCATAAGCACTAGCCCGTGCTGGGAAATCCTGTCCTCCCTGCAACAAACAGTCATAAAGGTAACAAGTTATTTCCTCCCAAAACTATTGGCAGATCCTATTTTAATTACAATTAACAAAGTACAGTAATAATGAATGCTAATATCATGGTACCGGTACACAACCATTTGAGGCTAATTACCCTTAATGGGCTGGGACTGTGTATTGCCTCTGCTGTCACCTTGCTATAATTACCGCTCAGGTGTATTAGCTTGGACCTACTCATTAAGTCATTACATAACTGTTGTTCATTCTCAGTGTCATCGCACTCAGTGCTTCTGTCTTATCATCACAGTTCAACAGATGACAGCAGCACTCAAACCCTTTAAAAGAGGCTCTCCTTCAGCAGTTCAGCACACTCTCACCTCCCGCTCCACTGCAGCACAAGCTCAGGAACTTCCACTGTCTGCACCCGTCTTGGTTCAAGGCCTGTGCTAGTCTCCATCATGCACTAGCACTAGCCTGTGCTGAGATGGGAGCACAGTCCATGCAACACCAGCCTTGAGACACTTTCTGCATCTCTAGATTTACAGTCCTTCCCCTGTACTTGCTATGTTCTGGTGTGCACCTGGTCACTAGCACTAGCCTGTGCTGGGAGAGGAGTCACCTATTCATCAAACAGATCACAGTCATTAAGGGGCCTTACCGTCACTCTCTGGAGGAACTTGGACTTCCTGGTACCTGCTACGTGCTCATGGGTCAAAATCATAAGCACTAGCCCGTGCTGGGAAATCCTGTCCTCCCTGCAACAAACAGTCATAAAGGTAACAAGTTATTTCCTCCCAAAACTATTGGCAGATCCTATTTTAATTACAATTAACAAAGTACAGTAATAATGAATGCTAATATCATGGTACCGGTACACAACCATTTGAGGCTAATTACCCTTAATGGGCTGGGACTGTGTATTGCCTCTGCTGTCACCTTGCTATAATTACCGCTCAGGTGTATTAGCTTGGACCTACTCATTAAGTCATTACATAACTGTTGTTCATTCTCAGTGTCATCGCACTCAGTGCTTCTGTCTTATCATCACAGTTCAACAGATGACAGCAGCACTCAAACCCTTTAAAAGAGGCTCTCCTTCAGCAGTTCAGCACACTCTCACCTCACGCTCCACTGCAGCACAAGCTCAGGAACTTCCACTGTCTGCACCCGTCTTGGTTCAAGGCCTGTGCTAGTCTCCATCATGCACTAGCACTAGCCTGTGCTGAGATGGGAGCACAATCCATGCAACACCAGCCTTGAGACACTTTCTGCATCTCTAGATTTACAGTCCTTCCCCTGTACTTGCTATGTGCTGGTGTGCACCTGGTCACTAGCACTAGCCTGTGCTGGGAGAGGAGTCACCTATTCATCAAACAGATCACAGTCATTAAGGGGCCTTACCGTCACTCTCTGGAGGAACTTGGACTTCCTGGTACCTGCTACGTGCTCATGGGTCAAAATCATAAGCACTAGCCCGTGCTGGGAAATCCTGTCCTCCCTGCAACAAACAGTCATAAAGGTAACAAGTTATTTCCTCCCAAAACTATTGGCAGATCCTATTTTAATTACAATTAACAAAGTACAGTAATAATGAATGCTAATATCATGGTACCGGTACACAACCATTTGAGGCTAATTACCCTTAATGGGCTGGGACTGTGTATTGCCTCTGCTGTCACCTTGCTATAATTACCGCTCAGGTGTATTAGCTTGGACCTACTCATTAAGTCATTACATAACTGTTGTTCATTCTCAGTGTCATCGCACTCAGTGCTTCTGTCTTATCATCACAGTTCAACAGATGACAGCAGCACTCAAACCCTTTAAAAGAGGCTCTCCTTCAGCAGTTCAGCACACTCTCACCTCCCGCTCCACTGCAGCACAAGCTCAGGAACTTCCACTGTCTGCACCCGTCTTGGTTCAAGGCCTGTGCTAGTCTCCATCATGCACTAGCACTAGCCTGTGCTGAGATGGGAGCACAGTCCATGCAACACCAGCCTTGAGACACTTTCTGCATCTCTAGATTTACAGTCCTTCCCCTGTACTTGCTATGTGCTGGTGTGCACCTGGTCACTAGCACTAGCCTGTGCTGGGAGAGGAGTCACCTATTCATCAAACAGATCACAGTCATTAAGGGGCCTTACCGTCACTCTCTGGAGGAACTTGGACTTCCTGGTACCTGCTACGTGCTCATGGGTCAAAATCATAAGCACTAGCCCGTGCTGGGAAATCCTGTCCTCCCTGCAACAAACAGTCATAAAGGTAACAAGTTATTTCCTCCCAAAACTATTGGCAGATCCTATTTTAATTACAATTAACAAAGTACAGTAATAATGAATGCTAATATCATGGTACCGGTACACAACCATTTGAGGCTAATTACCCTTAATGGGCTGGGACTGTGTATTGCCTCTGCTGTCACCTTGCTATAATTACCGCTCAGGTGTATTAGCTTGGACCTACTCATTAAGTCATTACATAACTGTTGTTCATTCTCAGTGTCATCGCACTCAGTGCTTCTGTCTTATCATCACAGTTCAACAGATGACAGCAGCACTCAAACCCTTTAAAAGAGGCTCTCCTTCAGCAGTTCAGCACACTCTCACCTCCCGCTCCACTGCAGCACAAGCTCAGGAACTTCCACTGTCTGCACCCGTCTTGGTTCAAGGCCTGTGCTAGTCTCCATCATGCACTAGCACTAGCCTGTGCTGAGATGGGAGCACAGTCCATGCAACACCAGCCTTGAGACACTTTCTGCATCTCTAGATCTACAGTCCTTCCCCTGTACTTGCTATGTGCTGGTGTGCACCTGGTCACTAGCACTAGCCTGTGCTGGGAGAGGAGTCACCTATTCATCAAACAGATCACAGTCATTAAGGGGCCTTACCGTCACTCTCTGGAGGAACTTGGGCTTCCTGGTACCTGCTACGTGCTCATGGGTCAAAATCATAAGCACTAGCCCGTGCTGGGAAATCCTGTCCTCCCTGCAACAAACAGTCATAAAGGTAACAAGTTATTTCCTCCCAAAACTATTGGCAGATCCTATTTTAATTACAATTAACAAAGTACAGTAATAATGAATGCTAATATCATGGTACCGGTACACAACCATTTGAGGCTAATTACCCTTAATGGGCTGGGACTGTGTATTGCCTCTGCTGTCACCTTGCTATAATTACCGCTCAGGTGTATTAGCTTGGACCTACTCATTAAGTCATTACATAACTGTTGTTCATTCTCAGTGTCATCGCACTCAGTGCTTCTGTCTTATCATCACAGTTCAACAGATGACAGCAGCACTCAAACCCTTTAAAAGAGGCTCTCCTTCAGCAGTTCAGCACACTCTCACCTCCCGCTCCACTGCAGCACAAGCTCAGGAACTTCCACTGTCTGCACCCGTCTTGGTTCAAGGCCTGTGCTAGTCTCCATCATGCACTAGCACTAGCCTGTGCTGAGATGGGAGCACAGTCCATGCAACACCAGCCTTGAGACACTTTCTGCATCTCTAGATTTACAGTCCTTCCCCTGTACTTGCTATGTGCTGGTGTGCACCTGGTCACTAGCACTAGCCTGTGCTGGGAGAGGTGTCACCTACTCATCAAACAGATCACAGTCATTAAGAGGCCTTACCGTCACTCTCTGGAGGAACTTGGACTTCCTGGTACCTGCTACGTGCTCATGGGTCAAAATCATAAGCACTAGCCCGTGCTGGGAAATCCTGTCCTCCCTGCAACAAACAGTCATAAAGGTAACAAGTTATTTCCTCCCAAAACTATTGGCAGATCCTATTTTAATTACAATTAACAAAGTACAGTAATAATGAATGCTAATATCATGGTACCGGTACACAACCATTTGAGGCTAATTACCCTTAATGGGCTGGGACTGTGTATTGCCTCTGCTGTCACCTTGCTATAATTACCGCTCAGGTGTATTAGCTTGGACCTACTCATTAAGTCATTACATAACTGTTGTTCATTCTCAGTGTCATCGCACTCAGTGCTTCTGTCTTATCATCACAGTTCAACAGATGACAGCAGCACTCAAACCCTTTAAAAGAGGCTCTCCTTCAGCAGTTCAGCACACTCTCACCTCCCGCTCCACTGCAGCACAAGCTCAGGAACTTCCACTGTCTGCACCCGTCTTGGTTCAAGGCCTGTGCTAGTCTCCATCATGCACTAGCACTAGCCTGTGCTGAGATGGGAGCACAGTCCATGCAACACCAGCCTTGAGACACTTTCTGCATCTCTAGATTTACAGTCCTTCCCCTGTACTTGCTATGTGCTGGTGTGCACCTGGTCACTAGCACTAGCCTGTGCTGGGAGAGGTGTAACCTACTCATCAAACAGATCACAGTCATTAAGAGGCCTTACCGTCACTCTCTGGAGGAACTTGGACTTCCTGGTACCTGCTACGTGCTCATGGGTCAAAATCATAAGCACTAGCCCGTGCTGGGAAATCCTGTCCTCCCTGCAACAAACAGTCATAAAGGTAACAAGTTATTTCCTCCCAAAACTATTGGCAGATCCTATTTTAATTACAATTAACAAAGTACAGTAATAATGAATGCTAATATCATGGTACCGGTACACAACCATTTGAGGCTAATTACCCTTAATGGGCTGGGACTGTGTATTGCCTCTGCTGTCACCTTGCTATAATTACCGCTCAGGTGTATTAGCTTGGACCTACTCATTAAGTCATTACATAACTGTTGTTCATTCTCAGTGTCATCGCACTCAGTGCTTCTGTCTTATCATCACAGTTCAACAGATGACAGCAGCACTCAAACCCTTTAAAAGAGGCCCTCCTTCAGCAGTTCAGCACACTCTCACCTCCCGCTCCACTGCAGCACAAGCTCAGGAACTTCCACTGTCTGCACCCGTCTTGGTTCAAGGCCTGTGCTAGTCTCCATCATGCACTAGCACTAGCCTGTGCTGAGATGGGAGCACAGTCCATGCAACACCAGCCTTGAGACACTTTCTGCATCTCTAGATCTACAGTCCTTCCCCTGTACTTGCTATGTGCTGGTGTGCACCTGGTCACTAGCACTAGCCTGTGCTGGGAGAGGAGTCACCTATTCATCAAACAGATCACAGTCATTAAGGGGCCTTACCGTCACTCTCTGGAGGAACTTGGACTTCCTGGTACCTGCTACGTGCCCATGGGTCAAAATCATAAGCACTAGCCCGTGCTGGGAAATCCTGTCCTCCCTGCAACAAACAGTCATAAAGGTAACAAGTTATTTCCTCCCAAAACTATTGGCAGATCCTATTTTAATTACAATTAACAAAGTACAGTAATAATGAATGCTAATATCATGGTACCGGTACACAACCATTTGAGGCTAATTACCCTTAATGGGCTGGGACTGTGTATTGCCTCTGCTGTCACCTTGCTATAATTACCGCTCAGGTGTATTAGCTTGGACCTACTCATTAAGTCATTACATAACTGTTGTTCATTCTCAGTGTCATCGCACTCAGTGCTTCTGTCTTATCATCACAGTTCAACAGATGACAGCAGCACTCAAACCCTTTAAAAGAGGCCCTCCTTCAGCAGTTCAGCACACTCTCACCTCCCGCTCCACTGCAGCACAAGCTCAGGAACTTCCACTGTCTGCACCCGTCTTGGTTCAAGGCCTGTGCTAGTCTCCATCATGCACTAGCACTAGCCTGTGCTGAGATGGGAGCACAGTCCATGCAACACCAGCCTTGAGACACTTTCTGCATCTCTAGATCTACAGTCCTTCCCCTGTACTTGCTATGTGCTGGTGTGCACCTGGTCACTAGCACTAGCCTGTGCTGGGAGAGGAGTCACCTATTCATCAAACAGATCACAGTCACTAAGGGGCCTTACCGTCACTCTCTGGAGGAACTTGGACTTCCTGGTACCTGCTACGTGCTCATGGGTCAAAATCATAAGCACTAGCCCGTGCTGGGAAATCCTGTCCTCCCTGCAACAAACAGTCATAAAGGTAACAAGTTATTTCCTCCCAAAACTATTGGCAGATCCTATTTTAATTACAATTAACAAAGTACAGTAATAATGAATGCTAATATCATGGTACCGGTACACAACCATTTGAGGCTAATTACCCTTAATGGGCTGGGACTGTGTATTGCCTCTGCTGTCACCTTGCTATAATTACCGCTCAGGTGTATTAGCTTGGACCTACTCATTAAGTCATTACATAACTGTTGTTCATTCTCAGTGTCATCGCACTCAGTGCTTCTGTCTTATCATCACAGTTCAACAGATGACAGCAGCACTCAAACCCTTTAAAAGAGGCTCTCCTTCAGCAGTTCAGCACACTCTCACCTCCCGCTCCACTGCAGCACAAGCTCAGGAACTTCCACTGTCTGCACCCGTCTTGGTTCAAGGCCTGTGCTAGTCTCCATCATGCACTAGCACTAGCCTGTGCTGAGATGGGAGCACAGTCCATGCAACACCAGCCTTGAGACACTTTCTGCATCTCTAGATTTACAGTCCTTCCCCTGTACTTGCTATGTGCTGGTGTGCACCTGGTCACTAGCACTAGCCTGTGCTGGGAGAGGAGTCACCTATTCATCAAACAGATCACAGTCATTAAGGGGCCTTACCGTCACTCTCTGGAGGAACTTGGACTTCCTGGTACCTGCTACGTGCTCATGGGTCAAAATCATAAGCACTAGCCCGTGCTGGGAAATCCTGTCCTCCCTGCAACAAACAGTCATAAAGGTAACAAGTTATTTCCTCCCAAAACTATTGGCAGATCCTATTTTAATTACAATTAACAAAGTACAGTAATAATGAATGCTAATATCATGGTACCGGTACACAACCATTTGAGGCTAATTACCCTTAATGGGCTGGGACTGTGTATTGCCTCTGCTGTCACCTTGCTATAATTACCGCTCAGGTGTATTAGCTTGGACCTACTCATTAAGTCATTACATAACTGTTGTTCATTCTCAGTGTCATCGCACTCAGTGCTTCTGTCTTATCATCACAGTTCAACAGATGACAGCAGCACTCAAACCCTTTAAAAGAGGCTCTCCTTCAGCAGTTCAGCACACTCTCACCTCCCGCCCCACTGCAGCACAAGCTCAGGAACTTCCACTGTCTGCACCCGTCTTGGTTCAAGGCCTGTGCTAGTCTCCATCATGCACTAGCACTAGCCTGTGCTGAGATGGGAGCACAGTCCATGCAACACCAGCCTTGAGACACTTTCTGCATCTCTAGATTTACAGTCCTTCCCCTGTACTTGCTATGTGCTGGTGTGCACCTGGTCACTAGCACTAGCCTGTGCTGGGAGAGGTGTCACCTACTCATCAAACAGATCACAGTCATTAAGGGGCCTTACCGTCACTCTCTGGAGGAACTTGGACTTCCTGGTACCTGCTACGTGCTCATGGGTCAAAATCATAAGCACTAGCCCGTGCTGGGAAATCCTGTCCTCCCTGCAACAAACAGTCATAAAGGTAACAAGTTATTTCCTCCCAAAACTATTGGCAGATCCTATTTTAATTACAATTAACAAAGTACAGTAATAATGAATGCTAATATCATGGTACCGGTACACAACCATTTGAGGCTAATTACCCTTAATGGGCTGGGACTGTGTATTGCCTCTGCTGTCACCTTGCTATAATTACCGCTCAGGTGTATTAGCTTGGACCTACTCATTAAGTCATTACATAACTGTTGTTCATTCTCAGTGTCATCGCACTCAGTGCTTCTGTCTTATCATCACAGTTCAACAGATGACAGCAGCACTCAAACCCTTTAAAAGAGGCTCTCCTTCAGCAGTTCAGCACACTCTCACCTCCCGCTCCACTGCAGCACAAGCTCAGGAACTTCCACTGTCTGCACCCGTCTTGGTTCAAGGCCTGTGCTAGTCTCCATCATGCACTAGCACTAGCCTGTGCTGAGATGGGAGCACAGTCCATGCAACACCAGCCTTGAGACACTTTCTGCATCTCTAGATTTACAGTCCTTCCCCTGTACTTGCTATGTGCTGGTGTGCACCTGGTCACTAGCACTAGCCTGTGCTGGGAGAGGAGTCACCTATTCATCAAACAGATCACAGTCATTAAGGGGCCTTACCGTCACTCTCTGGAGGAACTTGGGCTTCCTGGTACCTGCTACGTGCTCATGGGTCAAAATCATAAGCACTAGCCCGTGCTGGGAAATCCTGTCCTCCCTGCAACAAACAGTCATAAAGGTAACAAGTTATTTCCTCCCAAAACTATTGGCAGATCCTATTTTAATTACAATTAACAAAGTACAGTAATAATGAATGCTAATATCATGGTACCGGTACACAACCATTTGAGGCTAATTACCCTTAATGGGCTGGGACTGTGTATTGCCTCTGCTGTCACCTTGCTATAATTACCGCTCAGGTGTATTAGCTTGGACCTACTCATTAAGTCATTACATAACTGTTGTTCATTCTCAGTGTCATCGCACTCAGTGCTTCTGTCTTATCATCACAGTTCAACAGATGACAGCAGCACTCAAACCCTTTAAAAGAGGCCCTCCTTCAGCAGTTCAGCACACTCTCACCTCCCGCCCCACTGCAGCACAAGCTCAGGAACTTCCACTGTCTGCACCCGTCTTGGTTCAAGGCCTGTGCTAGTCTCCATCATGCACTAGCACTATCCTGTGCTGAGATGGGAGCACAGTCCATGCAACACCAGCCTTGAGACACTTTCTGCATCTCTAGATTTACAGTCCTTCCCCTGTACTTGCTATGTGCTGGTGTGCACCTGGTCACTAGCACTAGCCTGTGCTGGGAGAGGTGTCACCTACTCATCAAACAGATCACAGTCATTAAGGGGCCTTACCGTCACTCTCTGGAGGAACTTGGACTTCCTGGTACCTGCTACGTGCTCATGGGTCAAAATCATAAGCACTAGCCCGTGCTGGGAAATCCTGTCCTCCCTGCAACAAACAGTCATAAAGGTAACAAGTTATTTCCTCCCAAAACTATTGGCAGATCCTATTTTAATTACAATTAACAAAGTACAGTAATAATGAATGCTAATATCATGGTACCGGTACACAACCATTTGAGGCTAATTACCCTTAATGGGCTGGGACTGTGTATTGCCTCTGCTGTCACCTTGCTATAATTACCGCTCAGGTGTATTAGCTTGGACCTACTCATTAAGTCATTACATAACTGTTGTTCATTCTCAGTGCCATCGCACTCAGTGCTTCTGTCTTATCATCACAGTTCAACAGATGACAGCAGCACTCAAACCCTTTAAAAGAGGCTCTCCTTCAGCCGTTCAGCACACTCTCACATCCCGCTCCACTGCAGCACAAGCTCAGGAACTTCCACTGTCTGCACCCGTCTTGGTTCAAGGCCTGTGCTAGTCTCCATCATGCACTAGCACTAGCCTGTGCTGAGATGGGAGCACAGTCCATGCAACACCAGCCTTGAGACACTTTCTGCATCTCTAGATCTACAGTCCTTCCCCTGTACTTGCTATGTGCTGGTGTGCACCTGGTCACTAGCACTAGCCTGTGCTGGGAGAGGAGTCACCTATTCATCAAACAGATCACAGTCATTAAGGGGCCTTACCGTCACTCTCTGGAGGAACTTGGGCTTCCTGGTACCTGCTACGTGCTCATGGGTCAAAATCATAAGCACTAGCCCGTGCTGGGAAATCCTGTCCTCCCTGCAACAAACAGTCATAAAGGTAACAAGTTATTTCCTCCCAAAACTATTGGCAGATCCTATTTTAATTACAATTAACAAAGTACAGTAATAATGAATGCTAATATCATGGTACCGGTACACAACCATTTGAGGCTAATTACCCTTAATGGGCTGGGACTGTGTATTGCCTCTGCTGTCACCTTGCTATAATTACCGCTCAGGTGTATTAGCTTGGACCTACTCATTAAGTCATTACATAACTGTTGTTCATTCTCAGTGTCATCGCACTCAGTGCTTCTGTCTTATCATCACAGTTCAACAGATGACAGCAGCACTCAAACCCTTTAAAAGAGGCTCTCCTTCAGCAGTTCAGCACACTCTCACCTCCCGCTCCACTGCAGCACAAGCTCAGGAACTTCCACTGTCTGCACCCGTCTTGGTTCAAGGCCTGTGCTAGTCTCCATCATGCACTAGCACTAGCCTGTGCTGAGATGGGAGCACAGTCCATGCAACACCAGCCTTGAGACACTTTCTGCATCTCTAGATTTACAGTCCTTCCCCTGTACTTGCTATGTGCTGGTGTGCACCTGGTCACTAGCACTAGCCTGTGCTGGGAGAGGTGTCACCTACTCATCAAACAGATCACAGTCATTAAGAGGCCTTACCGTCACTCTCTGGAGGAACTTGGACTTCCTGGTACCTGCTACGTGCTCATGGGTCAAAATCATAAGCACTAGCCCGTGCTGGGAAATCCTGTCCTCCCTGCAACAAACAGTCATAAAGGTAACAAGTTATTTCCTCCCAAAACTATTGGCAGATCCTATTTTAATTACAATTAACAAAGTACAGTAATAATGAATGCTAATATCATGGTACCGGTACACAACCATTTGAGGCTAATTACCCTTAATGGGCTGGGACTGTGTATTGCCTCTGCTGTCACCTTGCTATAATTACCGCTCAGGTGTATTAGCTTGGACCTACTCATTAAGTCATTACATAACTGTTGTTCATTCTCAGTGTCATCGCACTCAGTGCTTCTGTCTTATCATCACAGTTCAACAGATGACAGCAGCACTCAAACCCTTTAAAAGAGGCTCTCCTTCAGCAGTTCAGCACACTCTCACCTCCCGCTCCACTGCAGCACAAGCTCAGGAACTTCCACTGTCTGCACCCGTCTTGGTTCAAGGCCTGTGCTAGTCTCCATCATGCACTAGCACTAGCCTGTGCTGAGATGGGAGCACAGTCCATGCAACACCAGCCTTGAGACACTTTCTGCATCTCTAGATTTACAGTCCTTCCCCTGTACTTGCTATGTGCTGGTGTGCACCTGGTCACTAGCACTAGCCTGTGCTGGGAGAGGTGTCACCTACTCATCAAAAAGATCACAGTCATTAAGAGGCCTTACCGTCACTCTCTGGAGGAACTTGGACTTCCTGGTACCTGCTACGTGCTCATGGGTCAAAATCATAAGCACTAGCCCGTGCTGGGAAATCCTGTCCTCCCTGCAACAAACAGTCATAAAGGTAACAAGTTATTTCCTCCCAAAACTATTGGCAGATCCTATTTTAATTACAATTAACAAAGTACAGTAATAATGAATGCTAATATCATGGTACCGGTACACAACCATTTGAGGCTAATTACCCTTAATGGGCTGGGACTGTGTATTGCCTCTGCTGTCACCTTGCTATAATTACCGCTCAGGTGTATTAGCTTGGACCTACTCATTAAGTCATTACATAACTGTTGTTCATTCTCAGTGTCATCGCACTCAGTGCTTCTGTCTTATCATCACAGTTCAACAGATGACAGCAGCACTCAAACCCTTTAAAAGAGGCCCTCCTTCAGCAGTTCAGCACACTCTCACCTCCCGCTCCACTGCAGCACAAGCTCAGGAACTTCCACTGTCTGCACCCGTCTTGGTTCAAGGCCTGTGCTAGTCTCCATCATGCACTAGCACTAGCCTGTGCTGAGATGGGAGCACAGTCCATGCAACACCAGCCTTGAGACACTTTCTGCATCTCTAGATCTACAGTCCTTCCCCTGTACTTGCTATGTGCTGGTGTGCACCTGGTCACTAGCACTAGCCTGTGCTGGGAGAGGAGTCACCTATTCATCAAACAGATCACAGTCACTAAGGGGCCTTACCGTCACTCTCTGGAGGAACTTGGACTTCCTGGTACCTGCTACGTGCCCATGGGTCAAAATCATAAGCACTAGCCCGTGCTGGGAAATCCTGTCCTCCCTGCAACAAACAGTCATAAAGGTAACAAGTTATTTCCTCCCAAAACTATTGGCAGATCCTATTTTAATTACAATTAACAAAGTACAGTAATAATGAATGCTAATATCATGGTACCGGTACACAACCATTTGAGGCTAATTACCCTTAATGGGCTGGGACTGTGTATTGCCTCTGCTGTCACCTTGCTATAATTACCGCTCAGGTGTATTAGCTTGGACCTACTCATTAAGTCATTACATAACTGTTGTTCATTCTCAGTGTCATCGCACTCAGTGCTTCTGTCTTATCATCACAGTTCAACAGATGACAGCAGCACTCAAACCCTTTAAAAGAGGCTCTCCTTCAGCAGTTCAGCACACTCTCACCTCCCGCTCCACTGCAGCACAAGCTCAGGAACTTCCACTGTCTGCACCCGTCTTGGTTCAAGGCCTGTGCTAGTCTCCATCATGCACTAGCACTAGCCTGTGCTGAGATGGGAGCACAGTCCATGCAACACCAGCCTTGAGACACTTTCTGCATCTCTAGATCTACAGTCCTTCCCCTGTACTTGCTATGTGCTGGTGTGCACCTGGTCACTAGCACTAGCCTGTGCTGGGAGAGGTGTCACCTACTCATCAAACAGATCACATTCATTAAGGGGCCTTACCGTCACTCTCTGGAGGCACTTGGACTTCCTGGTACCTGCTACGTGCTCATGGGTCAAAATCATAAGCACTAGCCCGTGCTGGGAAATCCTGTCCTCCCTGCAACAAACAGTCATAAAGGTAACAAGTTATTTCCTCCCAAAACTATTGGCAGATCCTATTTTAATTACAATTAACAAAGTACAGTAATAATGAATGCTAATATCATGGTACCGGTACACAACCATTTGAGGCTAATTACCCTTAATGGGCTGGGACTGTGTATTGCCTCTGCTGTCACCTTGCTATAATTACCGCTCAGGTGTATTAGCTTGGACCTACTCATTAAGTCATTACATAACTGTTGTTCATTCTCAGTGTCATCGCACTCAGTGCTTCTGTCTTATCATCACAGTTCAACAGATGACAGCAGCACTCAAACCCTTTAAAAGAGGCTCTCCTTCAGCAGTTCAGCACACTCTCACCTCCCGCTCCACTGCAGCACAAGCTCAGGAACTTCCACTGTCTGCACCCGTCTTGGTTCAAGGCCTGTGCTAGTCTCCATCATGCACTAGCACTAGCCTGTGCTGAGATGGGAGCACAGTCCATGCAACACCAGCCTTGAGACACTTTCTGCATCTCTAGATTTACAGTCCTTCCCCTGTACTTGCTATGTGCTGGTGTGCACCTGGTCACTAGCACTAGCCTGTGCTGGGAGAGGTGTCACCTACTCATCAAACAGATCACAGTCATTAAGAGGCCTTACCGTCACTCTCTGGAGGAACTTGGACTTCCTGGTACCTGCTACGTGCTCATGGGTCAAAATCATAAGCACTAGCCCGTGCTGGGAAATCCTGTCCTCCCTGCAACAAACAGTCATAAAGGTAACAAGTTATTTCCTCCCAAAACTATTGGCAGATCCTATTTTAATTACAATTAACAAAGTACAGTAATAATGAATGCTAATATCATGGTACCGGTACACAACCATTTGAGGCTAATTACCCTTAATGGGCTGGGACTGTGTATTGCCTCTGCTGTCACCTTGCTATAATTACCGCTCAGGTGTATTAGCTTGGACCTACTCATTAAGTCATTACATAACTGTTGTTCATTCTCAGTGTCATCGCACTCAGTGCTTCTGTCTTATCATCACAGTTCAACAGATGACAGCAGCACTCAAACCCTTTAAAAGAGGCTCTCCTTCAGCAGTTCAGCACACTCTCACCTCCCGCTCCACTGCAGCACAAGCTCAGGAACTTCCACTGTCTGCACCCGTCTTGGTTCAAGGCCTGTGCTAGTCTCCATCATGCACTAGCACTAGCCTGTGCTGAGATGGGAGCACAGTCCATGCAACACCAGCCTTGAGACACTTTCTGCATCTCTAGATTTACAGTCCTTCCCCTGTACTTGCTATGTGCTGGTGTGCACCTGGTCACTAGCACTAGCCTGTGCTGGGAGAGGAGTCACCTATTCATCAAACAGATCACAGTCATTAAGGGGCCTTACCGTCACTCTCTGGAGGAACTTGGACTTCCTGGTACCTGCTACGTGCTCATGGGTCAAAATCATAAGCACTAGCCCGTGCTGGGAAATCCTGTCCTCCCTGCAACAAACAGTCATAAAGGTAACAAGTTATTTCCTCCCAAAACTATTGGCAGATCCTATTTTAATTACAATTAACAAAGTACAGTAATAATGAATGCTAATATCATGGTACCGGTACACAACCATTTGAGGCTAATTACCCTTAATGGGCTGGGACTGTGTATTGCCTCTGCTGTCACCTTGCTATAATTACCGCTCAGGTGTATTAGCTTGGACCTACTCATTAAGTCATTACATAACTGTTGTTCATTCTCAGTGTCATCGCACTCAGTGCTTCTGTCTTATCATCACAGTTCAACAGATGACAGCAGCACTCAAACCCTTTAAAAGAGGCTCTCCTTCAGCAGTTCAGCACACTCTCACCTCACGCTCCACTGCAGCACAAGCTCAGGAACTTCCACTGTCTGCACCCGTCTTGGTTCAAGGCCTGTGCTAGTCTCCATCATGCACTAGCACTAGCCTGTGCTGAGATGGGAGCACAGTCCATGCAACACCAGCCTTGAGACACTTTCTGCATCTCTAGATTTACAGTCCTTCCCCTGTACTTGCTATGTGCTGGTGTGCACCTGGTCACTAGCACTAGCCTGTGCTGGGAGAGGAGTCACCTATTCATCAAACAGATCACAGTCATTAAGGGGCCTTACCGTCACTCTCTGGAGGAACTTGGACTTCCTGGTACCTGCTACGTGCTCATGGGTCAAAATCATAAGCACTAGCCCGTGCTGGGAAATCCTGTCCTCCCTGCAACAAACAGTCATAAAGGTAACAAGTTATTTCCTCCCAAAACTATTGGCAGATCCTATTTTAATTACAATTAACAAAGTACAGTAATAATGAATGCTAATATCATGGTACCGGTACACAACCATTTGAGGCTAATTACCCTTAATGGGCTGGGACTGTGTATTGCCTCTGCTGTCACCTTGCTATAATTACCGCTCAGGTGTATTAGCTTGGACCTACTCATTAAGTCATTACATAACTGTTGTTCATTCTCAGTGTCATCGCACTCAGTGCTTCTGTCTTATCATCACAGTTCAACAGATGACAGCAGCACTCAAACCCTTTAAAAGAGGCTCTCCTTCAGCAGTTCAGCACACTCTCACCTCCCGCCCCACTGCAGCACAAGCTCAGGAACTTCCACTGTCTGCACCCGTCTTGGTTCAAGGCCTGTGCTAGTCTCCATCATGCACTAGCACTAGCCTGTGCTGAGATGGGAGCACAGTCCATGCAACACCAGCCTTGAGACACTTTCTGCATCTCTAGATTTACAGTCCTTCCCCTGTACTTGCTATGTGCTGGTGTGCACCTGGTCACTAGCACTAGCCTGTGCTGGGAGAGGTGTCACCTACTCATCAAACAGATCACAGTCATTAAGGGGCCTTACCGTCACTCTCTGGAGGAACTTGGACTTCCTGGTACCTGCTACGTGCTCATGGGTCAAAATCATAAGCACTAGCCCGTGCTGGGAAATCCTGTCCTCCCTGCAACAAACAGTCATAAAGGTAACAAGTTATTTCCTCCCAAAACTATTGGCAGATCCTATTTTAATTACAATTAACAAAGTACAGTAATAATGAATGCTAATATCATGGTACCGGTACACAACCATTTGTGCTGTCACCTTGCTATAATTACTGCTCAGGTGTATTAGCTTGGACCTACTCATTAAGTCATTACATAACTGTTGTTCATTCTCAGTGTCATCGCACTCAGTGCTTCTGTCTTATCATCACAGTTCAACAGATGACAGCAGCACTCAAACCCTTTAAAAGAGGCTCTCCTTCAGCAGTTCAGCACACTCTCACCTCCCGCTCCACTGCAGCACAAGCTCAGGAACTTCCACTGTCTGCACCCGTCTTGGTTCAAGGCCTGTGCTAGTCTCCATCATGCACTAGCACTAGCCTGTGCTGAGATGGGAGCACAGTCCATGCAACACCAGCCTTGAGACACTTTCTGCATCTCTAGATTTACAGTCCTTCCCCTGTACTTGCTATGTGCTGGTGTGCACCTGGTCACTAGCACTAGCCTGTGCTGGGAGAGGAGTCACCTATTCATCAAACAGATCACAGTCATTAAGGGGCCTTACCGTCACTCTCTGGAGGAACTTGGACTTCCTGGTACCTGCTACGTGCTCATGGGTCAAAATCATAAGCACTAGCCCGTGCTGGGAAATCCTGTCCTCCCTGCAACAAACAGTCATAAAGGTAACAAGTTATTTCCTCCCAAAACTATTGGCAGATCCTATTTTAATTACAATTAACAAAGTACAGTAATAATGAATGCTAATATCATGGTACCGGTACACAACCATTTGAGGCTAATTACCCTTAATGGGCTGGGACTGTGTATTGCCTCTGCTGTCACCTTGCTATAATTACCGCTCAGGTGTATTAGCTTGGACCTACTCATTAAGTCATTACATAACTGTTGTTCATTCTCAGTGTCATCGCACTCAGTGCTTCTGTCTTATCATCACAGTTCAACAGATGACAGCAGCACTCAAACCCTTTAAAAGAGGCTCTCCTTCAGCAGTTCAGCACACTCTCACCTCCCGCTCCACTGCAGCACAAGCTCAGGAACTTCCACTGTCTGCACCCGTCTTGGTTCAAGGCCTGTGCTAGTCTCCATCATGCACTAGCACTAGCCTGTGCTGAGATGGGAGCACAGTCCATGCAACACCAGCCTTGAGACACTTTCTGCATCTCTAGATTTACAGTCCTTCCCCTGTACTTGCTATGTGCTGGTGTGCACCTGGTCACTAGCACTAGCCTGTGCTGGGAGAGGAGTCACCTATTCATCAAACAGATCACAGTCATTAAGGGGCCTTACCGTCACTCTCTGGAGGAACTTGGACTTCCTGGTACCTGCTACGTGCTCATGGGTCAAAATCATAAGCACTAGCCCGTGCTGGGAAATCCTGTCCTCCCTGCAACAAACAGTCATAAAGGTAACAAGTTATTTCCTCCCAAAACTATTGGCAGATCCTATTTTAATTACAATTAACAAAGTACAGTAATAATGAATGCTAATATCATGGTACCGGTACACAACCATTTGAGGCTAATTACCCTTAATGGGCTGGGACTGTGTATTGCCTCTGCTGTCACCTTGCTATAATTACCGCTCAGGTGTATTAGCTTGGACCTACTCATTAAGTCATTACATAACTGTTGTTCATTCTCAGTGTCATCGCACTCAGTGCTTCTGTCTTATCATCACAGTTCAACAGATGACAGCAGCACTCAAACCCTTTAAAAGAGGCTCTCCTTCAGCAGTTCAGCACACTCTCACCTCCCGCTCCACTGCAGCACAAGCTCAGGAACTTCCACTGTCTGCACCCGTCTTGGTTCAAGGCCTGTGCTAGTCTCCATCATGCACTAGCACTAGCCTGTGCTGAGATGGGAGCACAGTCCATGCAACACCAGCCTTGAGACACTTTCTGCATCTCTAGATTTACAGTCCTTCCCCTGTACTTGCTATGTGCTGGTGTGCACCTGGTCACTAGCACTAGCCTGTGCTGGGAGAGGTGTCACCTACTCATCAAACAGATCACAGTCATTAAGAGGCCTTACCGTCACTCTCTGGAGGAACTTGGACTTCCTGGTACCTGCTACGTGCTCATGGGTCAAAATCATAAGCACTAGCCCGTGCTGGGAAATCCTGTCCTCCCTGCAACAAACAGTCATAAAGGTAACAAGTTATTTCCTCCCAAAACTATTGGCAGATCCTATTTTAATTACAATTAACAAAGTACAGTAATAATGAATGCTAATATCATGGTACCGGTACACAACCATTTGAGGCTAATTACCCTTAATGGGCTGGGACTGTGTATTGCCTCTGCTGTCACCTTGCTATAATTACCGCTCAGGTGTATTAGCTTGGACCTACTCATTAAGTCATTACATAACTGTTGTTCATTCTCAGTGTCATCGCACTCAGTGCTTCTGTCTTATCATCACAGTTCAACAGATGACAGCAGCACTCAAACCCTTTAAAAGAGGCTCTCCTTCAGCAGTTCAGCACACTCTCACCTCCCGCTCCACTGCAGCACAAGCTCAGGAACTTCCACTGTCTGCACCCGTCTTGGTTCAAGGCCTGTGCTAGTCTCCATCATGCACTAGCACTAGCCTGTGCTGAGATGGGAGCACAGTCCATGCAACACCAGCCTTGAGACACTTTCTGCATCTCTAGATTTACAGTCCTTCCCCTGTACTTGCTATGTGCTGGTGTGCACCTGGTCACTAGCACTAGCCTGTGCTGGGAGAGGAGTCACCTATTCATCAAACAGATCACAGTCATTAAGGGGCCTTACCGTCACTCTCTGGAGGAACTTGGACTTCCTGGTACCTGCTACGTGCTCATGGGTCAAAATCATAAGCACTAGCCCGTGCTGGGAAATCCTGTCCTCCCTGCAACAAACAGTCATAAAGGTAACAAGTTATTTCCTCCCAAAACTATTGGCAGATCCTATTTTAATTACAATTAACAAAGTACAGTAATAATGAATGCTAATATCATGGTACCGGTACACAACCATTTGAGGCTAATTACCCTTAATGGGCTGGGACTGTGTATTGCCTCTGCTGTCACCTTGCTATAATTACCGCTCAGGTGTATTAGCTTGGACCTACTCATTAAGTCATTACATAACTGTTGTTCATTCTCAGTGTCATCGCACTCAGTGCTTCTGTCTTATCATCACAGTTCAACAGATGACAGCAGCACTCAAACCCTTTAAAAGAGGCTCTCCTTCAGCAGTTCAGCACACTCTCACCTCACGCTCCACTGCAGCACAAGCTCAGGAACTTCCACTGTCTGCACCCGTCTTGGTTCAAGGCCTGTGCTAGTCTCCATCATGCACTAGCACTAGCCTGTGCTGAGATGGGAGCACAGTCCATGCAACACCAGCCTTGAGACACTTTCTGCATCTCTAGATTTACAGTCCTTCCCCTGTACTTGCTATGTGCTGGTGTGCACCTGGTCACTAGCACTAGCCTGTGCTGGGAGAGGAGTCACCTATTCATCAAACAGATCACAGTCATTAAGGGGCCTTACCGTCACTCTCTGGAGGAACTTGGACTTCCTGGTACCTGCTACGTGCTCATGGGTCAAAATCATAAGCACTAGCCCGTGCTGGGAAATCCTGTCCTCCCTGCAACAAACAGTCATAAAGGTAACAAGTTATTTCCTCCCAAAACTATTGGCAGATCCTATTTTAATTACAATTAACAAAGTACAGTAATAATGAATGCTAATATCATGGTACCGGTACACAACCATTTGAGGCTAATTACCCTTAATGGGCTGGGACTGTGTATTGCCTCTGCTGTCACCTTGCTATAATTACCGCTCAGGTGTATTAGCTTGGACCTACTCATTAAGTCATTACATAACTGTTGTTCATTCTCAGTGTCATCGCACTCAGTGCTTCTGTCTTATCATCACAGTTCAACAGATGACAGCAGCACTCAAACCCTTTAAAAGAGGCTCTCCTTCAGCAGTTCAGCACACTCTCACCTCCCGCCCCACTGCAGCACAAGCTCAGGAACTTCCACTGTCTGCACCCGTCTTGGTTCAAGGCCTGTGCTAGTCTCCATCATGCACTAGCACTAGCCTGTGCTGAGATGGGAGCACAGTCCATGCAACACCAGCCTTGAGACACTTTCTGCATCTCTAGATTTACAGTCCTTCCCCTGTACTTGCTATGTGCTGGTGTGCACCTGGTCACTAGCACTAGCCTGTGCTGGGAGAGGTGTCACCTACTCATCAAACAGATCACAGTCATTAAGGGGCCTTACCGTCACTCTCTGGAGGAACTTGGACTTCCTGGTACCTGCTACGTGCTCATGGGTCAAAATCATAAGCACTAGCCCGTGCTGGGAAATCCTGTCCTCCCTGCAACAAACAGTCATAAAGGTAACAAGTTATTTCCTCCCAAAACTATTGGCAGATCCTATTTTAATTACAATTAACAAAGTACAGTAATAATGAATGCTAATATCATGGTACCGGTACACAACCATTTGTGCTGTCACCTTGCTATAATTACTGCTCAGGTGTATTAGCTTGGACCTACTCATTAAGTCATTACATAACTGTTGTTCATTCTCAGTGTCATCGCACTCAGTGCTTCTGTCTTATCATCACAGTTCAACAGATGACAGCAGCACTCAAACCCTTTAAAAGAGGCTCTCCTTCAGCAGTTCAGCACACTCTCACCTCCCGCTCCACTGCAGCACAAGCTCAGGAACTTCCACTGTCTGCACCCGTCTTGGTTCAAGGCCTGTGCTAGTCTCCATCATGCACTAGCACTAGCCTGTGCTGAGATGGGAGCACAGTCCATGCAACACCAGCCTTGAGACACTTTCTGCATCTCTAGATTTACAGTCCTTCCCCTGTACTTGCTATGTGCTGGTGTGCACCTGGTCACTAGCACTAGCCTGTGCTGGGAGAGGAGTCACCTATTCATCAAACAGATCACAGTCATTAAGGGGCCTTACCGTCACTCTCTGGAGGAACTTGGACTTCCTGGTACCTGCTACGTGCTCATGGGTCAAAATCATAAGCACTAGCCCGTGCTGGGAAATCCTGTCCTCCCTGCAACAAACAGTCATAAAGGTAACAAGTTATTTCCTCCCAAAACTATTGGCAGATCCTATTTTAATTACAATTAACAAAGTACAGTAATAATGAATGCTAATATCATGGTACCGGTACACAACCATTTGAGGCTAATTACCCTTAATGGGCTGGGACTGTGTATTGCCTCTGCTGTCACCTTGCTATAATTACCGCTCAGGTGTATTAGCTTGGACCTACTCATTAAGTCATTACATAACTGTTGTTCATTCTCAGTGTCATCGCACTCAGTGCTTCTGTCTTATCATCACAGTTCAACAGATGACAGCAGCACTCAAACCCTTTAAAAGAGGCTCTCCTTCAGCAGTTCAGCACACTCTCACCTCCCGCTCCACTGCAGCACAAGCTCAGGAACTTCCACTGTCTGCACCCGTCTTGGTTCAAGGCCTGTGCTAGTCTCCATCATGCACTAGCACTAGCCTGTGCTGAGATGGGAGCACAGTCCATGCAACACCAGCCTTGAGACACTTTCTGCATCTCTAGATTTACAGTCCTTCCCCTGTACTTGCTATGTGCTGGTGTGCACCTGGTCACTAGCACTAGCCTGTGCTGGGAGAGGAGTCACCTATTCATCAAACAGATCACAGTCATTAAGGGGCCTTACCGTCACTCTCTGGAGGAACTTGGACTTCCTGGTACCTGCTACGTGCTCATGGGTCAAAATCATAAGCACTAGCCCGTGCTGGGAAATCCTGTCCTCCCTGCAACAAACAGTCATAAAGGTAACAAGTTATTTCCTCCCAAAACTATTGGCAGATCCTATTTTAATTACAATTAACAAAGTACAGTAATAATGAATGCTAATATCATGGTACCGGTACACAACCATTTGAGGCTAATTACCCTTAATGGGCTGGGACTGTGTATTGCCTCTGCTGTCACCTTGCTATAATTACCGCTCAGGTGTATTAGCTTGGACCTACTCATTAAGTCATTACATAACTGTTGTTCATTCTCAGTGTCATCGCACTCAGTGCTTCTGTCTTATCATCACAGTTCAACAGATGACAGCAGCACTCAAACCCTTTAAAAGAGGCTCTCCTTCAGCAGTTCAGCACACTCTCACCTCACGCTCCACTGCAGCACAAGCTCAGGAACTTCCACTGTCTGCACCCGTCTTGGTTCAAGGCCTGTGCTAGTCTCCATCATGCACTAGCACTAGCCTGTGCTGAGATGGGAGCACAGTCCATGCAACACCAGCCTTGAGACACTTTCTGCATCTCTAGATTTACAGTCCTTCCCCTGTACTTGCTATGTGCTGGTGTGCACCTGGTCACTAGCACTAGCCTGTGCTGGGAGAGGAGTCACCTATTCATCAAACAGATCACAGTCATTAAGGGGCCTTACCGTCACTCTCTGGAGGAACTTGGACTTCCTGGTACCTGCTACGTGCTCATGGGTCAAAATCATAAGCACTAGCCCGTGCTGGGAAATCCTGTCCTCCCTGCAACAAACAGTCATAAAGGTAACAAGTTATTTCCTCCCAAAACTATTGGCAGATCCTATTTTAATTACAATTAACAAAGTACAGTAATAATGAATGCTAATATCATGGTACCGGTACACAACCATTTGAGGCTAATTACCCTTAATGGGCTGGGACTGTGTATTGCCTCTGCTGTCACCTTGCTATAATTACCGCTCAGGTGTATTAGCTTGGACCTACTCATTAAGTCATTACATAACTGTTGTTCATTCTCAGTGTCATCGCACTCAGTGCTTCTGTCTTATCATCACAGTTCAACAGATGACAGCAGCACTCAAACCCTTTAAAAGAGGCTCTCCTTCAGCAGTTCAGCACACTCTCACCTCCCGCTCCACTGCAGCACAAGCTCAGGAACTTCCACTGTCTGCACCCGTCTTGGTTCAAGGCCTGTGCTAGTCTCCATCATGCACTAGCACTAGCCTGTGCTGAGATGGGAGCACAGTCCATGCAACACCAGCCTTGAGACACTTTCTGCATCTCTAGATTTACAGTCCTTCCCCTGTACTTGCTATGTGCTGGTGTGCACCTGGTCACTAGCACTAGCCTGTGCTGGGAGAGGAGTCACCTATTCATCAAACAGATCACAGTCATTAAGGGGCCTTACCGTCACTCTCTGGAGGAACTTGGACTTCCTGGTACCTGCTACGTGCTCATGGGTCAAAATCATAAGCACTAGCCCGTGCTGGGAAATCCTGTCCTCCCTGCAACAAACAGTCATAAAGGTAACAAGTTATTTCCTCCCAAAACTATTGGCAGATCCTATTTTAATTACAATTAACAAAGTACAGTAATAATGAATGCTAATATCATGGTACCGGTACACAACCATTTGAGGCTAATTACCCTTAATGGGCTGGGACTGTGTATTGCCTCTGCTGTCACCTTGCTATAATTACCGCTCAGGTGTATTAGCTTGGACCTACTCATTAAGTCATTACATAACTGTTGTTCATTCTCAGTGTCATCGCACTCAGTGCTTCTGTCTTATCATCACAGTTCAACAGATGACAGCAGCACTCAAACCCTTTAAAAGAGGCTCTCCTTCAGCAGTTCAGCACACTCTCACCTCCCGCTCCACTGCAGCACAAGCTCAGGAACTTCCACTGTCTGCACCCGTCTTGGTTCAAGGCCTGTGCTAGTCTCCATCATGCACTAGCACTAGCCTGTGCTGAGATGGGAGCACAGTCCATGCAACACCAGCCTTGAGACACTTTCTGCATCTCTAGATTTACAGTCCTTCCCCTGTACTTGCTATGTGCTGGTGTGCACCTGGTCACTAGCACTAGCCTGTGCTGGGAGAGGAGTCACCTATTCATCAAACAGATCACAGTCATTAAGGGGCCTTACCGTCACTCTCTGGAGGAACTTGGACTTCCTGGTACCTGCTACGTGCTCATGGGTCAAAATCATAAGCACTAGCCCGTGCTGGGAAATCCTGTCCTCCCTGCAACAAACAGTCATAAAGGTAACAAGTTATTTCCTCCCAAAACTATTGGCAGATCCTATTTTAATTACAATTAACAAAGTACAGTAATAATGAATGCTAATATCATGGTACCGGTACACAACCATTTGAGGCTAATTACCCTTAATGGGCTGGGACTGTGTATTGCCTCTGCTGTCACCTTGCTATAATTACCGCTCAGGTGTATTAGCTTGGACCTACTCATTAAGTCATTACATAACTGTTGTTCATTCTCAGTGTCATCGCACTCAGTGCTTCTGTCTTATCATCACAGTTCAACAGATGACAGCAGCACTCAAACCCTTTAAAAGAGGCTCTCCTTCAGCAGTTCAGCACACTCTCACCTCCCGCCCCACTGCAGCACAAGCTCAGGAACTTCCACTGTCTGCACCCGTCTTGGTTCAAGGCCTGTGCTAGTCTCCATCATGCACTAGCACTAGCCTGTGCTGAGATGGGAGCACAGTCCATGCAACACCAGCCTTGAGACACTTTCTGCATCTCTAGATTTACAGTCCTTCCCCTGTACTTGCTATGTGCTGGTGTGCACCTGGTCACTAGCACTAGCCTGTGCTGGGAGAGGTGTCACCTACTCATCAAACAGATCACAGTCATTAAGGGGCCTTACCGTCACTCTCTGGAGGAACTTGGACTTCCTGGTACCTGCTACGTGCTCATGGGTCAAAATCATAAGCACTAGCCCGTGCTGGGAAATCCTGTCCTCCCTGCAACAAACAGTCATAAAGGTAACAAGTTATTTCCTCCCAAAACTATTGGCAGATCCTATTTTAATTACAATTAACAAAGTACAGTAATAATGAATGCTAATATCATGGTACCGGTACACAACCATTTGAGGCTAATTACCCTTAATGGGCTGGGACTGTGTATTGCCTCTGCTGTCACCTTGCTATAATTACCGCTCAGGTGTATTAGCTTGGACCTACTCATTAAGTCATTACATAACTGTTGTTCATTCTCAGTGTCATCGCACTCAGTGCTTCTGTCTTATCATCACAGTTCAACAGATGACAGCAGCACTCAAACCCTTTAAAAGAGGCCCTCCTTCAGCAGTTCAGCACACTCTCACCTCCCGCTCCACTGCAGCACAAGCTCAGGAACTTCCACTGTCTGCACCCGTCTTGGTTCAAGGCCTGTGCTAGTCTCCATCATGCACTAGCACTAGCCTGTGCTGAGATGGGAGCACAGTCCATGCAACACCAGCCTTGAGACACTTTCTGCATCTCTAGATTTACAGTCCTTCCCCTGTACTTGCTATGTGCTGGTGTGCACCTGGTCACTAGCACTAGCCTGTGCTGGGAGAGGAGTCACCTATTCATCAAACAGATCACAGTCATTAAGGGGCCTTACCGTCACTCTCTGGAGGAACTTGGGCTTCCTGGTACCTGCTACGTGCTCATGGGTCAAAATCATAAGCACTAGCCCGTGCTGGGAAATCCTGTCCTCCCTGCAACAAACAGTCATAAAGGTAACAAGTTATTTCCTCCCAAAACTATTGGCAGATCCTATTTTAATTACAATTAACAAAGTACAGTAATAATGAATGCTAATATCATGGTACCGGTACACAACCATTTGTGCTGTCACCTTGCTATAATTACTGCTCAGGTGTATTAGCTTGGACCTACTCATTAAGTCATTACATAACTGTTGTTCATTCTCAGTGTCATCGCACTCAGTGCTTCTGTCTTATCATCACAGTTCAACAGATGACAGCAGCACTCAAACCCTTTAAAAGAGGCTCTCCTTCAGCAGTTCAGCACACTCTCACCTCCCGCTCCACTGCAGCACAAGCTCAGGAACTTCCACTGTCTGCACCCGTCTTGGTTCAAGGCCTGTGCTAGTCTCCATCATGCACTAGCACTAGCCTGTGCTGAGATGGGAGCACAGTCCATGCAACACCAGCCTTGAGACACTTTCTGCATCTCTAGATTTACAGTCCTTCCCCTGTACTTGCTATGTGCTGGTGTGCACCTGGTCACTAGCACTAGCCTGTGCTGGGAGAGGTGTCACCTACTCATCAAACAGATCACAGTCATTAAGGGGCCTTACCGTCACTCTCTGGAGGAACTTGGACTTCCTGGTACCTGCTACGTGCTCATGGGTCAAAATCATAAGCACTAGCCCGTGCTGGGAAATCCTGTCCTCCCTGCAACAAACAGTCATAAAGGTAACAAGTTATTTCCTCCCAAAACTATTGGCAGATCCTATTTTAATTACAATTAACAAAGTACAGTAATAATGAATGCTAATATCATGGTACCGGTACACAACCATTTGAGGCTAATTACCCTTAATGGGCTGGGACTGTGTATTGCCTCTGCTGTCACCTTGCTATAATTACCGCTCAGTTGTATTAGCTTGGACCTACTCATTAAGTCATTACATAACTGTTGTTCATTCTCAGTGTCATCGCACTCAGTGCTTCTGTCTTATCATCACAGTTCAACAGATGACAGCAGCACTCAAACCCTTTAAAAGAGGCTCTCCTTCAGCAGTTCAGCACACTCTCACTTCCCGCTCCACTGCAGCACAAGCTCAGGAACTTCCACTGTCTGCACCCGTCTTGGTTCAAGGCCTGTGCTAGTCTCCATCATGCACTAGCACTAGCCTGTGCTGAGATGGGAGCACAGTCCATGCAACACCAGCCTTGAGACACTTTCTGCATCTCTAGATTTACAGTCCTTCCCCTGTACTTGCTATGTGCTGGTGTGCACCTGGTCACTAGCACTAGCCTGTGCTGGGAGAGGAGTCACCTATTCATCAAACAGATCACAGTCATTAAGGGGCCTTACCGTCACTCTCTGGAGGAACTTGGACTTCCTGGTACCTGCTACGTGCCCATGGGTCAAAATCATAAGCACTAGCCCGTGCTGGGAAATCCTGTCCTCCCTGCAACAAACAGTCATAAAGGTAACAAGTTATTTCCTCCCAAAACTATTGGCAGATCCTATTTTAATTACAATTAACAAAGTACAGTAATAATGAATGCTAATATCATGGTACCGGTACACAACCATTTGAGGCTAATTACCCTTAATGGGCTGGGACTGTGTATTGCCTCTGCTGTCACCTTGCTATAATTACCGCTCAGGTGTATTAGCTTGGACCTACTCATTAAGTCATTACATAACTGTTGTTCATTCTCAGTGTCATCGCACTCAGTGCTTCTGTCTTATCATCACAGTTCAACAGATGACAGCAGCACTCAAACCCTTTAAAAGAGGCCCTCCTTCAGCAGTTCAGCACACTCTCACCTCCCGCTCCACTGCAGCACAAGCTCAGGAACTTCCACTGTCTGCACCCGTCTTGGTTCAAGGCCTGTGCTAGTCTCCATCATGCACTAGCACTAGCCTGTGCTGAGATGGGAGCACAGTCCATGCAACACCAGCCTTGAGACACTTTCTGCATCTCTAGATCTACAGTCCTTCCCCTGTACTTGCTATGTGCTGGTGTGCACCTGGTCACTAGCACTAGCCTGTGCTGGGAGAGGAGTCACCTATTCATCAAACAGATCACAGTCACTAAGGGGCCTTACCGTCACTCTCTGGAGGAACTTGGACTTCCTGGTACCTGCTACGTGCTCATGGGTCAAAATCATAAGCACTAGCCCGTGCTGGGAAATCCTGTCCTCCCTGCAACAAACAGTCATAAAGGTAACAAGTTATTTCCTCCCAAAACTATTGGCAGATCCTATTTTAATTACAATTAACAAAGTACAGTAATAATGAATGCTAATATCATGGTACCGGTACACAACCATTTGAGGCTAATTACCCTTAATGGGCTGGGACTGTGTATTGCCTCTGCTGTCACCTTGCTATAATTACCGCTCAGGTGTATTAGCTTGGACCTACTCATTAAGTCATTACATAACTGTTGTTCATTCTCAGTGTCATCGCACTCAGTGCTTCTGTCTTATCATCACAGTTCAACAGATGACAGCAGCACTCAAACCCTTTAAAAGAGGCTCTCCTTCAGCAGTTCAGCACACTCTCACCTCCCGCTCCACTGCAGCACAAGCTCAGGAACTTCCACTGTCTGCACCCGTCTTGGTTCAAGGCCTGTGCTAGTCTCCATCATGCACTAGCACTAGCCTGTGCTGAGATGGGAGCACAGTCCATGCAACACCAGCCTTGAGACACTTTCTGCATCTCTAGATTTACAGTCCTTCCCCTGTACTTGCTATGTGCTGGTGTGCACCTGGTCACTAGCACTAGCCTGTGCTGGGAGAGGAGTCACCTATTCATCAAACAGATCACAGTCATTAAGGGGCCTTACCGTCACTCTCTGGAGGAACTTGGACTTCCTGGTACCTGCTACGTGCTCATGGGTCAAAATCATAAGCACTAGCCCGTGCTGGGAAATCCTGTCCTCCCTGCAACAAACAGTCATAAAGGTAACAAGTTATTTCCTCCCAAAACTATTGGCAGATCCTATTTTAATTACAATTAACAAAGTACAGTAATAATGAATGCTAATATCATGGTACCGGTACACAACCATTTGAGGCTAATTACCCTTAATGGGCTGGGACTGTGTATTGCCTCTGCTGTCACCTTGCTATAATTACCGCTCAGGTGTATTAGCTTGGACCTACTCATTAAGTCATTACATAACTGTTGTTCATTCTCAGTGTCATCGCACTCAGTGCTTCTGTCTTATCATCACAGTTCAACAGATGACAGCAGCACTCAAACCCTTTAAAAGAGGCTCTCCTTCAGCAGTTCAGCACACTCTCACCTCCCGCCCCACTGCAGCACAAGCTCAGGAACTTCCACTGTCTGCACCCGTCTTGGTTCAAGGCCTGTGCTAGTCTCCATCATGCACTAGCACTAGCCTGTGCTGAGATGGGAGCACAGTCCATGCAACACCAGCCTTGAGACACTTTCTGCATCTCTAGATTTACAGTCCTTCCCCTGTACTTGCTATGTGCTGGTGTGCACCTGGTCACTAGCACTAGCCTGTGCTGGGAGAGGTGTCACCTACTCATAAAACAGATCACAGTCATTAAGGGGCCTTACCGTCACTCTCTGGAGGAACTTGGACTTCCTGGTACCTGCTACGTGCTCATGGGTCAAAATCATAAGCACTAGCCCGTGCTGGGAAATCCTGTCCTCCCTGCAACAAACAGTCATAAAGGTAACAAGTTATTTCCTCCCAAAACTATTGGCAGATCCTATTTTAATTACAATTAACAAAGTACAGTAATAATGAATGCTAATATCATGGTACCGGTACACAACCATTTGAGGCTAATTACCCTTAATGGGCTGGGACTGTGTATTGCCTCTGCTGTCACCTTGCTATAATTACCGCTCAGGTGTATTAGCTTGGACCTACTCATTAAGTCATTACATAACTGTTGTTCATTCTCAGTGTCATCGCACTCAGTGCTTCTGTCTTATCATCACAGTTCAACAGATGACAGCAGCACTCAAACCCTTTAAAAGAGGCTCTCCTTCAGCAGTTCAGCACACTCTCACCTCCCGCTCCACTGCAGCACAAGCTCAGGAACTTCCACTGTCTGCACCCGTCTTGGTTCAAGGCCTGTGCTAGTCTCCATCATGCACTAGCACTAGCCTGTGCTGAGATGGGAGCACAGTCCATGCAACACCAGCCTTGAGACACTTTCTGCATCTCTAGATTTACAGTCCTTCCCCTGTACTTGCTATGTGCTGGTGTGCACCTGGTCACTAGCACTAGCCTGTGCTGGGAGAGGAGTCACCTATTCATCAAACAGATCACAGTCATTAAGGGGCCTTACCGTCACTCTCTGGAGGAACTTGGGCTTCCTGGTACCTGCTACGTGCTCATGGGTCAAAATCATAAGCACTAGCCCGTGCTGGGAAATCCTGTCCTCCCTGCAACAAACAGTCATAAAGGTAACAAGTTATTTCCTCCCAAAACTATTGGCAGATCCTATTTTAATTACAATTAACAAAGTACAGTAATAATGAATGCTAATATCATGGTACCGGTACACAACCATTTGAGGCTAATTACCCTTAATGGGCTGGGACTGTGTATTGCCTCTGCTGTCACCTTGCTATAATTACCGCTCAGGTGTATTAGCTTGGACCTACTCATTAAGTCATTACATAACTGTTGTTCATTCTCAGTGTCATCGCACTCAGTGCTTCTGTCTTATCATCACAGTTCAACAGATGACAGCAGCACTCAAACCCTTTAAAAGAGGCTCTCCTTCAGCAGTTCAGCACACTCTCACCTCCCGCCCCACTGCAGCACAAGCTCAGGAACTTCCACTGTCTGCACCCGTCTTGGTTCAAGGCCTGTGCTAGTCTCCATCATGCACTAGCACTATCCTGTGCTGAGATGGGAGCACAGTCCATGCAACACCAGCCTTGAGACACTTTCTGCATCTCTAGATTTACAGTCCTTCCCCTGTACTTGCTATGTGCTGGTGTGCACCTGGTCACTAGCACTAGCCTGTGCTGGGAGAGGTGTCACCTACTCATCAAACAGATCACAGTCATTAAGGGGCCTTACCGTCACTCTCTGGAGGAACTTGGACTTCCTGGTACCTGCTACGTGCTCATGGGTCAAAATCATAAGCACTAGCCCGTGCTGGGAAATCCTGTCCTCCCTGCAACAAACAGTCATAAAGGTAACAAGTTATTTCCTCCCAAAACTATTGGCAGATCCTATTTTAATTACAATTAACAAAGTACAGTAATAATGAATGCTAATATCATGGTACCGGTACACAACCATTTGAGGCTAATTACCCTTAATGGGCTGGGACTGTGTATTGCCTCTGCTGTCACCTTGCTATAATTACCGCTCAGGTGTATTAGCTTGGACCTACTCATTAAGTCATTACATAACTGTTGTTCATTCTCAGTGCCATCGCACTCAGTGCTTCTGTCTTATCATCACAGTTCAACAGATGACAGCAGCACTCAAACCCTTTAAAAGAGGCTCTCCTTCAGCCGTTCAGCACACTCTCACATCCCGCTCCACTGCAGCACAAGCTCAGGAACTTCCACTGTCTGCACCCGTCTTGGTTCAAGGCCTGTGCTAGTCTCCATCATGCACTAGCACTAGCCTGTGCTGAGATGGGAGCACAGTCCATGCAACACCAGCCTTGAGACACTTTCTGCATCTCTAGATCTACAGTCCTTCCCCTGTACTTGCTATGTGCTGGTGTGCACCTGGTCACTAGCACTAGCCTGTGCTGGGAGAGGAGTCACCTATTCATCAAACAGATCACAGTCATTAAGGGGCCTTACCGTCACTCTCTGGAGGAACTTGGGCTTCCTGGTACCTGCTACGTGCTCATGGGTCAAAATCATAAGCACTAGCCCGTGCTGGGAAATCCTGTCCTCCCTGCAACAAACAGTCATAAAGGTAACAAGTTATTTCCTCCCAAAACTATTGGCAGATCCTATTTTAATTACAATTAACAAAGTACAGTAATAATGAATGCTAATATCATGGTACCGGTACACAACCATTTGAGGCTAATTACCCTTAATGGGCTGGGACTGTGTATTGCCTCTGCTGTCACCTTGCTATAATTACCGCTCAGGTGTATTAGCTTGGACCTACTCATTAAGTCATTACATAACTGTTGTTCATTCTCAGTGTCATCGCACTCAGTGCTTCTGTCTTATCATCACAGTTCAACAGATGACAGCAGCACTCAAACCCTTTAAAAGAGGCTCTCCTTCAGCAGTTCAGCACACTCTCACCTCCCGCTCCACTGCAGCACAAGCTCAGGAACTTCCACTGTCTGCACCCGTCTTGGTTCAAGGCCTGTGCTAGTCTCCATCATGCACTAGCACTAGCCTGTGCTGAGATGGGAGCACAGTCCATGCAACACCAGCCTTGAGACACTTTCTGCATCTCTAGATTTACAGTCCTTCCCCTGTACTTGCTATGTGCTGGTGTGCACCTGGTCACTAGCACTAGCCTGTGCTGGGAGAGGTGTCACCTACTCATCAAACAGATCACAGTCATTAAGAGGCCTTACCGTCACTCTCTGGAGGAACTTGGACTTCCTGGTACCTGCTACGTGCTCATGGGTCAAAATCATAAGCACTAGCCCGTGCTGGGAAATCCTGTCCTCCCTGCAACAAACAGTCATAAAGGTAACAAGTTATTTCCTCCCAAAACTATTGGCAGATCCTATTTTAATTACAATTAACAAAGTACAGTAATAATGAATGCTAATATCATGGTACCGGTACACAACCATTTGAGGCTAATTACCCTTAATGGGCTGGGACTGTGTATTGCCTCTGCTGTCACCTTGCTATAATTACCGCTCAGGTGTATTAGCTTGGACCTACTCATTAAGTCATTACATAACTGTTGTTCATTCTCAGTGTCATCGCACTCAGTGCTTCTGTCTTATCATCACAGTTCAACAGATGACAGCAGCACTCAAACCCTTTAAAAGAGGCTCTCCTTCAGCAGTTCAGCACACTCTCACCTCCCGCTCCACTGCAGCACAAGCTCAGGAACTTCCACTGTCTGCACCCGTCTTGGTTCAAGGCCTGTGCTAGTCTCCATCATGCACTAGCACTAGCCTGTGCTGAGATGGGAGCACAGTCCATGCAACACCAGCCTTGAGACACTTTCTGCATCTCTAGATTTACAGTCCTTCCCCTGTACTTGCTATGTGCTGGTGTGCACCTGGTCACTAGCACTAGCCTGTGCTGGGAGAGGTGTCACCTACTCATCAAACAGATCACAGTCATTAAGAGGCCTTACCGTCACTCTCTGGAGGAACTTGGACTTCCTGGTACCTGCTACGTGCTCATGGGTCAAAATCATAAGCACTAGCCCGTGCTGGGAAATCCTGTCCTCCCTGCAACAAACAGTCATAAAGGTAACAAGTTATTTCCTCCCAAAACTATTGGCAGATCCTATTTTAATTACAATTAACAAAGTACAGTAATAATGAATGCTAATATCATGGTACCGGTACACAACCATTTGAGGCTAATTACCCTTAATGGGCTGGGACTGTGTATTGCCTCTGCTGTCACCTTGCTATAATTACCGCTCAGGTGTATTAGCTTGGACCTACTCATTAAGTCATTACATAACTGTTGTTCATTCTCAGTGTCATCGCACTCAGTGCTTCTGTCTTATCATCACAGTTCAACAGATGACAGCAGCACTCAAACCCTTTAAAAGAGGCCCTCCTTCAGCAGTTCAGCACACTCTCACCTCCCGCTCCACTGCAGCACAAGCTCAGGAACTTCCACTGTCTGCACCCGTCTTGGTTCAAGGCCTGTGCTAGTCTCCATCATGCACTAGCACTAGCCTGTGCTGAGATGGGAGCACAGTCCATGCAACACCAGCCTTGAGACACTTTCTGCATCTCTAGATCTACAGTCCTTCCCCTGTACTTGCTATGTGCTGGTGTGCACCTGGTCACTAGCACTAGCCTGTGCTGGGAGAGGAGTCACCTATTCATCAAACAGATCACAGTCACTAAGGGGCCTTACCGTCACTCTCTGGAGGAACTTGGACTTCCTGGTACCTGCTACGTGCCCATGGGTCAAAATCATAAGCACTAGCCCGTGCTGGGAAATCCTGTCCTCCCTGCAACAAACAGTCATAAAGGTAACAAGTTATTTCCTCCCAAAACTATTGGCAGATCCTATTTTAATTACAATTAACAAAGTACAGTAATAATGAATGCTAATATCATGGTACCGGTACACAACCATTTGAGGCTAATTACCCTTAATGGGCTGGGACTGTGTATTGCCTCTGCTGTCACCTTGCTATAATTACCGCTCAGGTGTATTAGCTTGGACCTACTCATTAAGTCATTACATAACTGTTGTTCATTCTCAGTGTCATCGCACTCAGTGCTTCTGTCTTATCATCACAGTTCAACAGATGACAGCAGCACTCAAACCCTTTAAAAGAGGCTCTCCTTCAGCAGTTCAGCACACTCTCACCTCCCGCTCCACTGCAGCACAAGCTCAGGAACTTCCACTGTCTGCACCCGTCTTGGTTCAAGGCCTGTGCTAGTCTCCATCATGCACTAGCACTAGCCTGTGCTGAGATGGGAGCACAGTCCATGCAACACCAGCCTTGAGACACTTTCTGCATCTCTAGATCTACAGTCCTTCCCCTGTACTTGCTATGTGCTGGTGTGCACCTGGTCACTAGCACTAGCCTGTGCTGGGAGAGGTGTCACCTACTCATCAAACAGATCACATTCATTAAGGGGCCTTACCGTCACTCTCTGGAGGCACTTGGACTTCCTGGTACCTGCTACGTGCTCATGGGTCAAAATCATAAGCACTAGCCCGTGCTGGGAAATCCTGTCCTCCCTGCAACAAACAGTCATAAAGGTAACAAGTTATTTCCTCCCAAAACTATTGGCAGATCCTATTTTAATTACAATTAACAAAGTACAGTAATAATGAATGCTAATATCATGGTACCGGTACACAACCATTTGAGGCTAATTACCCTTAATGGGCTGGGACTGTGTATTGCCTCTGCTGTCACCTTGCTATAATTACCGCTCAGGTGTATTAGCTTGGACCTACTCATTAAGTCATTACATAACTGTTGTTCATTCTCAGTGTCATCGCACTCAGTGCTTCTGTCTTATCATCACAGTTCAACAGATGACAGCAGCACTCAAACCCTTTAAAAGAGGCTCTCCTTCAGCAGTTCAGCACACTCTCACCTCCCGCTCCACTGCAGCACAAGCTCAGGAACTTCCACTGTCTGCACCCGTCTTGGTTCAAGGCCTGTGCTAGTCTCCATCATGCACTAGCACTAGCCTGTGCTGAGATGGGAGCACAGTCCATGCAACACCAGCCTTGAGACACTTTCTGCATCTCTAGATCTACAGTCCTTCCCCTGTACTTGCTATGTGCTGGTGTGCACCTGGTCACTAGCACTAGCCTGTGCTGGGAGAGGAGTCACCTATTCATCAAACAGATCACAGTCACTAAGGGGCCTTACCGTCACTCTCTGGAGGAACTTGGACTTCCTGGTACCTGCTACGTGCTCATGGGTCAAAATCATAAGCACAAGCCCGTGCTGGGAAATCCTGTCCTCCCTGCAAGAAACAGTCATAAAGGTAACAAGTTATTTCCTCCCAAAACTATTGGCAGATCCTATTTTAATTACAATTAACAAAGTACAGTAATAATGAATGCTAATATCATGGTACCGGTACACAACCATTTGAGGCTAATTACCCTTAATGGGCTGGGACTGTGTATTGCCTCTGCTGTCACCTTGCTATAATTACCGCTCAGGTGTATTAGCTTGGACCTACTCATTAAGTCATTACATAACTGTTGTTCATTCTCAGTGTCATCGCACTCAGTGCTTCTGTCTTATCATCACAGTTCAACAGATGACAGCAGCACTCAAACCCTTTAAAAGAGGCCCTCCTTCAGCAGTTCAGCACACTCTCACCTCCCGCTCCACTGCAGCACAAGCTCAGGAACTTCCACTGTCTGCACCCGTCTTGGTTCAAGGCCTGTGCTAGTCTCCATCATGCACTAGCACTAGCCTGTGCTGAGATGGGAGCACAGTCCATGCAACACCAGCCTTGAGACACTTTCTGCATCTCTAGATCTACAGTCCTTCCCCTGTACTTGCTATGTGCTGGTGTGCACCTGGTCACTAGCACTAGCCTGTGCTGGGAGAGGAGTCACCTATTCATCAAACAGATCACAGTCACTAAGGGGCCTTACCGTCACTCTCTGGAGGAACTTGGACTTCCTGGTACCTGCTACGTGCCCATGGGTCAAAATCATAAGCACTAGCCCGTGCTGGGAAATCCTGTCCTCCCTGCAACAAACAGTCATAAAGGTAACAAGTTATTTCCTCCCAAAACTATTGGCAGATCCTATTTTAATTACAATTAACAAAGTACAGTAATAATGAATGCTAATATCATGGTACCGGTACACAACCATTTGAGGCTAATTACCCTTAATGGGCTGGGACTGTGTATTGCCTCTGCTGTCACCTTGCTATAATTACCGCTCAGGTGTATTAGCTTGGACCTACTCATTAAGTCATTACATAACTGTTGTTCATTCTCAGTGTCATCGCACTCAGTGCTTCTGTCTTATCATCACAGTTCAACAGATGACAGCAGCACTCAAACCCTTTAAAAGAGGCTCTCCTTCAGCAGTTCAGCACACTCTCACCTCCCGCTCCACTGCAGCACAAGCTCAGGAACTTCCACTGTCTGCACCCGTCTTGGTTCAAGGCCTGTGCTAGTCTCCATCATGCACTAGCACTAGCCTGTGCTGAGATGGGAGCACAGTCCATGCAACACCAGCCTTGAGACACTTTCTGCATCTCTAGATCTACAGTCCTTCCCCTGTACTTGCTATGTGCTGGTGTGCACCTGGTCACTAGCACTAGCCTGTGCTGGGAGAGGTGTCACCTACTCATCAAACAGATCACATTCATTAAGGGGCCTTATCGTCATTCTCTGGAGGCACTTGGACTTCCTGGTACCTGCTACGTGCTCATGGGTCAAAATCATAAGCACTAGCCCGTGCTGGGAAATCCTGTCCTCCCTGCAACAAACAGTCATAAAGGTAACAAGTTATTTCCTCCCAAAACTATTGGCAGATCCTATTTTAATTACAATTAACAAAGTACAGTAATAATGAATGCTAATATCATGGTACCGGTACACAACCATTTGAGGCTAATTACCCTTAATGGGCTGGGACTGTGTATTGCCTCTGCTGTCACCTTGCTATAATTACCGCTCAGGTGTATTAGCTTGGACCTACTCATTAAGTCATTACATAACTGTTGTTCATTCTCAGTGTCATCGCACTCAGTGCTTCTGTCTTATCATCACAGTTCAACAGATGACAGCAGCACTCAAACCCTTTAAAGGAGGCTCTCCTTCAGCAGTTCAGCACACTCTCACCTCCCGCTCCACTGCAGCACAAGCTCAGGAACTTCCACTGTCTGCACCCGTCTTGGTTCAAGGCCTGTGCTAGTCTCCATCATGCACTAGCACTAGCCTGTGCTGAGATGGGAGCACAGTCCATGCAACACCAGCCTTGAGACACTTTCTGCATCTCTAGATCTACAGTCCTTCCCCTGTACTTGCTATGTGCTGGTGTGCACCTGGTCACTAGCACTAGCCTGTGCTGGGAGAGGTGTCACCTACTCATCAAACAGATCACAGTCATTAAGGGGCCTTACCGTCACTCTCTGGAGGCACTTGGACTTCCTGGTACCTGCTACGTGCTCATGGGTCAAAATCATAAGCACTAGCCCGTGCTGGGAAATCCTGTCCTCCCTGCAACAAACAGTCATAAAGGTAACAAGTTATTTCCTCCCAAAACTATTGGCAGATCCTATTTTAATTACAATTAACAAAGTACAGTAATAATGAATGCTAATATCATGGTACCGGTACACAACCATTTGAGGCTAATTACCCTTAATGGGCTGGGACTGTGTATTGCCTCTGCTGTCACCTTGCTATAATTACCGCTCAGGTGTATTAGCTTGGACCTACTCATTAAGTCATTACATAACTGTTGTTCATTCTCAGTGTCATCGCACTCAGTGCTTCTGTCTTATCATCACAGTTCAACAGATGACAGCAGCACTCAAACCCTTTAAAAGAGGCTCTCCTTCAGCAGTTCAGCACACTCTCACCTCCCGCTCCACTGCAGCACAAGCTCAGGAACTTCCACTGTCTGCACCCGTCTTGGTTCAAGGCCTGTGCTAGTCTCCATCATGCACTAGCACTAGCCTGTGCTGAGATGGGAGCACAGTCCATGCAAACCAGCCTTGAGACACTTTCTGCATCTCTAGATCTACAGTCCTTCCCCTGTACTTGCTATGTGCTGGTGTGCACCTGGTCACTAGCACTAGCCTGTGCTGGGAGAGGAGTCACCTATTCATCAAACAGATCACAGTCACTAAGGGGCCTTACCGTCACTCTCTGGAGGAACTTGGACTTCCTGGTACCTGCTACGTGCTCATGGGTCAAAATCATAAGCACAAGCCCGTGCTGGGAAATCCTGTCCTCCCTGCAACAAACAGTCATAAAGGTAACAAGTTATTTCCTCCCAAAACTATTGGCAGATCCTATTTTAATTACAATTAACAAAGTACAGTAATAATGAATGCTAATATCATGGTACCGGTACACAACCATTTGAGGCTAATTACCCTTAATGGGCTGGGACTGTGTATTGCCTCTGCTGTCACCTTGCTATAATTACCGCTCAGGTGTATTAGCTTGGACCTACTCATTAAGTCATTACATAACTGTTGTTCATTCTCAGTGTCATCGCACTCAGTGCTTCTGTCTTATCATCACAGTTCAACAGATGACAGCAGCACTCAAACCCTTTAAAAGAGGCCCTCCTTCAGCAGTTCAGCACACTCTCACCTCCCGCTCCACTGCAGCACAAGCTCAGGAACTTCCACTGTCTGCACCCGTCTTGGTTCAAGGCCTGTGCTAGTCTCCATCATGCACTAGCACTAGCCTGTGCTGAGATGGGAGCACAGTCCATGCAACACCAGCCTTGAGACACTTTCTGCATCTCTAGATCTACAGTCCTTCCCCTGTACTTGCTATGTGCTGGTGTGCACCTGGTCACTAGCACTAGCCTGTGCTGGGAGAGGTGTCACCTACTCATCAAACAGATCACAGTCATTAAGGGGCCTTACCGTCACTCTCTGGAGGCACTTGGACTTCCTGGTACCTGCTACGTGCTCATGGGTCAAAATCATAAGCACTAGCCCGTGCTGGGAAATCCTGTCCTCCCTGCAACAAACAGTCATAAAGGTAACAAGTTATTTCCTCCCAAAACTATTGGCAGATCCTATTTTAATTACAATTAACAAAGTACAGTAATAATGAATGCTAATATCATGGTACCGGTACACAACCATTTGAGGCTAATTACCCTTAATGGGCTGGGACTGTGTATTGCCTCTGCTGTCACCTTGCTATAATTACCGCTCAGGTGTATTAGCTTGGACCTACTCATTAAGTCATTACATAACTGTTGTTCATTCTCAGTGTCATCGCACTCAGTGCTTCTGTCTTATCATCACAGTTCAACAGATGACAGCAGCACTCAAACCCTTTAAAAGAGGCTCTCCTTCAGCAGTTCAGCACACTCTCACCTCCCGCTCCACTGCAGCACAAGCTCAGGAACTTCCACTGTCTGCACCCGTCTTGGTTCAAGGCCTGTGCTAGTCTCCATCATGCACTAGCACTAGCCTGTGCTGAGATGGGAGCACAGTCCATGCAACACCAGCCTTGAGACACTTTCTGCATCTCTAGATCTACAGTCCTTCCCCTGTACTTGCTATGTGCTGGTGTGCACCTGGTCACTAGCACTAGCCTGTGCTGGGAGAGGTGTCACCTACTCATCAAACAGATCACATTCATTAAGGGGCCTTACCGTCACTCTCTGGAGGCACTTGGACTTCCTGGTACCTGCTACGTGCTCATGGGTCAAAATCATAAGCACTAGCCCGTGCTGGGAAATCCTGTCCTCCCTGCAAGAAACAGTCATAAAGGTAACAAGTTATTTCCTCCCAAAACTATTGGCAGATCCTATTTTAATTACAATTAACAAAGTACAGTAATAATGAATGCTAATATCATGGTACCGGTACACAACCATTTGAGGCTAATTACCCTTAATGGGCTGGGACTGTGTATTGCCTCTGCTGTCACCTTGCTATAATTACCGCTCAGGTGTATTAGCTTGGACCTACTCATTAAGTCATTACATAACTGTTGTTCATTCTCAGTGTCATCGCACTCAGTGCTTCTGTCTTATCATCACAGTTCAACAGATGACAGCAGCACTCAAACCCTTTAAAGGAGGCTCTCCTTCAGCAGTTCAGCACACTCTCACCTCCCGCTCCACTGCAGCACAAGCTCAGGAACTTCCACTGTCTGCACCCGTCTTGGTTCAAGGCCTGTGCTAGTCTCCATCATGCACTAGCACTAGCCTGTGCTGAGATGGGAGCACAGTCCATGCAACACCAGCCTTGAGACACTTTCTGCATCTCTAGATCTACAGTCCTTCCCCTGTACTTGCTATGTGCTGGTGTGCACCTGGTCACTAGCACTAGCCTGTGCTGGGAGAGGAGTCACCTATTCATCAAACAGATCACAGTCACTAAGGGGCCTTACCGTCACTCTCTGGAGGAACTTGGACTTCCTGGTACCTGCTACGTGCCCATGGGTCAAAATCATAAGCACTAGCCCGTGCTGGGAAATCCTGTCCTCCCTGCAACAAACAGTCATAAAGGTAACAAGTTATTTCCTCCCAAAACTATTGGCAGATCCTATTTTAATTACAATTAACAAAGTACAGTAATAATGAATGCTAATATCATGGTACCGGTACACAACCATTTGAGGCTAATTACCCTTAATGGGCTGGGACTGTGTATTGCCTCTGCTGTCACCTTGCTATAATTACCGCTCAGGTGTATTAGCTTGGACCTACTCATTAAGTCATTACATAACTGTTGTTCATTCTCAGTGTCATCGCACTCAGTGCTTCTGTCTTATCATCACAGTTCAACAGATGACAGCAGCACTCAAACCCTTTAAAAGAGGCTCTCCTTCAGCAGTTCAGCACACTCTCACCTCCCGCTCCACTGCAGCACAAGCTCAGGAACTTCCACTGTCTGCACCCGTCTTGGTTCAAGGCCTGTGCTAGTCTCCATCATGCACTAGCACTAGCCTGTGCTGAGATGGGAGCACAGTCCATGCAACACCAGCCTTGAGACACTTTCTGCATCTCTAGATCTACAGTCCTTCCCCTGTACTTGCTATGTGCTGGTGTGCACCTGGTCACTAGCACTAGCCTGTGCTGGGAGAGGAGTCACCTATTCATCAAACAGATCACAGTCACTAAGGGGCCTTACCGTCACTCTCTGGAGGAACTTGGACTTCCTGGTACCTGCTACGTGCTCATGGGTCAAAATCATAAGCACAAGCCCGTGCTGGGAAATCCTGTCCTCCCTGCAACAAACAGTCATAAAGGTAACAAGTTATTTCCTCCCAAAACTATTGGCAGATCCTATTTTAATTACAATTAACAAAGTACAGTAATAATGAATGCTAATATCATGGTACCGGTACACAACCATTTGAGGCTAATTACCCTTAATGGGCTGGGACTGTGTATTGCCTCTGCTGTCACCTTGCTATAATTACCGCTCAGGTGTATTAGCTTGGACCTACTCATTAAGTCATTACATAACTGTTGTTCATTCTCAGTGTCATCGCACTCAGTGCTTCTGTCTTATCATCACAGTTCAACAGATGACAGCAGCACTCAAACCCTTTAAAAGAGGCCCTCCTTCAGCAGTTCAGCACACTCTCACCTCCCGCTCCACTGCAGCACAAGCTCAGGAACTTCCACTGTCTGCACCCGTCTTGGTTCAAGGCCTGTGCTAGTCTCCATCATGCACTAGCACTAGCCTGTGCTGAGATGGGAGCACAGTCCATGCAACACCAGCCTTGAGACACTTTCTGCATCTCTAGATCTACAGTCCTTCCCCTGTACTTGCTATGTGCTGGTGTGCACCTGGTCACTAGCACTAGCCTGTGCTGGGAGAGGTGTCACCTACTCATCAAACAGATCACATTCATTAAGGGGCCTTACCGTCACTCTCTGGAGGCACTTGGACTTCCTGGTACCTGCTACGTGCTCATGGGTCAAAATCATAAGCACTAGCCCGTGCTGGGAAATCCTGTCCTCCCTGCAACAAACAGTCATAAAGGTAACAAGTTATTTCCTCCCAAAACTATTGGCAGATCCTATTTTAATTACAATTAACAAAGTACAGTAATAATGAATGCTAATATCATGGTACCGGTACACAACCATTTGAGGCTAATTACCCTTAATGGGCTGGGACTGTGTATTGCCTCTGCTGTCACCTTGCTATAATTACCGCTCAGGTGTATTAGCTTGGACCTACTCATTAAGTCATTACATAACTGTTGTTCATTCTCAGTGTCATCGCACTCAGTGCTTCTGTCTTATCATCACAGTTCAACAGATGACAGCAGCACTCAAACCCTTTAAAGGAGGCTCTCCTTCAGCAGTTCAGCACACTCTCACCTCCCGCTCCACTGCAGCACAAGCTCAGGAACTTCCACTGTCTGCACCCGTCTTGGTTCAAGGCCTGTGCTAGTCTCCATCATGCACTAGCACTAGCCTGTGCTGAGATGGGAGCACAGTCCATGCAACACCAGCCTTGAGACACTTTCTGCATCTCTAGATCTACAGTCCTTCCCCTGTACTTGCTATGTGCTGGTGTGCACCTGGTCACTAGCACTAGCCTGTGCTGGGAGAGGAGTCACCTATTCATCAAACAGATCACAGTCACTAAGGGGCCTTACCGTCACTCTCTGGAGGAACTTGGACTTCCTGGTACCTGCTACGTGCCCATGGGTCAAAATCATAAGCACTAGCCCGTGCTGGGAAATCCTGTCCTCCTTGCAACAAACAGTCATAAAGGTAACAAGTTATTTCCTCCCAAAACTATTGGCAGATCCTATTTTAATTACAATTAACAAAGTACAGTAATAATGAATGCTAATATCATGGTACCGGTACACAACCATTTGAGGCTAATTACCCTTAATGGGCTGGGACTGTGTATTGCCTCTGCTGTCACCTTGCTATAATTACCGCTCAGGTGTATTAGCTTGGACCTACTCATTAAGTCATTACATAACTGTTGTTCATTCTCAGTGTCATCGCACTCAGTGCTTCTGTCTTATCATCACAGTTCAACAGATGACAGCAGCACTCAAACCCTTTAAAAGAGGCTCTCCTTCAGCAGTTCAGCACACTCTCACCTCCCGCTCCACTGCAGCACAAGCTCAGGAACTTCCACTGTCTGCACCCGTCTTGGTTCAAGGCCTGTGCTAGTCTCCATCATGCACTAGCACTAGCCTGTGCTGAGATGGGAGCACAGTCCATGCAACACCAGCCTTGAGACACTTTCTGCATCTCTAGATCTACAGTCCTTCCCCTGTACTTGCTATGTGCTGGTGTGCACCTGGTCACTAGCACTAGCCTGTGCTGGGAGAGGAGTCACCTATTCATCAAACAGATCACAGTCACTAAGGGGCCTTACCGTCACTCTCTGGAGGAACTTGGACTTCCTGGTACCTGCTACGTGCTCATGGGTCAAAATCATAAGCACAAGCCCGTGCTGGGAAATCCTGTCCTCCCTGCAACAAACAGTCATAAAGGTAACAAGTTATTTCCTCCCAAAACTATTGGCAGATCCTATTTTAATTACAATTAACAAAGTACAGTAATAATGAATGCTAATATCATGGTACCGGTACACAACCATTTGAGGCTAATTACCCTTAATGGGCTGGGACTGTGTATTGCCTCTGCTGTCACCTTGCTATAATTACCGCTCAGGTGTATTAGCTTGGACCTACTCATTAAGTCATTACATAACTGTTGTTCATTCTCAGTGTCATCGCACTCAGTGCTTCTGTCTTATCATCACAGTTCAACAGATGACAGCAGCACTCAAACCCTTTAAAAGAGGCCCTCCTTCAGCAGTTCAGCACACTCTCACCTCCCGCTCCACTGCAGCACAAGCTCAGGAACTTCCACTGTCTGCACCCGTCTTGGTTCAAGGCCTGTGCTAGTCTCCATCATGCACTAGCACTAGCCTGTGCTGAGATGGGAGCACAGTCCATGCAACACCAGCCTTGAGACACTTTCTGCATCTCTAGATCTACAGTCCTTCCCCTGTACTTGCTATGTGCTGGTGTGCACCTGGTCACTAGCACTAGCCTGTGCTGGGAGAGGAGTCACCTATTCATCAAACAGATCACAGTCACTAAGGGGCCTTACCGTCACTCTCTGGAGGAACTTGGACTTCCTGGTACCTGCTACGTGCCCATGGGTCAAAATCATAAGCACTAGCCCGTGCTGGGAAATCCTGTCCTCCCTGCAACAAACAGTCATAAAGGTAACAAGTTATTTCCTCCCAAAACTATTGGCAGATCCTATTTTAATTACAATTAACAAAGTACAGTAATAATGAATGCTAATATCATGGTACCGGTACACAACCATTTGAGGCTAATTACCCTTAATGGGCTGGGACTGTGTATTGCCTCTGCTGTCACCTTGCTATAATTACCGCTCAGGTGTATTAGCTTGGACCTACTCATTAAGTCATTACATAACTGTTGTTCATTCTCAGTGTCATCGCACTCAGTGCTTCTGTCTTATCATCACAGTTCAACAGATGACAGCAGCACTCAAACCCTTTAAAAGAGGCTCTCCTTCAGCAGTTCAGCACACTCTCACCTCCCGCTCCACTGCAGCACAAGCTCAGGAACTTCCACTGTCTGCACCCGTCTTGGTTCAAGGCCTGTGCTAGTCTCCATCATGCACTAGCACTAGCCTGTGCTGAGATGGGAGCACAGTCCATGCAACACCAGCCTTGAGACACTTTCTGCATCTCTAGATCTACAGTCCTTCCCCTGTACTTGCTATGTGCTGGTGTGCACCTGGTCACTAGCACTAGCCTGTGCTGGGAGAGGTGTCACCTACTCATCAAACAGATCACATTCATTAAGGGGCCTTACCGTCACTCTCTGGAGGCACTTGGACTTCCTGGTACCTGCTACGTGCTCATGGGTCAAAATCATAAGCACTAGCCCGTGCTGGGAAATCCTGTCCTCCCTGCAACAAACAGTCATAAAGGTAACAAGTTATTTCCTCCCAAAACTATTGGCAGATCCTATTTTAATTACAATTAACAAAGTACAGTAATAATGAATGCTAATATCATGGTACCGGTACACAACCATTTGAGGCTAATTACCCTTAATGGGCTGGGACTGTGTATTGCCTCTGCTGTCACCTTGCTATAATTACCGCTCAGGTGTATTAGCTTGGACCTACTCATTAAGTCATTACATAACTGTTGTTCATTCTCAGTGTCATCGCACTCAGTGCTTCTGTCTTATCATCACAGTTCAACAGATGACAGCAGCACTCAAACCCTTTAAAAGAGGCCCTCCTTCAGCAGTTCAGCACACTCTCACCTCCCGCTCCACTGCAGCACAAGCTCAGGAACTTCCACTGTCTGCACCCGTCTTGGTTCAAGGCCTGTGCTAGTCTCCATCATGCACTAGCACTAGCCTGTGCTGAGATGGGAGCACAGTCCATGCAACACCAGCCTTGAGACACTTTCTGCATCTCTAGATCTACAGTCCTTCCCCTGTACTTGCTATGTGCTGGTGTGCACCTGGTCACTAGCACTAGCCTGTGCTGGGAGAGGTGTCACCTACTCATCAAACAGATCACATTCATTAAGGGGCCTTACCGTCACTCTCTGGAGGCACTTGGACTTCCTGGTACCTGCTACGTGCTCATGGGTCAAAATCATAAGCACTAGCCCGTGCTGGGAAATCCTGTCCTCCCTGCAACAAACAGTCATAAAGGTAACAAGTTATTTCCTCCCAAAACTATTGGCAGATCCTATTTTAATTACAATTAACAAAGTACAGTAATAATGAATGCTAATATCATGGTACCGGTACACAACCATTTGAGGCTAATTACCCTTAATGGGCTGGGACTGTGTATTGCCTCTGCTGTCACCTTGCTATAATTACCGCTCAGGTGTATTAGCTTGGACCTACTCATTAAGTCATTACATAACTGTTGTTCATTCTCAGTGTCATCGCACTCAGTGCTTCTGTCTTATCATCACAGTTCAACAGATGACAGCAGCACTCAAACCCTTTAAAAGAGGCTCTCCTTCAGCAGTTCAGCACACTCTCACCTCCCGCTCCACTGCAGCACAAGCTCAGGAACTTCCACTGTCTGCACCCGTCTTGGTTCAAGGCCTGTGCTAGTCTCCATCACGCACTAGCACTAGCCTGTGCTGAGATGGGAGCACAGTCCATGCAACACCAGCCTTGAGACACTTTCTGCATCTCTAGATCTACAGTCCTTCCCCTGTACTTGCTATGTGCTGGTGTGCACCTGGTCACTAGCACTAGCCTGTGCTGGGAGAGGAGTCACCTATTCATCAAACAGATCACAGTCACTAAGGGGCCTTACCGTCACTCTCTGGAGGAACTTGGACTTCCTGGTACCTGCTACGTGCTCATGGGTCAAAATCATAAGCACAAGCCCGTGCTGGGAAATCCTGTCCTCCCTGCAACAAACAGTCATAAAGGTAACAAGTTATTTCCTCCCAAAACTATTGGCAGATCCTATTTTAATTACAATTAACAAAGTACAGTAATAATGAATGCTAATATCATGGTACCGGTACACAACCATTTGAGGCTAATTACCCTTAATGGGCTGGGACTGTGTATTGCCTCTGCTGTCACCTTGCTATAATTACCGCTCAGGTGTATTAGCTTGGACCTACTCATTAAGTCATTACATAACTGTTGTTCATTCTCAGTGTCATCGCACTCAGTGCTTCTGTCTTATCATCACAGTTCAACAGATGACAGCAGCACTCAAACCCTTTAAAAGAGGCCCTCCTTCAGCAGTTCAGCACACTCTCACCTCCCGCTCCACTGCAGCACAAGCTCAGGAACTTCCACTGTCTGCACCCGTCTTGGTTCAAGGCCTGTGCTAGTCTCCATCATGCACTAGCACTAGCCTGTGCTGAGATGGGAGCACAGTCCATGCAACACCAGCCTTGAGACACTTTCTGCATCTCTAGATCTACAGTCCTTCCCCTGTACTTGCTATGTGCTGGTGTGCACCTGGTCACTAGCACTAGCCTGTGCTGGGAGAGGAGTCACCTATTCATCAAACAGATCACAGTCACTAAGGGGCCTTACCGTCACTCTCTGGAGGAACTTGGACTTCCTGGTACCTGCTACGTGCCCATGGGTCAAAATCATAAGCACTAGCCCGTGCTGGGAAATCCTGTCCTCCCTGCAACAAACAGTCATAAAGGTAACAAGTTATTTCCTCCCAAAACTATTGGCAGATCCTATTTTAATTACAATTAACAAAGTACAGTAATAATGAATGCTAATATCATGGTACCGGTACACAACCATTTGAGGCTAATTACCCTTAATGGGCTGGGACTGTGTATTGCCTCTGCTGTCACCTTGCTATAATTACCGCTCAGGTGTATTAGCTTGGACCTACTCATTAAGTCATTACATAACTGTTGTTCATTCTCAGTGTCATCGCACTCAGTGCTTCTGTCTTATCATCACAGTTCAACAGATGACAGCAGCACTCAAACCCTTTAAAAGAGGCTCTCCTTCAGCAGTTCAGCACACTCTCACCTCCCGCTCCACTGCAGCACAAGCTCAGGAACTTCCACTGTCTGCACCCGTCTTGGTTCAAGGCCTGTGCTAGTCTCCATCATGCACTAGCACTAGCCTGTGCTGAGATGGGAGCACAGTCCATGCAACACCAGCCTTGAGACACTTTCTGCATCTCTAGATCTACAGTCCTTCCCCTGTACTTGCTATGTGCTGGTGTGCACCTGGTCACTAGCACTAGCCTGTGCTGGGAGAGGTGTCACCTACTCATCAAACAGATCACATTCATTAAGGGGCCTTACCGTCACTCTCTGGAGGCACTTGGACTTCCTGGTACCTGCTACGTGCTCATGGGTCAAAATCATAAGCACTAGCCCGTGCTGGGAAATCCTGTCCTCCCTGCAACAAACAGTCATAAAGGTAACAAGTTATTTCCTCCCAAAACTATTGGCAGATCCTATTTTAATTACAATTAACAAAGTACAGTAATAATGAATGCTAATATCATGGTACCGGTACACAACCATTTGAGGCTAATTACCCTTAATGGGCTGGGACTGTGTATTGCCTCTGCTGTCACCTTGCTATAATTACCGCTCAGGTGTATTAGCTTGGACCTACTCATTAAGTCATTACATAACTGTTGTTCATTCTCAGTGTCATCGCACTCAGTGCTTCTGTCTTATCATCACAGTTCAACAGATGACAGCAGCACTCAAACCCTTTAAAGGAGGCTCTCCTTCAGCAGTTCAGCACACTCTCACCTCCCGCTCCACTGCAGCACAAGCTCAGGAACTTCCACTGTCTGCACCCGTCTTGGTTCAAGGCCTGTGCTAGTCTCCATCATGCACTAGCATTAGCCTGTGCTGAGATGGGAGCACAGTCCATGCAACACCAGCCTTGAGACACTTTCTGCATCTCTAGATCTACAGTCCTTCCCCTGTACTTGCTATGTGCTGGTGTGCACCTGGTCACTAGCACTAGCCTGTGCTGGGAGAGGAGTCACCTATTCATCAAACAGATCACAGTCACTAAGGGGCCTTACCGTCACTCTCTGGAGGAACTTGGACTTCCTGGTACCTGCTACGTGCCCATGGGTCAAAATCATAAGCACTAGCCCGTGCTGGGAAATCCTGTCCTCCCTGCAACAAACAGTCATAAAGGTAACAAGTTATTTCCTCCCAAAACTATTGGCAGATCCTATTTTAATTACAATTAACAAAGTACAGTAATAATGAATGCTAATATCATGGTACCGGTACACAACCATTTGAGGCTAATTACCCTTAATGGGCTGGGACTGTGTATTGCCTCTGCTGTCACCTTGCTATAATTACCGCTCAGGTGTATTAGCTTGGACCTACTCATTAAGTCATTACATAACTGTTGTTCATTCTCAGTGTCATCGCACTCAGTGCTTCTGTCTTATCATCACAGTTCAACAGATGACAGCAGCACTCAAACCCTTTAAAAGAGGCCCTCCTTCAGCAGTTCAGCACACTCTCACCTCCCGCTCCACTGCAGCACAAGCTCAGGAACTTCCACTGTCTGCACCCGTCTTGGTTCAAGGCCTGTGCTAGTCTCCATCATGCACTAGCACTAGCCTGTGCTGAGATGGGAGCACAGTCCATGCAACACCAGCCTTGAGACACTTTCTGCATCTCTAGATCTACAGTCCTTCCCCTGTACTTGCTATGTGCTGGTGTGCACCTGGTCACTAGCACTAGCCTGTGCTGGGAGAGGAGTCACCTATTCATCAAACAAATCACAGTCACTAAGGGGCCTTACCGTCACTCTCTGGAGGAACTTGGACTTCCTGGTACCTGCTACGTGCCCATGGGTCAAAATCATAAGCACTAGCCCGTGCTGGGAAATCCTGTCCTCCCTGCAACAAACAGTCTTAAAGGTAACAAGTTATTTCTTCCCAAAACTATTGGCAGATCCTATTTTAATTACAATTAACAAAGTACAGTAATAATGAATGCTAATATCATGGTACCGGTACACAACCATTTGAGGCTAATTACCCTTAATGGGCTGGGACTGTGTATTGCCTCTGCTGTCACCTTGCTATAATTACCGCTCAGGTGTATTAGCTTGGACCTACTCATTAAGTCATTACATAACTGTTGTTCATTCTCAGTGTCATCGCACTCAGTGCTTCTGTCTTATCATCACAGTTCAACAGATGACAGCAGCACTCAAACCCTTTAAAAGAGGCTCTCCTTCAGCAGTTCAGCACACTCTCACCTCCCGCTCCACTGCAGCACAAGCTCAGGAACTTCCACTGTCTGCACCCGTCTTGGTTCAAGGCCTGTGCTAGTCTCCATCATGCACTAGCACTAGCCTGTGCTGAGATGGGAGCACAGTCCATGCAACACCAGCCTTGAGACACTTTCTGCATCTCTAGATCTACAGTCCTTCCCCTGTACTTGCTATGTGCTGGTGTGCACCTGGTCACTAGCACTAGCCTGTGCTGGGAGAGGTGTCACCTACTCATCAAACAGATCACATTCATTAAGGGGCCTTACCGTCACTCTCTGGAGGCACTTGGACTTCCTGGTACCTGCTACGTGCTCATGGGTCAAAATCATAAGCACTAGCCCGTGCTGGGAAATCCTGTCCTCCCTGCAACAAACAGTCATAAAGGTAACAAGTTATTTCCTCCCAAAACTATTGGCAGATCCTATTTTAATTACAATTAACAAAGTACAGTAATAATGAATGCTAATATCATGGTACCGGTACACAACCATTTGAGGCTAATTACCCTTAATGGGCTGGGACTGTGTATTGCCTCTGCTGTCACCTTGCTATAATTACCGCTCAGGTGTATTAGCTTGGACCTACTCATTAAGTCATTACATAACTGTTGTTCATTCTCAGTGTCATCGCACTCAGTGCTTCTGTCTTATCATCACAGTTCAACAGATGACAGCAGCACTCAAACCCTTTAAAGGAGGCTCTCCTTCAGCAGTTCAGCACACTCTCACCTCCCGCTCCACTGCAGCACAAGCTCAGGAACTTCCACTGTCTGCACCCGTCTTGGTTCAAGGCCTGTGCTAGTCTCCATCATGCACTAGCATTAGCCTGTGCTGAGATGGGAGCACAGTCCATGCAACACCAGCCTTGAGACACTTTCTGCATCTCTAGATCTACAGTCCTTCCCCTGTACTTGCTATGTGCTGGTGTGCACCTGGTCACTAGCACTAGCCTGTGCTGGGAGAGGAGTCACCTATTCATCAAACAGATCACAGTCACTAAGGGGCCTTACCGTCACTCTCTGGAGGAACTTGGACTTCCTGGTACCTGCTACGTGCCCATGGGTCAAAATCATAAGCACTAGCCCGTGCTGGGAAATCCTGTCCTCCCTGCAACAAACAGTCATAAAGGTAACAAGTTATTTCCTCCCAAAACTATTGGCAGATCCTATTTTAATTACAATTAACAAAGTACAGTAATAATGAATGCTAATATCATGGTACCGGTACACAACCATTTGAGGCTAATTACCCTTAATGGGCTGGGACTGTGTATTGCCTCTGCTGTCACCTTGCTATAATTACCGCTCAGGTGTATTAGCTTGGACCTACTCATTAAGTCATTACATAACTGTTGTTCATTCTCAGTGTCATCGCACTCAGTGCTTCTGTCTTATCATCACAGTTCAACAGATGACAGCAGCACTCAAACCCTTTAAAAGAGGCTCTCCTTCAGCAGTTCAGCACACTCTCACCTCCCGCTCCACTGCAGCACAAGCTCAGGAACTTCCACTGTCTGCACCCGTCTTGGTTCAAGGCCTGTGCTAGTCTCCATCATGCACTAGCACTAGCCTGTGCTGAGATGGGAGCACAGTCCATGCAACACCAGCCTTGAGACACTTTCTGCATCTCTAGATCTACAGTCCTTCCCCTGTACTTGCTATGTGCTGGTGTGCACCTGGTCACTAGCACTAGCCTGTGCTGGGAGAGGAGTCACCTATTCATCAAACAGATCACAGTCACTAAGGGGCCTTACCGTCACTCTCTGGAGGAACTTGGACTTCCTGGTACCTGCTACGTGCTCATGGGTCAAAATCATAAGCACAAGCCCGTGCTGGGAAATCCTGTCCTCCCTGCAACAAACAGTCATAAAGGTAACAAGTCATTTCCTCCCAAAACTATTGGCAGATCCTATTTTAATTACAATTAACAAAGTACAGTAATAATGAATGCTAATATCATGGTACCGGTACACAACCATTTGAGGCTAATTACCCTTAATGGGCTGGGACTGTGTATTGCCTCTGCTGTCACCTTGCTATAATTACCGCTCAGGTGTATTAGCTTGGACCTACTCATTAAGTCATTACATAACTGTTGTTCATTCTCAGTGTCATCGCACTCAGTGCTTCTGTCTTATCATCACAGTTCAACAGATGACAGCAGCACTCAAACCCTTTAAAAGAGGCCCTCCTTCAGCAGTTCAGCACACTCTCACCTCCCGCTCCACTGCAGCACAAGCTCAGGAACTTCCACTGTCTGCACCCGTCTTGGTTCAAGGCCTGTGCTAGTCTCCATCATGCACTAGCACTAGCCTGTGCCGAGATGGGAGCACAGTCCATGCAACACCAGCCTTGAGACACTTTCTGCATCTCTAGATCTACAGTCCTTCCCCTGTACTTGCTATGTGCTGGTGTGCACCTGGTCACTAGCACTAGCCTGTGCTGGGAGAGGTGTCACCTACTCATCAAACAGATCACATTCATTAAGGGGCCTTACCGTCACTCTCTGGAGGCACTTGGACTTCCTGGTACCTGCTACGTGCTCATGGGTCAAAATCATAAGCACTAGCCCGTGCTGGGAAATCCTGTCCTCCCTGCAACAAACAGTCATAAAGGTAACAAGTTATTTCCTCCCAAAACTATTGGCAGATCCTATTTTAATTACAATTAACAAAGTACAGTAATAATGAATGCTAATATCATGGTACCGGTACACAACCATTTGAGGCTAATTACCCTTAATGGGCTGGGACTGTGTATTGCCTCTGCTGTCACCTTGCTATAATTACCGCTCAGGTGTATTAGCTTGGACCTACTCATTAAGTCATTACATAACTGTTGTTCATTCTCAGTGTCATCGCACTCAGTGCTTCTGTCTTATCATCACAGTTCAACAGATGACAGCAGCACTCAAACCCTTTAAAGGAGGCTCTCCTTCAGCAGTTCAGCACACTCTCACCTCCCGCTCCACTGCAGCACAAGCTCAGGAACTTCCACTGTCTGCACCCGTCTTGGTTCAAGGCCTGTGCTAGTCTCCATCATGCACTAGCACTAGCCTGTGCTGAGATGGGAGCACAGTCCATGCAACACCAGCCTTGAGACACTTTCTGCATCTCTAGATCTACAGTCCTTCCCCTGTACTTGCTATGTGCTGGTGTGCACCTGGTCACTAGCACTAGCCTGTGCTGGGAGAGGAGTCACCTATTCATCAAACAGATCACAGTCACTAAGGGGCCTTACCGTCACTCTCTGGAGGAACTTGGACTTCCTGGTACCTGCTACGTGCCCATGGGTCAAAATCATAAGCACTAGCCCGTGCTGGGAAATCCTGTCCTCCCTGCAACAAACAGTCATAAAGGTAACAAGTTATTTCCTCCCAAAACTATTGGCAGATCCTATTTTAATTACAATTAACAAAGTACAGTAATAATGAATGCTAATATCATGGTACCGGTACACAACCATTTGAGGCTAATTACCCTTAATGGGCTGGGACTGTGTATTGCCTCTGCTGTCACCTTGCTATAATTACCGCTCAGGTGTATTAGCTTGGACCTACTCATTAAGTCATTACATAACTGTTGTTCATTCTCAGTGTCATCGCACTCAGTGCTTCTGTCTTATCATCACAGTTCAACAGATGACAGCAGCACTCAAACCCTTTAAAAGAGGCTCTCCTTCAGCAGTTCAGCACACTCTCACCTCCCGCTCCACTGCAGCACAAGCTCAGGAACTTCCACTGTCTGCACCCGTCTTGGTTCAAGGCCTGTGCTAGTCTCCATCATGCACTAGCACTAGCCTGTGCTGAGATGGGAGCACAGTCCATGCAACACCAGCCTTGAGACACTTTCTGCATCTCTAGATCTACAGTCCTTCCCCTGTACTTGCTATGTGCTGGTGTGCACCTGGTCACTAGCACTAGCCTGTGCTGGGAGAGGTGTCACCTACTCATCAAACAGATCACATTCATTAAGGGGCCTTACCGTCACTCTCTGGAGGCACTTGGACTTCCTGGTACCTGCTACGTGCTCATGGGTCAAAATCATAAGCACTAGCCCGTGCTGGGAAATCCTGTCCTCCCTGCAACAAACAGTCATAAAGGTAACAAGTTATTTCCTCCCAAAACTATTGGCAGATCCTATTTTAATTACAATTAACAAAGTACAGTAATAATGAATGCTAATATCATGGTACCGGTACACAACCATTTGAGGCTAATTACCCTTAATGGGCTGGGACTGTGTATTGCCTCTGCTGTCACCTTGCTATAATTACCGCTCAGGTGTATTAGCTTGGACCTACTCATTAAGTCATTACATAACTGTTGTTCATTCTCAGTGTCATCGCACTCAGTGCTTCTGTCTTATCATCACAGTTCAACAGATGACAGCAGCACTCAAACCCTTTAAAGGAGGCTCTCCTTCAGCAGTTCAGCACACTCTCACCTCCCGCTCCACTGCAGCACAAGCTCAGGAACTTCCACTGTCTGCACCCGTCTTGGTTCAAGGCCTGTGCTAGTCTCCATCATGCACTAGCACTAGCCTGTGCTGAGATGGGAGCACAGTCCATGCAACACCAGCCTTGAGACACTTTCTGCATCTCTAGATCTACAGTCCTTCCCCTGTACTTGCTATGTGCTGGTGTGCACCTGGTCACTAGCACTAGCCTGTGCTGGGAGAGGTGTCACCTACTCATCAAACAGATCACATTCATTAAGGGGCCTTACCGTCACTCTCTGGAGGCACTTGGACTTCCTGGTACCTGCTACGTGCTCATGGGTCAAAATCATAAGCACTAGCCCGTGCTGGGAAATCCTGTCCTCCCTGCAACAAACAGTCATAAAGGTAACAAGTTATTTCCTCCCAAAACTATTGGCAGATCCTATTTTAATTACAATTAACAAAGTACAGTAATAATGAATGCTAATATCATGGTACCGGTACACAACCATTTGAGGCTAATTACCCTTAATGGGCTGGGACTGTGTATTGCCTCTGCTGTCACCTTGCTATAATTACCGCTCAGGTGTATTAGCTTGGACCTACTCATTAAGTCATTACATAACTGTTGTTCATTCTCAGTGTCATCGCACTCAGTGCTTCTGTCTTATCATCACAGTTCAACAGATGACAGCAGCACTAAAACCCTTTAAAGGAGGCTCTCCTTCAGCAGTTCAGCACACTCTCACCTCCCGCTCCACTGCAGCACAAGCTCAGGAACTTCCACTGTCTGCACCCGTCTTGGTTCAAGGCCTGTGCTAGTCTCCATCATGCACTAGCACTAGCCTGTGCTGAGATGGGAGCACAGTCCATGCAACACCAGCCTTGAGACACTTTCTGCATCTCTAGATCTACAGTCCTTCCCCTGTACTTGCTATGTGCTGGTGTGCACCTGGTCACTAGCACTAGCCTGTGCTGGGAGAGGAGTCACCTATTCATCAAACAGATCACAGTCACTAAGGGGCCTTACCGTCACTCTCTGGAGGAACTTGGACTTCCTGGTACCTGCTACGTGCCCATGGGTCAAAATCATAAGCACTAGCCCGTGCTGGGAAATCCTGTCCTCCCTGCAACAAACAGTCATAAAGGTAACAAGTTATTTCCTCCCAAAACTATTGGCAGATCCTATTTTAATTACAATTAACAAAGTACAGTAATAATGAATGCTAATATCATGGTACCGGTACACAACCATTTGAGGCTAATTACCCTTAATGGGCTGGGACTGTGTATTGCCTCTGCTGTCACCTTGCTATAATTACCGCTCAGGTGTATTAGCTTGGACCTACTCATTAAGTCATTACATAACTGTTGTTCATTCTCAGTGTCATCGCACTCAGTGCTTCTGTCTTATCATCACAGTTCAACAGATGACAGCAGCACTCAAACCCTTTAAAAGAGGCTCTCCTTCAGCAGTTCAGCACACTCTCACCTCCCGCTCCACTGCAGCACAAGCTCAGGAACTTCCACTGTCTGCACCCGTCTTGGTTCAAGGCCTGTGCTAGTCTCCATCATGCACTAGCACTAGCCTGTGCTGAGATGGGAGCACAGTCCATGCAACACCAGCCTTGAGACACTTTCTGCATCTCTAGATCTACAGTCCTTCCCCTGTACTTGCTATGTGCTGGTGTGCACCTGGTCACTAGCACTAGCCTGTGCTGGGAGAGGTGTCACTTACTCATCAAACAGATCACAGTCATTAAGGGGCCTTACCGTCACTCTCTGGAGGCACTTGGACTTCCTGGTACCTGCTACGTGCTCATGGGTCAAAATCATAAGCACTAGCCCGTGCTGGGAAATCCTGTCCTCCCTGCAACAAACAGTCATAAAGGTAACAAGTTATTTCCTCCCAAAACTATTGGCAGATCCTATTTTAATTACAATTAACAAAGTACAGTAATAATGAATGCTAATATCATGGTACCGGTACACAACCATTTGAGGCTAATTACCCTTAATGGGCTGGGACTGTGTATTGCCTCTGCTGTCACCTTGCTATAATTACCGCTCAGGTGTATTAGCTTGGACCTACTCATTAAGTCATTACATAACTGTTGTTCATTCTCAGTGTCATCGCACTCAGTGCTTCTGTCTTATCATCACAGTTCAACAGATGACAGCAGCACTCAAACCCTTTAAAGGAGGCTCTCCTTCAGCAGTTCAGCACACTCTCACCTCCCGCTCCACTGCAGCACAAGCTCAGGAACTTCCACTGTCTGCACCCGTCTTGGTTCAAGGCCTGTGCTAGTCTCCATCATGCACTAGCACTAGCCTGTGCTGAGATGGGAGCACAGTCCATGCAACACCAGCCTTGAGACACTTTCTGCATCTCTAGATCTACAGTCCTTCCCCTGTACTTGCTATGTGCTGGTGTGCACCTGGTCACTAGCACTAGCCTGTGCTGGGAGAGGAGTCACCTATTCATCAAACAGATCACAGTCACTAAGGGGCCTTACCGTCACTCTCTGGAGGAACTTGGACTTCCTGGTACCTGCTACGTGCCCATGGGTCAAAATCATAAGCACTAGCCCGTGCTGGGAAATCCTGTCCTCCCTGCAACAAACAGTCATAAAGGTAACAAGTTATTTCCTCCCAAAACTATTGGCAGATCCTATTTTAATTACAATTAACAAAGTGCAGTAATAATGAATGCTAATATCATGGTACCGGTACACAACCATTTGAGGCTAATTACCCTTAATGGGCTGGGACTGTGTATTGCCTCTGCTGTCACCTTGCTATAATTACCGCTCAGGTGTATTAGCTTGGACCTACTCATTAAGTCATTACATAACTGTTGTTCATTCTCAGTGTCATCGCACTCAGTGCTTCTGTCTTATCATCACAGTTCAACAGATGACAGCAGCACTCAAACCCTTTAAAAGAGGCTCTCCTTCAGCAGTTCAGCACACTCTCACCTCCCGCTCCACTGCAGCACAAGCTCAGGAACTTCCACTGTCTGCACCCGTCTTGGTTCAAGGCCTGTGCTAGTCTCCATCATGCACTAGCACTAGCCTGTGCTGAGATGGGAGCACAGTCCATGCAACACCAGCCTTGAGACACTTTCTGCATCTCTAGATCTACAGTCCTTCCCCTGTACTTGCTATGTGCTGGTGTGCACCTGGTCACTAGCACTAGCCTGTGCTGGGAGAGGTGTCACCTACTCATCAAACAGATCACAGTCATTAAGGGGCCTTACCGTCACTCTCTGGAGGCACTTGGACTTCCTGGTACCTGCTACGTGCTCATGGGTCAAAATCATAAGCACTAGCCCGTGCTGGGAAATCCTGTCCTCCCTGCAACAAACAGTCATAAAGGTAACAAGTTATTTCCTCCCAAAACTATTGGCAGATCCTATTTTAATTACAATTAACAAAGTACAGTAATAATGAATGCTAATATCATGGTACCGGTACACAACCATTTGAGGCTAATTACCCTTAATGGGCTGGGACTGTGTATTGCCTCTGCTGTCACCTTGCTATAATTACCGCTCAGGTGTATTAGCTTGGACCTACTCATTAAGTCATTACATAACTGTTGTTCATTCTCAGTGTCATCGCACTCAGTGCTTCTGTCTTATCATCACAGTTCAACAGATGACAGCAGCACTCAAACCCTTTAAAAGAGGCTCTCCTTCAGCAGTTCAGCACACTCTCACCTCCCGCTCCACTGCAGCACAAGCTCAGGAACTTCCACTGTCTGCACCCGTCTTGGTTCAAGGCCTGTGCTAGTCTCCATCATGCACTAGCACTAGCCTGTGCTGAGATGGGAGCACAGTCCATGCAACACCAGCCTTGAGACACTTTCTGCATCTCTAGATCTACAGTCCTTCCCCTGTACTTGCTATGTGCTGGTGTGCACCTGGTCACTAGCACTAGCCTGTGCTGGGAGAGGAGTCACCTATTCATCAAACAGATCACAGTCACTAAGGGGCCTTACCGTCACTCTCTAGAGGAACTTGGACTTCCTGGTACCTGCTACGTGCTCATGGGTCAAAATCATAAGCACAAGCCCGTGCTGGGAAATCCTGTCCTCCCTGCAACAAACAGTCATAAAGGTAACAAGTTATTTCCTCCCAAAACTATTGGCAGATCCTATTTTAATTACAATTAACAAAGTACAGTAATAATGAATGCTAATATCATGGTACCGGTACACAACCATTTGAGGCTAATTACCCTTAATGGGCTGGGACTGTGTATTGCCTCTGCTGTCACCTTGCTATAATTACCGCTCAGGTGTATTAGCTTGGACCTACTCATTAAGTCATTACATAACTGTTGTTCATTCTCAGTGTCATCGCACTCAGTGCTTCTGTCTTATCATCACAGTTCAACAGATGACAGCAGCACTCAAACCCTTTAAAGGAGGCTCTCCTTCAGCAGTTCAGCACACTCTCACCTCCCGCTCCACTGCAGCACAAGCTCAGGAACTTCCACTGTCTGCACCCGTCTTGGTTCAAGGCCTGTGCTAGTCTCCATCATGCACTAGCACTAGCCTGTGCTGAGATGGGAGCACAGTCCATGCAACACCAGCCTTGAGACACTTTCTGCATCTCTAGATCTACAGTCCTTCCCCTGTACTTGCTATGTGCTGGTGTGCACCTGGTCACTAGCACTAGCCTGTGCTGGGAGAGGAGTCACCTATTCATCAAACAGATCACAGTCACTAAGGGGCCTTACCGTCACTCTCTGGAGGAACTTGGACTTCCTGGTACCTGCTACGTGCCCATGGGTCAAAATCATAAGCACTAGCCCGTGCTGGGAAATCCTGTCCTCCCTGCAACAAACAGTCATAAAGGTAACAAGTTATTTCCTCCCAAAACTATTGGCAGATCCTATTTTAATTACAATTAACAAAGTGCAGTAATAATGAATGCTAATATCATGGTACCGGTACACAACCATTTGAGGCTAATTACCCTTAATGGGCTGGGACTGTGTATTGCCTCTGCTGTCACCTTGCTATAATTACCGCTCAGGTGTATTAGCTTGGACCTACTCATTAAGTCATTACATAACTGTTGTTCATTCTCAGTGTCATCGCACTCAGTGCTTCTGTCTTATCATCACAGTTCAACAGATGACAGCAGCACTCAAACCCTTTAAAAGAGGCTCTCCTTCAGCAGTTCAGCACACTCTCACCTCCCGCTCCACTGCAGCACAAGCTCAGGAACTTCCACTGTCTGCACCCGTCTTGGTTCAAGGCCTGTGCTAGTCTCCATCATGCACTAGCACTAGCCTGTGCTGAGATGGGAGCACAGTCCATGCAACACCAGCCTTGAGACACTTTCTGCATCTCTAGATCTACAGTCCTTCCCCTGTACTTGCTATGTGCTGGTGTGCACCTGGTCACTAGCACTAGCCTGTGCTGGGAGAGGTGTCACCTACTCATCAAACAGATCACAGTCATTAAGGGGCCTTACCGTCACTCTCTGGAGGCACTTGGACTTCCTGGTACCTGCTACGTGCTCATGGGTCAAAATCATAAGCACTAGCCCGTGCTGGGAAATCCTGTCCTCCCTGCAACAAACAGTCATAAAGGTAACAAGTTATTTCCTCCCAAAACTATTGGCAGATCCTATTTTAATTACAATTAACAAAGTACAGTAATAATGAATGCTAATATCATGGTACCGGTACACAACCATTTGAGGCTAATTACCCTTAATGGGCTGGGACTGTGTATTGCCTCTGCTGTCACCTTGCTATAATTACCGCTCAGGTGTATTAGCTTGGACCTACTCATTAAGTCATTACATAACTGTTGTTCATTCTCAGTGTCATCGCACTCAGTGCTTCTGTCTTATCATCACAGTTCAACAGATGACAGCAGCACTCAAACCCTTTAAAAGAGGCTCTCCTTCAGCAGTTCAGCACACTCTCACCTCCCGCTCCACTGCAGCACAAGCTCAGGAACTTCCACTGTCTGCACCCGTCTTGGTTCAAGGCCTGTGCTAGTCTCCATCATGCACTAGCACTAGCCTGTGCTGAGATGGGAGCACAGTCCATGCAACACCAGCCTTGAGACACTTTCTGCATCTCTAGATCTACAGTCCTTCCCCTGTACTTGCTATGTGCTGGTGTGCACCTGGTCACTAGCACTAGCCTGTGCTGGGAGAGGAGTCACCTATTCATCAAACAGATCACAGTCACTAAGGGGCCTTACCGTCACTCTCTAGAGGAACTTGGACTTCCTGGTACCTGCTACGTGCTCATGGGTCAAAATCATAAGCACAAGCCCGTGCTGGGAAATCCTGTCCTCCCTGCAACAAACAGTCATAAAGGTAACAAGTTATTTCCTCCCAAAACTATTGGCAGATCCTATTTTAATTACAATTAACAAAGTACAGTAATAATGAATGCTAATATCATGGTACCGGTACACAACCATTTGAGGCTAATTACCCTTAATGGGCTGGGACTGTGTATTGCCTCTGCTGTCACCTTGCTATAATTACCGCTCAGGTGTATTAGCTTGGACCTACTCATTAAGTCATTACATAACTGTTGTTCATTCTCAGTGTCATCGCACTCAGTGCTTCTGTCTTATCATCACAGTTCAACAGATGACAGCAGCACTCAAACCCTTTAAAAGAGGCTCTCCTTCAGCAGTTCAGCACACTCTCACCTCCCGCTCCACTGCAGCACAAGCTCAGGAACTTCCACTGTCTGCACCCGTCTTGGTTCAAGGCCTGTGCTAGTCTCCATCATGCACTAGCACTAGCCTGTGCTGAGATGGGAGCACAGTCCATGCAACACCAGCCTTGAGACACTTTCTGCATCTCTAGATCTACAGTCCTTCCCCTGTACTTGCTATGTGCTGGTGTGCACCTGGTCACTAGCACTAGCCTGTGCTGGGAGAGGAGTCACCTATTCATCAAACAGATCACAGTCACTAAGGGGCCTTACCGTCACTCTCTGGAGGAACTTGGACTTCCTGGTACCTGCTACGTGCCCATGGGTCAAAATCATAAGCACTAGCCCGTGCTGGGAAATCCTGTCCTCCCTGCAACAAACAGTCATAAAGGTAACAAGTTATTTCCTCCCAAAACTATTGGCAGATCCTATTTTAATTACAATTAACAAAGTACAGTAATAATGAATGCTAATATCATGGTACCGGTACACAACCATTTGAGGCTAATTACCCTTAATGGGCTGGGACTGTGTATTGCCTCTGCTGTCACCTTGCTATAATTACCGCTCAGGTGTATTAGCTTGGACCTACTCATTAAGTCATTACATAACTGTTGTTCATTCTCAGTGTCATCGCACTCAGTGCTTCTGTCTTATCATCACAGTTCAACAGATGACAGCAGCACTCAAACCCTTTAAAAGAGGCTCTCCTTCAGCAGTTCAGCACACTCTCACCTCCCGCTCCACTGCAGCACAAGCTCAGGAACTTCCACTGTCTGCACCCGTCTTGGTTCAAGGCCTGTGCTAGTCTCCATCATGCACTAGCACTAGCCTGTGCTGAGATGGGAGCACAGTCCATGCAACACCAGCCTTGAGACACTTTCTGCATCTCTAGATCTACAGTCCTTCCCCTGTACTTGCTATGTGCTGGTGTGCACCTGGTCACTAGCACTAGCCTGTGCTGGGAGAGGTGTCACCTACTCATCAAACAGATCACATTCATTAAGGGGCCTTACCGTCACTCTCTGGAGGCACTTGGACTTCCTGGTACCTGCTACGTGCTCATGGGTCAAAATCATAAGCACTAGCCCGTGCTGGGAAATCCTGTCCTCCCTGCAACAAACAGTCATAAAGGTAACAAGTTATTTCCTCCCAAAACTATTGGCAGATCCTATTTTAATTACAATTAACAAAGTACAGTAATAATGAATGCTAATATCATGGTACCGGTACACAACCATTTGAGGCTAATTACCCTTAATGGGCTGGGACTGTGTATTGCCTCTGCTGTCACCTTGCTATAATTACCGCTCAGGTGTATTAGCTTGGACCTACTCATTAAGTCATTACATAACTGTTGTTCATTCTCAGTGTCATCGCACTCAGTGCTTCTGTCTTATCATCACAGTTCAACAGATGACAGCAGCACTCAAACCCTTTAAAAGAGGCTCTCCTTCAGCAGTTCAGCACACTCTCACCTCCCGCTCCACTGCAGCACAAGCTCAGGAACTTCCACTGTCTGCACCCGTCTTGGTTCAAGGCCGGTGCTAGTCTCCATCATGCACTAGCACTAGCCTGTGCTGAGATGGGAGCACAGTCCATGCAACACCAGCCTTGAGACACTTTCTGCATCTCTAGATCTACAGTCCTTCCCCTGTACTTGCTATGTGCTGGTGTGCACCTGGTCACTAGCACTAGCCTGTGCTGGGAGAGGTGTCACCTACTCATCAAATCGATCACAGTCATTAAGGGGCCTTACCGTCACTCTCTGGAGGCACTTGGACTTCCTGGTACCTGCTACGTGCTCATGGGTCAAAATCATAAGCACAAGCCCGTGCTGGGAAATCCTGTCCTCCCTGCAACAAACAGTCATAAAGGTAACAAGTTATTTCCTCCCAAAACTATTGGCAGATCCTATTTTAATTACAATTAACAAAGTACAGTAATAATGAATGCTAATATCATGGTACCGGTACACAACCATTTGAGGCTAATTACCCTTAATGGGCTGGGACTGTGTATTGCCTCTGCTGTCACCTTGCTATAATTACCGCTCAGGTGTATTAGCTTGGACCTACTCATTAAGTCATTACATAACTGTTGTTCATTCTCAGTGTCATCGCACTCAGTGCTTCTGTCTTATCATCACAGTTCAACAGATGACAGCAGCACTCAAACCCTTTAAAAGAGGCCCTCCTTCAGCAGTTCAGCACACTCTCACCTCCCGCTCCACTGCAGCACAAGCTCAGGAACTTCCACTGTCTGCACCCGTCTTGGTTCAAGGCCTGTGCTAGTCTCCATCATGCACTAGCACTAGCCTGTGCTGAGATGGGAGCACAGTCCATGCAACACCAGCCTTGAGACACTTTCTGCATCTCTAGATCTACAGTCCTTCCCCTGTACTTGCTATGTGCTGGTGTGCACCTGGTCACTAGCACTAGCCTGTGCTGGGAGAGGAGTCACCTATTCATCAAACAGATCACAGTCACTAAGGGGCCTTACCGTCACTCTCTGGAGGAACTTGGACTTCCTGGTACCTGCTACGTGCCCATGGGTCAAAATCATAAGCACTAGCCCGTGCTGGGAAATCCTGTCCTCCCTGCAACAAACAGTCATAAAGGTAACAAGTTATTTCCTCCCAAAACTATTGGCAGATCCTATTTTAATTACAATTAACAAAGTACAGTAATAATGAATGCTAATATCATGGTACCGGTACACAACCATTTGAGGCTAATTACCCTTAATGGGCTGGGACTGTGTATTGCCTCTGCTGTCACCTTGCTATAATTACCGCTCAGGTGTATTAGCTTGGACCTACTCATTAAGTCATTACATAACTGTTGTTCATTCTCAGTGTCATCGCACTCAGTGCTTCTGTCTTATCATCACAGTTCAACAGATGACAGCAGCACTCAAACCCTTTAAAAGAGGCTCTCCTTCAGCAGTTCAGCACACTCTCACCTCCCGCTCCACTGCAGCACAAGCTCAGGAACTTCCACTGTCTGCACCCGTCTTGGTTCAAGGCCTGTGCTAGTCTCCATCATGCACTAGCACTAGCCTGTGCTGAGATGGGAGCACAGTCCATGCAACACCAGCCTTGAGACACTTTCTGCATCTCTAGATCTACAGTCCTTCCCCTGTACTTGCTATGTGCTGGTGTGCACCTGGTCACTAGCACTAGCCTGTGCTGGGAGAGGTGTCACCTACTCATCAAACAGATCACATTCATTAAGGGGCCTTACCGTCACTCTCTGGAGGCACTTGGACTTCCTGGTACCTGCTACGTGCTCATGGGTCAAAATCATAAGCACTAGCCCGTGCTGGGAAATCCTGTCCTCCCTGCAACAAACAGTCATAAAGGTAACAAGTTATTTCCTCCCAAAACTATTGGCAGATCCTATTTTAATTACAATTAACAAAGTACAGTAATAATGAATGCTAATATCATGGTACCGGTACACAACCATTTGAGGCTAATTACCCTTAATGGGCTGGGACTGTGTATTGCCTCTGCTGTCACCTTGCTATAATTACCGCTCAGGTGTATTAGCTTGGACCTACTCATTAAGTCATTACATAACTGTTGTTCATTCTCAGTGTCATCGCACTCAGTGCTTCTGTCTTATCATCACAGTTCAACAGATGACAGCAGCACTCAAACCCTTTAAAAGAGGCTCTCCTTCAGCAGTTCAGCACACTCTCACCTCCCGCTCCACTGCAGCACAAGCTCAGGAACTTCCACTGTCTGCACCCGTCTTGGTTCAAGGCCTGTGCTAGTCTCCATCATGCACTAGCACTAGCCTGTGCTGAGATGGGAGCACAGTCCATGCAACACCAGCCTTGAGACACTTTCTGCATCTCTAGATCTACAGTCCTTCCCCTGTACTTGCTATGTGCTGGTGTGCACCTGGTCACTAGCACTAGCCTGTGCTGGGAGAGGTGTCACCTACTCATCAAACAGATCACATTCATTAAGGGGCCTTACCGTCACTCTCTGGAGGCACTTGGACTTCCTGGTACCTGCTACGTGCTCATGGGTCAAAATCATAAGCACTAGCCCGTGCTGGGAAATCCTGTCCTCCCTGCAACAAACAGTCATAAAGGTAACAAGTTATTTCCTCCCAAAACTATTGGCAGATCCTATTTTAATTACAATTAACAAAGTACAGTAATAATGAATGCTAATATCATGGTACCGGTACACAACCATTTGAGGCTAATTACCCTTAATGGGCTGGGACTGTGTATTGCCTCTGCTGTCACCTTGCTATAATTACCGCTCAGGTGTATTAGCTTGGACCTACTCATTAAGTCATTACATAACTGTTGTTCATTCTCAGTGTCATCGCACTCAGTGCTTCTGTCTTATCATCACAGTTCAACAGATGACAGCAGCACTCAAACCCTTTAAAGGAGGCTCTCCTTCAGCAGTTCAGCACACTCTCACCTCCCGCTCCACTGCAGCACAAGCTCAGGAACTTCCACTGTCTGCACCCGTCTTGGTTCAAGGCCTGTGCTAGTCTCCATCATGCACTAGCACTAGCCTGTGCTGAGATGGGAGCACAGTCCATGCAACACCAGCCTTGAGACACTTTCTGCATCTCTAGATCTACAGTCCTTCCCCTGTACTTGCTATGTGCTGGTGTGCACCTGGTCACTAGCACTAGCCTGTGCTGGGAGAGGAGTCACCTATTCATCAAACAGATCACAGTCACTAAGGGGCCTTACCGTCACTCTCTGGAGGAACTTGGACTTCCTGGTACCTGCTACGTGCCCATGGGTCAAAATCATAAGCACTAGCCCGTGCTGGGAAATCCTGTCCTCCCTGCAACAAACAGTCATAAAGGTAACAAGTTATTTCCTCCCAAAACTATTGGCAGATCCTATTTTAATTACAATTAACAAAGTGCAGTAATAATGAATGCTAATATCATGGTACCGGTACACAACCATTTGAGGCTAATTACCCTTAATGGGCTGGGACTGTGTATTGCCTCTGCTGTCACCTTGCTATAATTACCGCTCAGGTGTATTAGCTTGGACCTACTCATTAAGTCATTACATAACTGTTGTTCATTCTCAGTGTCATCGCACTCAGTGCTTCTGTCTTATCATCACAGTTCAACAGATGACAGCAGCACTCAAACCCTTTAAAAGAGGCTCTCCTTCAGCAGTTCAGCACACTCTCACCTCCCGCTCCACTGCAGCACAAGCTCAGGAACTTCCACTGTCTGCACCCGTCTTGGTTCAAGGCCTGTGCTAGTCTCCATCATGCACTAGCACTAGCCTGTGCTGAGATGGGAGCACAGTCCATGCAACACCAGCCTTGAGACACTTTCTGCATCTCTAGATCTACAGTCCTTCCCCTGTACTTGCTATGTGCTGGTGTGCACCTGGTCACTAGCACTAGCCTGTGCTGGGAGAGGTGTCACCTACTCATCAAACAGATCACAGTCATTAAGGGGCCTTACCGTCACTCTCTGGAGGCACTTGGACTTCCTGGTACCTGCTACGTGCTCATGGGTCAAAATCATAAGCACTAGCCCGTGCTGGGAAATCCTGTCCTCCCTGCAACAAACAGTCATAAAGGTAACAAGTTATTTCCTCCCAAAACTATTGGCAGATCCTATTTTAATTACAATTAACAAAGTACAGTAATAATGAATGCTAATATCATGGTACCGGTACACAACCATTTGAGGCTAATTACCCTTAATGGGCTGGGACTGTGTATTGCCTCTGCTGTCACCTTGCTATAATTACCGCTCAGGTGTATTAGCTTGGACCTACTCATTAAGTCATTACATAACTGTTGTTCATTCTCAGTGTCATCGCACTCAGTGCTTCTGTCTTATCATCACAGTTCAACAGATGACAGCAGCACTCAAACCCTTTAAAAGAGGCTCTCCTTCAGCAGTTCAGCACACTCTCACCTCCCGCTCCACTGCAGCACAAGCTCAGGAACTTCCACTGTCTGCACCCGTCTTGGTTCAAGGCCTGTGCTAGTCTCCATCATGCACTAGCACTAGCCTGTGCTGAGATGGGAGCACAGTCCATGCAACACCAGCCTTGAGACACTTTCTGCATCTCTAGATCTACAGTCCTTCCCCTGTACTTGCTATGTGCTGGTGTGCACCTGGTCACTAGCACTAGCCTGTGCTGGGAGAGGAGTCACCTATTCATCAAACAGATCACAGTCACTAAGGGGCCTTACCGTCACTCTCTAGAGGAACTTGGACTTCCTGGTACCTGCTACGTGCTCATGGGTCAAAATCATAAGCACAAGCCCGTGCTGGGAAATCCTGTCCTCCCTGCAACAAACAGTCATAAAGGTAACAAGTTATTTCCTCCCAAAACTATTGGCAGATCCTATTTTAATTACAATTAACAAAGTACAGTAATAATGAATGCTAATATCATGGTACCGGTACACAACCATTTGAGGCTAATTACCCTTAATGGGCTGGGACTGTGTATTGCCTCTGCTGTCACCTTGCTATAATTACCGCTCAGGTGTATTAGCTTGGACCTACTCATTAAGTCATTACATAACTGTTGTTCATTCTCAGTGTCATCGCACTCAGTGCTTCTGTCTTATCATCACAGTTCAACAGATGACAGCAGCACTCAAACCCTTTAAAGGAGGCTCTCCTTCAGCAGTTCAGCACACTCTCACCTCCCGCTCCACTGCAGCACAAGCTCAGGAACTTCCACTGTCTGCACCCGTCTTGGTTCAAGGCCTGTGCTAGTCTCCATCATGCACTAGCACTAGCCTGTGCTGAGATGGGAGCACAGTCCATGCAACACCAGCCTTGAGACACTTTCTGCATCTCTAGATCTACAGTCCTTCCCCTGTACTTGCTATGTGCTGGTGTGCACCTGGTCACTAGCACTAGCCTGTGCTGGGAGAGGAGTCACCTATTCATCAAACAGATCACAGTCACTAAGGGGCCTTACCGTCACTCTCTGGAGGAACTTGGACTTCCTGGTACCTGCTACGTGCCCATGGGTCAAAATCATAAGCACTAGCCCGTGCTGGGAAATCCTGTCCTCCCTGCAACAAACAGTCATAAAGGTAACAAGTTATTTCCTCCCAAAACTATTGGCAGATCCTATTTTAATTACAATTAACAAAGTGCAGTAATAATGAATGCTAATATCATGGTACCGGTACACAACCATTTGAGGCTAATTACCCTTAATGGGCTGGGACTGTGTATTGCCTCTGCTGTCACCTTGCTATAATTACCGCTCAGGTGTATTAGCTTGGACCTACTCATTAAGTCATTACATAACTGTTGTTCATTCTCAGTGTCATCGCACTCAGTGCTTCTGTCTTATCATCACAGTTCAACAGATGACAGCAGCACTCAAACCCTTTAAAAGAGGCTCTCCTTCAGCAGTTCAGCACACTCTCACCTCCCGCTCCACTGCAGCACAAGCTCAGGAACTTCCACTGTCTGCACCCGTCTTGGTTCAAGGCCTGTGCTAGTCTCCATCATGCACTAGCACTAGCCTGTGCTGAGATGGGAGCACAGTCCATGCAACACCAGCCTTGAGACACTTTCTGCATCTCTAGATCTACAGTCCTTCCCCTGTACTTGCTATGTGCTGGTGTGCACCTGGTCACTAGCACTAGCCTGTGCTGGGAGAGGTGTCACCTACTCATCAAACAGATCACAGTCATTAAGGGGCCTTACCGTCACTCTCTGGAGGCACTTGGACTTCCTGGTACCTGCTACGTGCTCATGGGTCAAAATCATAAGCACTAGCCCGTGCTGGGAAATCCTGTCCTCCCTGCAACAAACAGTCATAAAGGTAACAAGTTATTTCCTCCCAAAACTATTGGCAGATCCTATTTTAATTACAATTAACAAAGTACAGTAATAATGAATGCTAATATCATGGTACCGGTACACAACCATTTGAGGCTAATTACCCTTAATGGGCTGGGACTGTGTATTGCCTCTGCTGTCACCTTGCTATAATTACCGCTCAGGTGTATTAGCTTGGACCTACTCATTAAGTCATTACATAACTGTTGTTCATTCTCAGTGTCATCGCACTCAGTGCTTCTGTCTTATCATCACAGTTCAACAGATGACAGCAGCACTCAAACCCTTTAAAAGAGGCTCTCCTTCAGCAGTTCAGCACACTCTCACCTCCCGCTCCACTGCAGCACAAGCTCAGGAACTTCCACTGTCTGCACCCGTCTTGGTTCAAGGCCTGTGCTAGTCTCCATCATGCACTAGCACTAGCCTGTGCTGAGATGGGAGCACAGTCCATGCAACACCAGCCTTGAGACACTTTCTGCATCTCTAGATCTACAGTCCTTCCCCTGTACTTGCTATGTGCTGGTGTGCACCTGGTCACTAGCACTAGCCTGTGCTGGGAGAGGAGTCACCTATTCATCAAACAGATCACAGTCACTAAGGGGCCTTACCGTCACTCTCTAGAGGAACTTGGACTTCCTGGTACCTGCTACGTGCTCATGGGTCAAAATCATAAGCACAAGCCCGTGCTGGGAAATCCTGTCCTCCCTGCAACAAACAGTCATAAAGGTAACAAGTTATTTCCTCCCAAAACTATTGGCAGATCCTATTTTAATTACAATTAACAAAGTACAGTAATAATGAATGCTAATATCATGGTACCGGTACACAACCATTTGAGGCTAATTACCCTTAATGGGCTGGGACTGTGTATTGCCTCTGCTGTCACCTTGCTATAATTACCGCTCAGGTGTATTAGCTTGGACCTACTCATTAAGTCATTACATAACTGTTGTTCATTCTCAGTGTCATCGCACTCAGTGCTTCTGTCTTATCATCACAGTTCAACAGATGACAGCAGCACTCAAACCCTTTAAAAGAGGCCCTCCTTCAGCAGTTCAGCACACTCTCACCTCCCGCTCCACTGCAGCACAAGCTCAGGAACTTCCACTGTCTGCACCCGTCTTGGTTCAAGGCCTGTGCTAGTCTCCATCATGCACTAGCACTAGCCTGTGCTGAGATGGGAGCACAGTCCATGCAACACCAGCCTTGAGACACTTTCTGCATCTCTAGATCTACAGTCCTTCCCCTGTACTTGCTATGTGCTGGTGTGCACCTGGTCACTAGCACTAGCCTGTGCTGGGAGAGGAGTCACCTATTCATCAAACAGATCACAGTCACTAAGGGGCCTTACCGTCACTCTCTGGAGGAACTTGGACTTCCTGGTACCTGCTACGTGCCCATGGGTCAAAATCATAAGCACTAGCCCGTGCTGGGAAATCCTGTCCTCCCTGCAACAAACAGTCATAAAGGTAACAAGTTATTTCCTCCCAAAACTATTGGCAGATCCTATTTTAATTACAATTAACAAAGTACAGTAATAATGAATGCTAATATCATGGTACCGGTACACAACCATTTGAGGCTAATTACCCTTAATGGGCTGGGACTGTGTATTGCCTCTGCTGTCACCTTGCTATAATTACCGCTCAGGTGTATTAGCTTGGACCTACTCATTAAGTCATTACATAACTGTTGTTCATTCTCAGTGTCATCGCACTCAGTGCTTCTGTCTTATCATCACAGTTCAACAGATGACAGCAGCACTCAAACCCTTTAAAAGAGGCTCTCCTTCAGCAGTTCAGCACACTCTCACCTCCCGCTCCACTGCAGCACAAGCTCAGGAACTTCCACTGTCTGCACCCGTCTTGGTTCAAGGCCTGTGCTAGTCTCCATCATGCACTAGCACTAGCCTGTGCTGAGATGGGAGCACAGTCCATGCAACACCAGCCTTGAGACACTTTCTGCATCTCTAGATCTACAGTCCTTCCCCTGTACTTGCTATGTGCTGGTGTGCACCTGGTCACTAGCACTAGCCTGTGCTGGGAGAGGTGTCACCTACTCATCAAACAGATCACATTCATTAAGGGGCCTTACCGTCACTCTCTGGAGGCACTTGGACTTCCTGGTACCTGCTACGTGCTCATGGGTCAAAATCATAAGCACTAGCCCGTGCTGGGAAATCCTGTCCTCCCTGCAACAAACAGTCATAAAGGTAACAAGTTATTTCCTCCCAAAACTATTGGCAGATCCTATTTTAATTACAATTAACAAAGTACAGTAATAATGAATGCTAATATCATGGTACCGGTACACAACCATTTGAGGCTAATTACCCTTAATGGGCTGGGACTGTGTATTGCCTCTGCTGTCACCTTGCTATAATTACCGCTCAGGTGTATTAGCTTGGACCTACTCATTAAGTCATTACATAACTGTTGTTCATTCTCAGTGTCATCGCACTCAGTGCTTCTGTCTTATCATCACAGTTCAACAGATGACAGCAGCACTCAAACCCTTTAAAAGAGGCTCTCCTTCAGCAGTTCAGCACACTCTCACCTCCCGCTCCACTGCAGCACAAGCTCAGGAACTTCCACTGTCTGCACCCGTCTTGGTTCAAGGCCTGTGCTAGTCTCCATCATGCACTAGCACTAGCCTGTGCTGAGATGGGAGCACAGTCCATGCAACACCAGCCTTGAGACACTTTCTGCATCTCTAGATCTACAGTCCTTCCCCTGTACTTGCTATGTGCTGGTGTGCACCTGGTCACTAGCACTAGCCTGTGCTGGGAGAGGTGTCACCTACTCATCAAACAGATCACAGTCATTAAGGGGCCTTACCGTCACTCTCTGGAGGCACTTGGACTTCCTGGTACCTGCTACGTGCTCATGGGTCAAAATCATAAGCACAAGCCCGTGCTGGGAAATCCTGTCCTCCCTGCAACAAACAGTCATAAAGGTAACAAGTTATTTCCTCCCAAAACTATTGGCAGATCCTATTTTAATTACAATTAACAAAGTACAGTAATAATGAATGCTAATATCATGGTACCGGTACACAACCATTTGAGGCTAATTACCCTTAATGGGCTGGGACTGTGTATTGCCTCTGCTGTCACCTTGCTATAATTACCGCTCAGGTGTATTAGCTTGGACCTACTCATTAAGTCATTACATAACTGTTGTTCATTCTCAGTGTCATCGCACTCAGTGCTTCTGTCTTATCATCACAGTTCAACAGATGACAGCAGCACTCAAACCCTTTAAAAGAGGCCCTCCTTCAGCAGTTCAGCACACTCTCACCTCCCGCTCCACTGCAGCACAAGCTCAGGAACTTCCACTGTCTGCACCCGTCTTGGTTCAAGGCCTGTGCTAGTCTCCATCATGCACTAGCACTAGCCTGTGCTGAGATGGGAGCACAGTCCATGCAACACCAGCCTTGAGACACTTTCTGCATCTCTAGATCTACAGTCCTTCCCCTGTACTTGCTATGTGCTGGTGTGCACCTGGTCACTAGCACTAGCCTGTGCTGGGAGAGGAGTCACCTATTCATCAAACAGATCACAGTCACTAAGGGGCCTTACCGTCACTCTCTGGAGGAACTTGGACTTCCTGGTACCTGCTACGTGCCCATGGGTCAAAATCATAAGCACTAGCCCGTGCTGGGAAATCCTGTCCTCCCTGCAACAAACAGTCATAAAGGTAACAAGTTATTTCCTCCCAAAACTATTGGCAGATCCTATTTTAATTACAATTAACAAAGTACAGTAATAATGAATGCTAATATCATGGTACCGGTACACAACCATTTGAGGCTAATTACCCTTAATGGGCTGGGACTGTGTATTGCCTCTGCTGTCACCTTGCTATAATTACCGCTCAGGTGTATTAGCTTGGACCTACTCATTAAGTCATTACATAACTGTTGTTCATTCTCAGTGTCATCGCACTCAGTGCTTCTGTCTTATCATCACAGTTCAACAGATGACAGCAGCACTCAAACCCTTTAAAAGAGGCTCTCCTTCAGCAGTTCAGCACACTCTCACCTCCCGCTCCACTGCAGCACAAGCTCAGGAACTTCCACTGTCTGCACCCGTCTTGGTTCAAGGCCTGTGCTAGTCTCCATCATGCACTAGCACTAGCCTGTGCTGAGATGGGAGCACAGTCCATGCAACACCAGCCTTGAGACACTTTCTGCATCTCTAGATCTACAGTCCTTCCCCTGTACTTGCTATGTGCTGGTGTGCACCTGGTCACTAGCACTAGCCTGTGCTGGGAGAGGTGTCACCTACTCATCAAACAGATCACATTCATTAAGGGGCCTTACCGTCACTCTCTGGAGGCACTTGGACTTCCTGGTACCTGCTACGTGCTCATGGGTCAAAATCATAAGCACTAGCCCGTGCTGGGAAATCCTGTCCTCCCTGCAACAAACAGTCATAAAGGTAACAAGTTATTTCCTCCCAAAACTATTGGCAGATCCTATTTTAATTACAATTAACAAAGTACAGTAATAATGAATGCTAATATCATGGTACCGGTACACAACCATTTGAGGCTAATTACCCTTAATGGGCTGGGACTGTGTATTGCCTCTGCTGTCACCTTGCTATAATTACCGCTCAGGTGTATTAGCTTGGACCTACTCATTAAGTCATTACATAACTGTTGTTCATTCTCAGTGTCATCGCACTCAGTGCTTCTGTCTTATCATCACAGTTCAACAGATGACAGCAGCACTCAAACCCTTTAAAAGAGGCTCTCCTTCAGCAGTTCAGCACACTCTCACCTCCCGCTCCACTGCAGCACAAGCTCAGGAACTTCCACTGTCTGCACCCGTCTTGGTTCAAGGCCTGTGCTAGTCTCCATCATGCACTAGCACTAGCCTGTGCTGAGATGGGAGCACAGTCCATGCAACACCAGCCTTGAGACACTTTCTGCATCTCTAGATCTACAGTCCTTCCCCTGTACTTGCTATGTGCTGGTGTGCACCTGGTCACTAGCACTAGCCTGTGCTGGGAGAGGTGTCACCTACTCATCAAACAGATCACATTCATTAAGGGGCCTTACCGTCACTCTCTGGAGGCACTTGGACTTCCTGGTACCTGCTACGTGCTCATGGGTCAAAATCATAAGCACTAGCCCGTGCTGGGAAATCCTGTCCTCCCTGCAACAAACAGTCATAAAGGTAACAAGTTATTTCCTCCCAAAACTATTGGCAGATCCTATTTTAATTACAATTAACAAAGTACAGTAATAATGAATGCTAATATCATGGTACCGGTACACAACCATTTGAGGCTAATTACCCTTAATGGGCTGGGACTGTGTATTGCCTCTGCTGTCACCTTGCTATAATTACCGCTCAGGTGTATTAGCTTGGACCTACTCATTAAGTCATTACATAACTGTTGTTCATTCTCAGTGTCATCGCACTCAGTGCTTCTGTCTTATCATCACAGTTCAACAGATGACAGCAGCACTCAAACCCTTTAAAGGAGGCTCTCCTTCAGCAGTTCAGCACACTCTCACCTCCCGCTCCACTGCAGCACAAGCTCAGGAACTTCCACTGTCTGCACCCGTCTTGGTTCAAGGCCTGTGCTAGTCTCCATCATGCACTAGCACTAGCCTGTGCTGAGATGGGAGCACAGTCCATGCAACACCAGCCTTGAGACACTTTCTGCATCTCTAGATCTACAGTCCTTCCCCTGTACTTGCTATGTGCTGGTGTGCACCTGGTCACTAGCACTAGCCTGTGCTGGGAGAGGAGTCACCTATTCATCAAACAGATCACAGTCACTAAGGGGCCTTACCGTCACTCTCTGGAGGAACTTGGACTTCCTGGTACCTGCTACGTGCCCATGGGTCAAAATCATAAGCACTAGCCCGTGCTGGGAAATCCTGTCCTCCCTGCAACAAACAGTCATAAAGGTAACAAGTTATTTCCTCCCAAAACTATTGGCAGATCCTATTTTAATTACAATTAACAAAGTACAGTAATAATGAATGCTAATATCATGGTACCGGTACACAACCATTTGAGGCTAATTACCCTTAATGGGCTGGGACTGTGTATTGCCTCTGCTGTCACCTTGCTATAATTACCGCTCAGGTGTATTAGCTTGGACCTACTCATTAAGTCATTACATAACTGTTGTTCATTCTCAGTGTCATCGCACTCAGTGCTTCTGTCTTATCATCACAGTTCAACAGATGACAGCAGCACTCAAACCCTTTAAAAGAGGCTCTCCTTCAGCAGTTCAGCACACTCTCACCTCCCGCTCCACTGCAGCACAAGCTCAGGAACTTCCACTGTCTGCACCCGTCTTGGTTCAAGGCCTGTGCTAGTCTCCATCATGCACTAGCACTAGCCTGTGCTGAGATGGGAGCACAGTCCATGCAACACCAGCCTTGAGACACTTTCTGCATCTCTAGATCTACAGTCCTTCCCCTGTACTTGCTATGTGCTGGTGTGCACCTGGTCACTAGCACTAGCCTGTGCTGGGAGAGGTGTCACCTACTCATCAAACAGATCACAGTCATTAAGGGGCCTTACCGTCACTCTCTGGAGGCACTTGGACTTCCTGGTACCTGCTACGTGCTCATGGGTCAAAATCATAAGCACTAGCCCGTGCTGGGAAATCCTGTCCTCCCTGCAACAAACAGTCATAAAGGTAACAAGTTATTTCCTCCCAAAACTATTGGCAGATCCTATTTTAATTACAATTAACAAAGTACAGTAATAATGAATGCTAATATCATGGTACCGGTACACAACCATTTGAGGCTAATTACCCTTAATGGGCTGGGACTGTGTATTGCCTCTGCTGTCACCTTGCTATAATTACCGCTCAGGTGTATTAGCTTGGACCTACTCATTAAGTCATTACATAACTGTTGTTCATTCTCAGTGTCATCGCACTCAGTGCTTCTGTCTTATCATCACAGTTCAACAGATGACAGCAGCACTCAAACCCTTTAAAAGAGGCTCTCCTTCAGCAGTTCAGCACACTCTCACCTCCCGCTCCACTGCAGCACAAGCTCAGGAACTTCCACTGTCTGCACCCGTCTTGGTTCAAGGCCTGTGCTAGTCTCCATCATGCACTAGCACTAGCCTGTGCTGAGATGGGAGCACAGTCCATGCAACACCAGCCTTGAGACACTTTCTGCATCTCTAGATCTACAGTCCTTCCCCTGTACTTGCTATGTGCTGGTGTGCACCTGGTCACTAGCACTAGCCTGTGCTGGGAGAGGAGTAACCTATTCATCAAACAGATCACAGTCACTAAGGGGCCTTACCGTCACTCTCTGGAGGAACTTGGACTTCCTGGTACCTGCTACGTGCTCATGGGTCAAAATCATAAGCACTAGCCCGTGCTGGGAAATCCTGTCCTCCCTGCAACAAACAGTCATAAAGGTAACAAGTTATTTCCTCCCAAAACTATTGGCAGATCCTATTTTAATTACAATTAACAAAGTACAGTAATAATGAATGCTAATATCATGGTACCGGTACACAACCATTTGAGGCTAATTACCCTTAATGGGCTGGGACTGTGTATTGCCTCTGCTGTCACCTTGCTATAATTACCGCTCAGGTGTATTAGCTTGGACCTACTCATTAAGTCATTACATAACTGTTGTTCATTCTCAGTGTCATCGCACTCAGTGCTTCTGTCTTATCATCACAGTTCAACAGATGACAGCAGCACTCAAACCCTTTAAAAGAGGCTCTCCTTCAGCAGTTCAGCACACTCTCACCTCCCGCTCCACTGCAGCACAAGCTCAGGAACTTCCACTGTCTGCACCCGTCTTGGTTCAAGGCCTGTGCTAGTCTCCATCATGCACTAGCACTAGCCTGTGCTGAGATGGGAGCACAGTCCATGCAACACCAGCCTTGAGACACTTTCTGCATCTCTAGATCTACAGCCCTTCCCCTGTACTTGCTATGTGCTGGTGTGCACCTGGTCACTAGCACTAGCCTGTGCTGGGAGAGGAGTCACCTATTCATCAAACAGATCACAGTCATTAAGGGGCCTTACCGTCACTCTCTGGAGGAACTTGGACTTCCTGGTACCTGCTACGTGCTCATGGGTCAAAATCATAAGCACTAGCCCGTGCTGGGAAATCCTGTCCTCCCTGCAACAAACAGTCATAAAGGTAACAAGTTATTTCCTCCCAAAACTATTGGCAGATCCTATTTTAATTACAATTAACAAAGTACAGTAATAATGAATGCTAATATCATGGTACCGGTACACAACCATTTGAGGCTAATTACCCTTAATGGGCTGGGACTGTGTATTGCCTCTGCTGTCACCTTGCTATAATTACCGCTCAGGTGTATTAGCTTGGACCTACTCATTAAGTCATTACATAACTGTTGTTCATTCTCAGTGTCATCGCACTCAGTGCTTCTGTCTTATCATCACAGTTCAACAGATGACAGCAGCACTCAAACCCTTTAAAAGAGGCCCTCCTTCACCAGTTCAGCACACTCTCACCTCCCGCTCCACTGCAGCACAAGCTCAGGAACTTCCACTGTCTGCACCCGTCTTGGTTCAAGGCCTGTGCTAGTCTCCATCATGCACTAGCACTAGCCTGTGCTGAGATGGGAGCACAGTCCATGCAACACCAGCCTTGAGACACTTTCTGCATCTCTAGATCTACAGTCCTTCCCCTGTACTTGCTATGTGCTGGTGTGCACCTGGTCACTAGCACTAGCCTGTGCTGGGAGAGGAGTCACCTATTCATCAAACAGATCACAGTCATTAAGGGGCCTTACCGTCACTCTCTGGAGGAACTTGGGCTTCCTGGTACCTGCTACGTGCTCATGGGTCAAAATCATAAGCACTAGCCCGTGCTGGGAAATCCTGTCCTCCCTGCAACAAACAGTCATAAAGGTAACAAGTTATTTCCTCCCAAAACTATTGGCAGATCCTATTTTAATTACAATTAACAAAGTACAGTAATAATGAATGCTAATATCATGGTACCAGTACACAACCATTTGAGGCTAATTACCCTTAATGGGCTGGGACTGTGTATTGCCTCTGCTGTCACCTTGCTATAATTACCGCTCAGGTGTATTAGCTTGGACCTACTCATTAAGTCATTACATAACTGTTGTTCATTCTTAGTGTCATCGCACTCAGTGCTTCTGTCTTATCATCACAGTTCAACAGATGACAGCAGCACTCAAACCCTTTAAAAGAGGCTCTCCTTCAGCAGTTCAGCACACTCTCACCTCCCGCTCCACTGCAGCACAAGCTCAGGAACTTCCACTGTCTGCACCCGTCTTGGTTCAAGGCCTGTGCTAGTCTCCATCATGCACTAGCACTAGCCTGTGCTGAGATGGGAGCACAGTCCATGCAACACCAGCCTTGAGACACTTTCTGCATCTCTAGATCTACAGTCCTTCCCCTGTACTTGCTATGTGCTGGTGTGCACCTGGTCACTAGCACTAGCCTGTGCTGGGAGAGGAGTCACCTATTCATCAAACAGATCACAGTCACTAAGGGGCCTTACCGTCACTCTCTGTAGGAACTTGGGCTTCCTGGTACCTGCTACGTGCTCATGGGTCAAAATCATAAGCACTAGCCCGTGCTGGGAAATCCTGTCCTCCCTGCAACAAACAGTCATAAAGGTAACAAGTTATTTCCTCCCAAAACTATTGGCAGATCCTATTTTAATTACAATTAACAAAGTACAGTAATAATGAATGCTAATATCATGGTACCGGTACACAACCATTTGAGGCTAATTACCCTTAATGGGCTGGGACTGTGTATTGCCTCTGCTGTCACCTTGCTATAATTACCGCTCAGGTGTATTAGCTTGGACCTACTCATTAAGTCATTACATAACTGTTGTTCATTCTCAGTGTCATCGCACTCAGTGCTTCTGTCTTATCATCACAGTTCAACAGATGACAGCAGCACTCAAACCCTTTAAAAGAGGCTCTCCTTCAGCAGTTCAGCACACTCTCACCTCCCGCTCCACTGCAGCACAAGCTCAGGAACTTCCACTGTCTGCACCCGTCTTGGTTCAAGGCCTGTGCTAGTCTCCATCATGCACTAGCACTAGCCTGTGCTGAGATGGGAGCACAGTCCATGCAACACCAGCCTTGAGACACTTTCTGCATCTCTAGATCTACAGTCCTTCCCCTGTACTTGCTATGTGCTGGTGTGCACCTGGTCACTAGCACTAGCCTGTGCTGGGAGAGGAGTCACCTATTCATCAAACAGATCACAGTCACTAAGGGGCCTTACCGTCACTCTCTGGAGGAACTTGGACTTCCTGGTACCTGCTACGTGCTCATGGGTCAAAATCATAAGCACTAGCCCGTGCTGGGAAATCCTGTCCTCCCTGCAACAAACAGTCATAAAGGTAACAAGTTATTTCCTCCCAAAACTATTGGCAGATCCTATTTTAATTACAATTAACAAAGTACAGTAATAATGAATGCTAATATCATGGTACCGGTACACAACCATTTGAGGCTAATTACCCTTAATGGGCTGGGACTGTGTATTGCCTCTGCTGTCACCTTGCTATAATTACCGCTCAGGTGTATTAGCTTGGACCTACTCATTAAGTCATTACATAACTGTTGTTCATTCTCAGTGTCATCGCACTCAGTGCTTCTGTCTTATCATCACAGTTCAACAGATGACAGCAGCACTCAAACCCTTTAAAAGAGGCTCTCCTTCAGCAGTTCAGCACACTCTCACCTCCCGCTCCACTGCAGCACAAGCTCAGGAACTTCCACTGTCTGCACCCGTCTTGGTTCAAGGCCTGTGCTAGTCTCCATCATGCACTAGCACTAGCCTGTGCTGAGATGGGAGCACAGTCCATGCAACACCAGCCTTGAGACACTTTCTGCATCTCTAGATCTACAGTCCTTCCCCTGTACTTGCTATGTGCTGGTGTGCACCTGGTCACTAGCACTAGCCTGTGCTGGGAGAGGAGTAACCTATTCATCAAACAGATCACAGTCACTAAGGGGCCTTACCGTCACTCTCTGGAGGAACTTGGACTTCCTGGTACCTGCTACGTGCTCATGGGTCAAAATCATAAGCACTAGCCCGTGCTGGGAAATCCTGTCCTCCCTGCAACAAACAGTCATAAAGGTAACAAGTTATTTCCTCCCAAAACTATTGGCAGATCCTATTTTAATTACAATTAACAAAGTACAGTAATAATGAATGCTAATATCATGGTACCGGTACACAACCATTTGAGGCTAATTACCCTTAATGGGCTGGGACTGTGTATTGCCTCTGCTGTCACCTTGCTATAATTACCGCTCAGGTGTATTAGCTTGGACCTACTCATTAAGTCATTACATAACTGTTGTTCATTCTCAGTGTCATCGCACTCAGTGCTTCTGTCTTATCATCACAGTTCAACAGATGACAGCAGCACTCAAACCCTTTAAAAGAGGCTCTCCTTCAGCAGTTCAGCACACTCTCACCTCCCGCTCCACTGCAGCACAAGCTCAGGAACTTCCACTGTCTGCACCCGTCTTGGTTCAAGGCCTGTGCTAGTCTCCATCATGCACTAGCACTAGCCTGTGCTGAGATGGGAGCACAGTCCATGCAACACCAGCCTTGAGACACTTTCTGCATCTCTAGATCTACAGCCCTTCCCCTGTACTTGCTATGTGCTGGTGTGCACCTGGTCACTAGCACTAGCCTGTGCTGGGAGAGGAGTCACCTATTCATCAAACAGATCACAGTCATTAAGGGGCCTTACCGTCACTCTCTGGAGGAACTTGGACTTCCTGGTACCTGCTACGTGCTCATGGGTCAAAATCATAAGCACTAGCCCGTGCTGGGAAATCCTGTCCTCCCTGCAACAAACAGTCATAAAGGTAACAAGTTATTTCCTCCCAAAACTATTGGCAGATCCTATTTTAATTACAATTAACAAAGTACAGTAATAATGGATGCTAATATCATGGTACCGGTACACAACCATTTGAAGCTAATTACCCTTAATGGGCTGGGACTGTGTATTGCCTCTGCTGTCACCTTGCTATAATTACCGCTCAGGTGTATTAGCTTGGACCTACTCATTAAGTCATTACATAACTGTTGTTCATTCTCAGTGTCATCGCACTCAGTGCTTCTGTCTTATCATCACAGTTCAACAGATGACAGCAGCACTCAAACCCTTTAAAAGAGGCTCTCCTTCAGCAGTTCAGCACACTCTCACCTCCCGCTCCACTGAAGCACAAGCTCAGGAACTTCCACTGTCTGCACCCGTCTTGGTTCAAGGCCTGTGCTAGTCTCCATCATGCACTAGCACTAGCCTGTGCTGAGATGGGAGCACAGTCCATGCAACACCAGCCTTGAGACACTTTCTGCATCTCTAGATCTACAGTCCTTCCCCTGTACTTGCTATGTGCTGGTGTGCACCTGGTCACTAGCACTAGCCTGTGCTGGGAGAGGAGTCACCTATTCATCAAACAGATCACAGTCACTAAGGGGCCTTACCGTCACTCTCTGGAGGAACTTGGGCTTCCTGGTACCTGCTACGTGCTCATGGGTCAAAATCATAAGCACTAGCCCGTGCTGGGAAATCCTGTCCTCCCTGCAACAAACAGTCATAAAGGTAACAAGTTATTTCCTCCCAAAACTATTGGCAGATCCTATTTTAATTACAATTAACAAAGTACAGTAATAATGAATGCTAATATCATGGTACCGGTACACAACCATTTGAGGCTAATTACCCTTAATGGGCTGGGACTGTGTATTGCCTCTGCTGTCACCTTGCTATAATTACCGCTCAGGTGTATTAGCTTGGACCTACTCATTAAGTCATTACATAACTGTTGTTCATTCTCAGTGTCATCGCACTCAGTGCTTCTGTCTTATCATCACAGTTCAACAGATGACAGCAGCACTCAAACCCTTTAAAAGAGGCCCTCCTTCACCAGTTCAGCACACTCTCACCTCCCGCTCCACTGCAGCACAAGCTCAGGAACTTCCACTGTCTGCACCCGTCTTGGTTCAAGGCCTGTGCTAGTCTCCATCATGCACTAGCACTAGCCTGTGCTGAGATGGGAGCACAGTCCATGCAACACCAGCCTTGAGACACTTTCTGCATCTCTAGATCTACAGTCCTTCCCCTGTACTTGCTATGTGCTGGTGTGCACCTGGTCACTAGCACTAGCCTGTGCTGGGAGAGGAGTCACCTATTCATCAAACAGATCACAGTCACTAAGGGGCCTTACCGTCACTCTCTGGAGGAACTTGGACTTCCTGGTACCTGCTACGTGCTCATGGGTCAAAATCATAAGCACAAGCCCGTGCTGGGAAATCCTGTCCTCCCTGCAACAAACAGTCATAAAGGTAACAAGTTATTTCCTCCCAAAACTATTGGCAGATCCTATTTTAATTACAATTAACAAAGTACAGTAATAATGAATGCTAATATCATGGTACCGGTACACAACCATTTGAGGCTAATTACCCTTAATGGGCTGGGACTGTGTATTGCCTCTGCTGTCACCTTGCTATAATTACCGCTCAGGTGTATCAGCTTGGACCTACTCATTAAGTCATTACATAACTGTTGTTCATTCTCAGTGTCATCGCACTCAGTGCTTCTGTCTTATCATCACAGTTCAACAGATGACAGCAGCACTCAAACCCTTTAAAAGAGGCTCTCCTTCAGCAGTTCAGCACACTCTCACCTCCCGCTCCACTGCAGCACAAGCTCAGGAACTTCCACTGTCTGCACCCGTCTTGGTTCAAGGCCTGTGCTAGTCTCCATCATGCACTAGCACTAGCCTGTGCTGAGATGGGAGCACAGTCCATGCAACACCAGCCTTGAGACACTTTCTGCATCTCTAGATCTACAGTCCTTCCCCTGTACTTGCTATGTGCTGGTGTGCACCTGGTCACTAGCACTAGCCTGTGCTGGGAGAGGAGTCACCTATTCATCAAACAGATCACAGTCATTAAGGGGCCTTACCGTCACTCTCTGGAGGAACTTGGGCTTCCTGGTACCTGCTACGTGCTCATGGGTCAAAATCATAAGCACTAGCCCGTGCTGGGAAATCCTGTCCTCCCTGCAACAAACAGTCATAAAGGTAACAAGTTATTTCCTCCCAAAACTATTGGCAGATCCTATTTTAATTACAATTAACAAAGTACAGTAATAATGAATGCTAATATCATGGTACCGGTACACAACCATTTGAGGCTAATTACCCTTAATGGGCTGGGACTGTGTATTGCCTCTGCTGTCACCTTGCTATAATTACCGCTCAGGTGTATTAGCTTGGACCTACTCATTAAGTCATTACATAACTGTTGTTCATTCTCAGTGTCATCGCACTCAGTGCTTCTGTCTTATCATCACAGTTCAACAGATGACAGCAGCACTCAAACCCTTTAAAAGAGGCCCTCCTTCAGCAGTTCAGCACACTCTCACCTCCCGCTCCACTGCAGCACAAGCTCAGGAACTTCCACTGTCTGCACCCGTCTTGGTTCAAGGCCTGTGCTAGTCTCCATCATGCACTAGCACTAGCCTGTGCTGAGATGGGAGCACAGTCCATGCAACACCAGCCTTGAGACACTTTCTGCATCTCTAGATCTACAGTCCTTCCCCTGTACTTGCTATGTGCTGGTGTGCACCTGGTCACTAGCACTAGCCTGTGCTGGGAGAGGAGTCACCTATTCATCAAACAGATCACAGTCACTAAGGGGCCTTACCGTCACTCTCTGGAGGAACTTGGACTTCCTGGTACCTGCTACGTGCTCATGGGTCAAAATCATAAGCACAAGCCCGTGCTGGGAAATCCTGTCCTCCCTGCAACAAACAGTCATAAAGGTAACAAGTTATTTCCTCCCAAAACTATTGGCAGATCCTATTTTAATTACAATTAACAAAGTACAGTAATAATGAATGCTAATATCATGGTACCGGTACACAACCATTTGAGGCTAATTACCCTTAATGGGCTGGGACTGTGTATTGCCTCTGCTGTCACCTTGCTATAATTACCGCTCAGGTGTATCAGCTTGGACCTACTCATTAAGTCATTACATAACTGTTGTTCATTCTCAGTGTCATCGCACTCAGTGCTTCTGTCTTATCATCACAGTTCAACAGATGACAGCAGCACTCAAACCCTTTAAAAGAGGCTCTCCTTCAGCAGTTCAGCACACTCTCACCTCCCGCTCCACTGCAGCACAAGCTCAGGAACTTCCACTGTCTGCACCCGTCTTGGTTCAAGGCCTGTGCTAGTCTCCATCATGCACTAGCACTAGCCTGTGCTGAGATGGGAGCACAGTCCATGCAACACCAGCCTTGAGACACTTTCTGCATCTCTAGATCTACAGTCCTTCCCCTGTACTTGCTATGTGCTGGTGTGCACCTGGTCACTAGCACTAGCCTGTGCTGGGAGAGGAGTCACCTATTCATCAAACAGATCACAGTCATTAAGGGGCCTTACCGTCACTCTCTGGAGGAACTTGGGCTTCCTGGTACCTGCTACGTGCTCATGGGTCAAAATCATAAGCACTAGCCCGTGCTGGGAAATCCTGTCCTCCCTGCAACAAACAGTCATAAAGGTAACAAGTTATTTCCTCCCAAAACTATTGGCAGATCCTATTTTAATTACAATTAACAAAGTACAGTAATAATGAATGCTAATATCATGGTACCGGTACACAACCATTTGAGGCTAATTACCCTTAATGGGCTGGGACTGTGTATTGCCTCTGCTGTCACCTTGCTATAATTACCGCTCAGGTGTATTAGCTTGGACCTACTCATTAAGTCATTACATAACTGTTGTTCATTCTCAGTGTCATCGCACTCAGTGCTTCTGTCTTATCATCACAGTTCAACAGATGACAGCAGCACTCAAACCCTTTAAAAGAGGCCCTCCTTCACCAGTTCAGCACACTCTCACCTCCCGCTCCACTGCAGCACAAGCTCAGGAACTTCCACTGTCTGCACCCGTCTTGGTTCAAGGCCTGTGCTAGTCTCCATCATGCACTAGCACTAGCCTGTGCTGAGATGGGAGCACAGTCCATGCAACACCAGCCTTGAGACACTTTCTGCATCTCTAGATCTACAGTCCTTCCCCTGTACTTGCTATGTGCTGGTGTGCACCTGGTCACTAGCACTAGCCTGCGCTGGGAGAGGAGTCACCTATTCATCAAACAGATCACAGTCACTAAGGGGCCTTACCGTCACTCTCTGGAGGAACTTGGACTTCCTGGTACCTGCTACGTGCTCATGGGTCAAAATCATAAGCACTAGCCCGTGCTGGGAAATCCTGTCCTCCCTGCAACAAACAGTCATAAAGGTAACAAGTTATTTCCTCCCAAAACTATTGGCAGATCCTATTTTAATTACAATTAACAAAGTACAGTAATAATGAATGCTAATATCATGGTACCGGTACACAACCATTTGAGGCTAATTACCCTTAATGGGCTGGGACTGTGTATTGCCTCTGCTGTCACCTTGCTATAATTACCGCTCAGGTGTATTAGCTTGGACCTACTCATTAAGTCATTACATAACTGTTGTTCATTCTCAGTGTCATCGCACTCAGTGCTTCTGTCTTATCATCACAGTTCAACAGATGACAGCAGCACTCAAACCCTTTAAAAGAGGCCCTCCTTCAGCAGTTCAGCACACTCTCACCTCCCGCTCCACTGCAGCACAAGCTCAGGAACTTCCACTGTCTGCACCCGTCTTGGTTCAAGGCCTGTGCTAGTCTCCATCATGCACTAGCACTAGCCTGTGCTGAGATGGGAGCACAGTCCATGCAACACCAGCCTTGAGACACTTTCTGCATCTCTAGATCTACAGTCCTTCCCCTGTACTTGCTATGTGCTGGTGTGCACCTGGTCACTAGCACTAGCCTGTGCTGGGAGAGGAGTCACCTATTCATCAAACAGATCACAGTCATTAAGGGGCCTTACCGTCACTCTCTGGAGGAACTTGGGCTTCCTGGTACCTGCTACGTGCTCATGGGTCAAAATCATAAGCACTAGCCCGTGCTGGGAAATCCTGTCCTCCCTTCAACAAACAGTCATAAAGGTAACAAGTTATTTCCTCCCAAAACTATTGGCAGATCCTATTTTAATTACAATTAACAAAGTACAGTAATAATGAATGCTAATATCATGGTACCGGTACACGACCATTTGAGGCTAATTACCCTTAATGGGCTGGGACTGTGTATTGCCTCTGCTGTCACCTTGCTATAATTACCGCTCAGGTGTATTAGCTTGGACCTACTCATTAAGTCATTACATAACTGTTGTTCATTCTTAGTGTCATCGCACTCAGTGCTTCTGTCTTATCATCACAGTTCAACAGATGACAGCAGCACTCAAACCCTTTAAAAGAGGCTCTCCTTCAGCAGTTCAGCACACTCTCACCTCCCGCTCCACTGCAGCACAAGCTCAGGAACTTCCACTGTCTCAACCATCTTGGTTCAAGGCCTGTGCTAGTCTCCATCATGCACTAGCACTAGCCTGTGCTGAGATGGGAGCACAGTCCATGCAACACCAGCCTTGAGACACTTTCTGCATCTCTAGATCTACAGTCCTTCCCCTGTACTTGCTATGTGCTGGTGTGCACCTGGTCACTAGCACTAGCCTGTGCTGGGAGAGGAGTCACCTATTCATCAAACAGATCACAGTCACTAAGGGGCCTTACCGTCACTCTCTGTAGGAACTTGGGCTTCCTGGTACCTGCTACGTGCTCATGGGTCAAAATCATAAGCACTAGCCCGTGCTGGGAAATCCTGTCCTCCCTGCAACAAACAGTCATAAAGGTAACAAGTTATTTCCTCCCAAAACTATTGGCAGATCCTATTTTAATTACAATTAACAAAGTACAGTAATAATGAATGCTAATATCATGGTACCGGTACACAACCATTTGAGGCTAATTACCCTTAATGGGCTGGGACTGTGTATTGCCTCTGCTGTCACCTTGCTATAATTACCGCTCAGGTGTATTAGCTTGGACCTACTCATTAAGTCATTACATAACTGTTGTTCATTCTCAGTGTCATCGCACTCAGTGCTTCTGTCTTATCATCACAGTTCAACAGATGACAGCAGCACTCAAACCCTTTAAAAGAGGCTCTCCTTCAGCAGTTCAGCACACTCTCACCTCCCGCTCCACTGCAGCACAAGCTCAGGAACTTCCACTGTCTGCACCCGTCTTGGTTCAAGGCCTGTGCTAGTCTCCATCATGCACTAGCACTAGCCTGTGCTGAGATGGGAGCACAGTCCATGCAACACCAGCCTTGAGACACTTTCTGCATCTCTAGATCTACAGTCCTTCCCCTGTACTTGCTATGTGCTGGTGTGCACCTGGTCACTAGCACTAGCCTGTGCTGGGAGAGGAGTCACCTATTCATCAAACAGATCACAGTCACTAAGGGGCCTTACCGTCACTCTCTGGAGGAACTTGGACTTCCTGGTACCTGCTACGTGCTCATGGGTCAAAATCATAAGCACTAGCCCGTGCTGGGAAATCCTGTCCTCCCTGCAACAAACAGTCATAAAGGTAACAAGTTATTTCCTCCCAAAACTATTGGCAGATCCTATTTTAATTACAATTAACAAAGTACAGTAATAATGAATGCTAATATCATGGTACCGGTACACAACCATTTGAGGCTAATTACCCTTAATGGGCTGGGACTGTGTATTGCCTCTGCTGTCACCTTGCTATAATTACCGCTCAGGTGTATTAGCTTGGACCTACTCATTAAGTCATTACATAACTGTTGTTCATTCTCAGTGTCATCGCACTCAGTGCTTCTGTCTTATCATCACAGTTCAACAGATGACAGCAGCACTCAAACCCTTTAAAAGAGGCCCTCCTTCACCAGTTCAGCACACTCTCACCTCCCGCTCCACTGCAGCACAAGCTCAGGAACTTCCACTGTCTGCACCCGTCTTGGTTCAAGGCCTGTGCTAGTCTCCATCATGCACTAGCACTAGCCTGTGCTGAGATGGGAGCACAGTCCATGCAACACCAGCCTTGAGACACTTTCTGCATCTCTAGATCTACAGTCCTTCCCCTGTACTTGCTATGTGCTGGTGTGCACCTGGTCACTAGCACTAGCCTGTGCTGGGAGAGGAGTCACCTATTCATCAAACAGATCACAGTCATTAAGGGGCCTTACCGTCACTCTCTGGAGGAACTTGGGCTTCCTGGTACCTGCTACGTGCTCATGGGTCAAAATCATAAGCACTAGCCCGTGCTGGGAAATCCTGTCCTCCCTGCAACAAACAGTCATAAAGGTAACAAGTTATTTCCTCCCAAAACTATTGGCAGATCCTATTTTAATTACAATTAACAAAGTACAGTAATAATGAATGCTAATATCATGGTACCGGTACACAACCATTTGAGGCTAATTACCCTTAATGGGCTGGGACTGTGTATTGCCTCTGCTGTCACCTTGCTATAATTACCGCTCAGGTGTATTAGCTTGGACCTACTCATTAAGTCATTACATAACTGTTGTTCATTCTCAGTGTCATCGCACTCAGTGCTTCTGTCTTATCATCACAGTTCAACAGATGACAGCAGCACTCAAACCCTTTAAAAGAGGCTCTCCTTCAGCAGTTCAGCACACTCTCACCTCCCGCTCCACTGCAGCACAAGCTCAGGAACTTCCACTGTCTGCACCCGTCTTGGTTCAAGGCCTGTGCTAGTCTCCATCATGCACTAGCACTAGCCTGTGCTGAGATGGGAGCACAGTCCATGCAACACCAGCCTTGAGACACTTTCTGCATCTCTAGATCTACAGTCCTTCCCCTGTACTTGCTATGTGCTGGTGTGCACCTGGTCACTAGCACTAGCCTGTGCTGGGAGAGGAGTCACCTATTCATCAAACAGATCACAGTCACTAAGGGGCCTTACCGTCACTCTCTGTAGGAACTTGGGCTTCCTGGTACCTGCTACGTGCTCATGGGTCAAAATCATAAGCACTAGCCCGTGCTGGGAAATCCTGTCCTCCCTGCAACAAACAGTCATAAAGGTAACAAGTTATTTCCTCCCAAAACTATTGGCAGATCCTATTTTAATTACAATTAACAAAGTACAGTAATAATGAATGCTAATATCATGGTACCGGTACACAACCATTTGAGGCTAATTACCCTTAATGGGCTGGGACTGTGTATTGCCTCTGCTGTCACCTTGCTATAATTACCGCTCAGGTGTATTAGCTTGGACCTACTCATTAAGTCATTACATAACTGTTGTTCATTCTCAGTGTCATCGCACTCAGTGCTTCTGTCTTATCATCACAGTTCAACAGATGACAGCAGCACTCAAACCCTTTAAAAGAGGCTCTCCTTCAGCAGTTCAGCACACTCTCACCTCCCGCTCCACTGCAGCACAAGCTCAGGAACTTCCACTGTCTGCACCCGTCTTGGTTCAAGGCCTGTGCTAGTCTCCATCATGCACTAGCACTAGCCTGTGCTGAGATGGGAGCACAGTCCATGCAACACCAGCCTTGAGACACTTTCTGCATCTCTAGATCTACAGTCCTTCCCCTGTACTTGCTATGTGCTGGTGTGCACCTGGTCACTAGCACTAGCCTGTGCTGGGAGAGGAGTAACCTATTCATCAAACAGATCACAGTCACTAAGGGGCCTTACCGTCACTCTCTGGAGGAACTTGGACTTCCTGGTACCTGCTACGTGCTCATGGGTCAAAATCATAAGCACTAGCCCGTGCTGGGAAATCCTGTCCTCCCTGCAACAAACAGTCATAAAGGTAACAAGTTATTTCCTCCCAAAACTATTGGCAGATCCTATTTTAATTACAATTAACAAAGTACAGTAATAATGAATGCTAATATCATGGTACCGGTACACAACCATTTGAGGCTAATTACCCTTAATGGGCTGGGACTGTGTATTGCCTCTGCTGTCACCTTGCTATAATTACCGCTCAGGTGTATTAGCTTGGACCTACTCATTAAGTCATTACATAACTGTTGTTCATTCTCAGTGTCATCGCACTCAGTGCTTCTGTCTTATCATCACAGTTCAACAGATGACAGCAGCACTCAAACCCTTTAAAAGAGGCTCTCCTTCAGCAGTTCAGCACACTCTCACCTCCCGCTCCACTGCAGCACAAGCTCAGGAACTTCCACTGTCTGCACCCGTCTTGGTTCAAGGCCTGTGCTAGTCTCCATCATGCACAAGCACTAGCCTGTGCTGAGATGGGAGCACAGTCCATGCAACACCAGCCTTGAGACACTTTCTGCATCTCTAGATCTACAGTCCTTCCCCTGTACTTGCTATGTGCTGGTGTGCACCTGGTCACTAGCACTAGCCTGTGCTGGGAGAGGAGTCACCTATTCATCAAACAGATCACAGTCACTAAGGGGCCTTACCGTCACTCTCTGGAGGAACTTGGACTTCCTGGTACCTGCTACGTGCTCATGGGTCAAAATCATAAGCACTAGCCCGTGCTGGGAAATCCTGTCCTCCCTGCAACAAACAGTCATAAAGGTAACACGTTATTTCCTCCCAAAACTATTGGCAGATCCTATTTTAATTACAATTAACAAAGTACAGTAATAATGAATGCTAATATCATGGTACCGGTACACAACCATTTGAGGCTAATTACCCTTAATGGGCTGGGACTGTGTATTGCCTCTGCTGTCACCTTGCTATAATTACCGCTCAGGTGTATTAGCTTGGACCTACTCATTAAGTCATTACATAACTGTTGTTCATTCTCAGTGTCATCACACTCAGTGCTTCTGTCTTATCATCACAGTTCAACAGATGACAGCAGCACTCAAACCCTTTAAAAGAGGCTCTCCTTCAGCAGTTCAGCACACTCTCACCTCCCGCTCCACTGCAGCACAAGCTCAGGAACTTCCACTGTCTGCACCCGTCTTGGTTCAAGGCCTGTGCTAGTCTCCATCATGCACTAGCACTAGCCTGTGCTGAGATGGGAGCACAGTCCATGCAACACCAGCCTTGAGACACTTTCTGCATCTCTAGATCTACAGTCCTTCCCCTGTACTTGCTATGTGCTGGTGTGCACCTGGTCACTAGCACTAGCCTGTGCTGGGAGAGGAGTCACCTATTCATCAAACAGATCACAGTCACTAAGGGGCCTTACCGTCACTCTCTGGAGGAACTTGGACTTCCTGGTACCTGCTACGTGCTCATGGGTCAAAATCATAAGCACTAGCCCGTGCTGGGAAATCCTGTCCTCCCTGCAACAAACAGTCATAAAGGTAACAAGTTATTTCCTCCCAAAACTATTGGCAGATCCTATTTTAATTACAATTAACAAAGTACAGTAATAATGAATGCTAATATCATGGTACCGGTACACAACCATTTGAGGCTAATTACCCTTAATGGGCTGGGACTGTGTATTGCCTCTGCTGTCACCTTGCTATAATTACCGCTCAGGTGTATTAGCTTGGACCTACTCATTAAGTCATTACATAACTGTTGTTCATTCTCAGTGTCATCGCACTCAGTGCTTCTGTCTTATCATCACAGTTCAACAGATGACAGCAGCACTCAAACCCTTTAAAAGAGGCTCTCCTTCAGCAGTTCAGCACACTCTCACCTCCCGCTCCACTGCAGCACAAGCTCAGGAACTTCCACTGTCTGCACCCGTCTTGGTTCAAGGCCTGTGCTAGTCTCCATCATGCACTAGCACTAGCCTGTGCTGAGATGGGAGCACAGTCCATGCAACACCAGCCTTGAGACACTTTCTGCATCTCTAGATCTACAGTCCTTCCCCTGTACTTGCTATGTGCTGGTGTGCACCTGGTCACTAGCACTAGCCTGTGCTGGGAGAGGAGTCACCTATTCATCAAACAGATCACAGTCACTAAGGGGCCTTACCGTCACTCTCTGGAGGAACTTGGACTTCCTGGTACCTGCTACGTGCTCATGGGTCAAAATCATAAGCACTAGCCCGTGCTGGGAAATCCTGTCCTCCCTGCAACAAACAGTCATAAAGGTAACAAGTTATTTCCTCCCAAAACTATTGGCAGATCCTATTTTAATTACAATTAACAAAGTACAGTAATAATGAATGCTAATATCATGGTACCGGTACACAACCATTTGAGGCTAATTACCCTTAATGGGCTGGGACTGTGTATTGCCTCTGCTGTCACCTTGCTATAATTACCGCTCAGGTGTATTAGCTTGGACCTACTCATTAAGTCATTACATAACTGTTGTTCATTCTCAGTGTCATCGCACTCAGTGCTTCTGTCTTATCATCACAGTTCAACAGATGACAGCAGCACTCAAACCCTTTAAAAGAGGCTCTCCTTCAGCAGTTCAGCACACTCTCACCTCCCGCTCCACTTCAGCACAAGCTCAGGAACTTCCACTGTCTGCACCCGTCTTGGTTCAAGGCCTGTGCTAGTCTCCATCATGCACTAGCACTAGCCTGTGCTGAGATGGGAGCACAGTCCATGCAACACCAGCCTTGAGACACTTTCTGCATCTCTAGATCTACAGTCCTTCCCCTGTACTTGCTATGTGCTGGTGTGCACCTGGTCACTAGCACTAGCCTGTGCTGGGAGAGGAGTCACCTATTCATCAAACAGATCACAGTCACTAAGGGGCCTTACCGTCACTCTCTGGAGGAACTTGGACTTCCTGGTACCTGCTACGTGCTCATTGGTCAAAATCATAAGCACTAGCCCGTGCTGGGAAATCCTGTCCTCCCTGCAACAAACAGTCATAAAGGTAACAAGTTATTTCCTCCCAAAACTATTGGCAGATCCTATTTTAATTACAATTAACAAAGTACAGTAATAATGAATGCTAATATCATGGTACCGGTACACAACCATTTGAGGCTAATTACCCTTAATGGGCTGGGACTGTGTATTGCCTCTGCTGTCACCTTGCTATAATTACCGCTCAGGTGTATTAGCTTGGACCTACTCATTAAGTCATTACATAACTGTTGTTCATTCTCAGTGTCATCGCACTCAGTGCTTCTGTCTTATCATCACAGTTCAACAGATGACAGCAGCACTCAAACCCTTTAAAAGAGGCTCTCCTTCAGCAGTTCAGCACACTCTCACCTCCCGCTCCACTGCAGCACAAGCTCAGGAACTTCCACTGTCTGCACCCGTCTTGGTTCAAGGCCTGTGCTAGTCTCCATCATGCACAAGCACTAGCCTGTGCTGAGATGGGAGCACAGTCCATGCAACACCAGCCTTGAGACACTTTCTGCATCTCTAGATCTACAGTCCTTCCCCTGTACTTGCTATGTGCTGGTGTGCACCTGGTCACTAGCACTAGCCTGTGCTGGGAGAGGAGTCACCTATTCATCAAACAGATCACAGTCACTAAGGGGCCTTACCGTCACTCTCTGGAGGAACTTGGACTTCCTGGTACCTGCTACGTGCTCATGGGTCAAAATCATAAGCACTAGCCCGTGCTGGGAAATCCTGTCCTCCCTGCAACAAACAGTCATAAAGGTAACAAGTTATTTCCTCCCAAAACTATTGGCAGATCCTATTTTAATTACAATTAACAAAGTACAGTAATAATGAATGCTAATATCATGGTACCGGTACACAACCATTTGAGGCTAATTACCCTTAATGGGCTGGGACTGTGTATTGCCTCTGCTGTCACCTTGCTATAATTACCGCTCAGGTGTATTAGCTTGGACCTACTCATTAAGTCATTACATAACTGTTGTTCATTCTCAGTGTCATCGCACTCAGTGCTTCTGTCTTATCATCACAGTTCAACAGATGACAGCAGCACTCAAACCCTTTAAAAGAGGCTCTCCTTCAGCAGTTCAGCACACTCTCACCTCCCGCTCCACTGCAGCACAAGCTCAGGAACTTCCACTGTCTGCACCCGTCTTGGTTTAAGGCCTGTGCTAGTCTCCATCATGCACTAGCACTAGCCTGTGCTGAGATGGGAGCACAGTCCATGCAACACCAGCCTTGAGACACTTTCTGCATCTCTAGATCTACAGTCCTTCCCCTGTACTTCCTATGTGCTGGTGTGCACCTGGTCACTAGCACTAGCCTGTGCTGGGAGAGGAGTCACCTATTCATCAAACAGATCACAGTCACTAAGGGGCCTTACCGTCACTCTCTGGAGGAACTTGGACTTCCTGGTACCTGCTACGTGCTCATGGGTCAAAATCATAAGCACTAGCCCGTGCTGGGAAATCCTGTCCTCCCTGCAACAAACAGTCATAAAGGTAACAAGTTATTTCCTCCCAAAACTATTGGCAGATCCTATTTTAATTACAATTAACAAAGTACAGTAATAATGAATGCTAATATCATGGTACCGGTACACAACCATTTGAGGCTAATTACCCTTAATGGGCTGGGACTGTGTATTGCCTCTGCTGTCACCTTGCTATAATTACCGCTCAGGTGTATTAGCTTGGACCTACTCATTAAGTCATTACATAACTGTTGTTCATTCTCAGTGTCATCGCACTCAGTGCTTCTGTCTTATCATCACAGTTCAACAGATGACAGCAGCACTCAAACCCTTTAAAAGAGGCTCTCCTTCAGCAGTTCAGCACACTCTCACCTCCCGCTCCACTGCAGCACAAGCTCAGGAACTTCCACTGTCTGCACCCGTCTTGGTTCAAGGCCTGTGCTAGTCTCCATCATGCACTAGCACTAGCCTGTGCTGAGATGGGAGCACAGTCCATGCAACACCAGCCTTGAGACACTTTCTGCATCTCTAGATCTACAGTCCTTCCCCTGTACTTGCTATGTGCTGGTGTGCACCTGGTCACTAGCACTAGCCTGTGCTGTGAGAGGAGTCACCTATTCATCAAACAGATCACAGTCACTAAGGGGCCTTACCGTCACTCTCTGGAGGAACTTGGACTTCCTGGTACCTGCTACGTGCTCATGGGTCAAAATCATAAGCACTAGCCCGTGCTGGGAAATCCTGTCCTCCCTGCAACAAACAGTCATAAAGGTAACAAGTTATTTCCTCCCAAAACTATTGGCAGATCCTATTTTAATTACAATTAACAAAGTACAGTAATAATGAATGCTAATATCATGGTACCGGTACACAACCATTTGAGGCTAATTACCCTTAATGGGCTGGGACTGTGTATTGCCTCTGCTGTCACCTTGCTATAATTACCGCTCAGGTGTATTAGCTTGGACCTACTCATTAAGTCATTACATAACTGTTGTTCATTCTCAGTGTCATCGCACTCAGTGCTTCTGTCTTATCATCACAGTTCAACAGATGACAGCAGCACTCAAACCCTTTAAAAGAGGCTCTCCTTCAGCAGTTCAGCACACTCTCACCTCCCGCTCCACTTCAGCACAAGCTCAGGAACTTCCACTGTCTGCACCCGTCTTGGTTCAAGGCCTGTGCTAGTCTCCATCATGCACTAGCACTAGCCTGTGCTGAGATGGGAGCACAGTCCATGCAACACCAGCCTTGAGACACTTTCTGCATCTCTAGATCTACAGTCCTTCCCCTGTACTTGCTATGTGCTGGTGTGCACCTGGTCACTAGCACTAGCCTGTGCTGGGAGAGGAGTCACCTATTCATCAAACAGATCACAGTCACTAAGGGGCCTTACCGTCACTCTCTGGAGGAACTTGGACTTCCTGGTACCTGCTACGTGCTCATTGGTCAAAATCATAAGCACTAGCCCGTGCTGGGAAATCCTGTCCTCCCTGCAACAAACAGTCATAAAGGTAACAAGTTATTTCCTCCCAAAACTATTGGCAGATCCTATTTTAATTACAATTAACAAAGTACAGTAATAATGAATGCTAATATCATGGTACCGGTACACAACCATTTGAGGCTAATTACCCTTAATGGGCTGGGACTGTGTATTGCCTCTGCTGTCACCTTGCTATAATTACCGCTCAGGTGTATTAGCTTGGACCTACTCATTAAGTCATTACATAACTGTTGTTCATTCTCAGTGTCATCGCACTCAGTGCTTCTGTCTTATCATCACAGTTCAACAGATGACAGCAGCACTCAAACCCTTTAAAAGACGCTCTCCTTCAGCAGTTCAGCACACTCTCACCTCCCGCTCCACTGCAGCACAAGCTCAGGAACTTCCACTGTCTGCACCCGTCTTGGTTCAAGGCCTGTGCTAGTCTCCATCATGCACAAGCACTAGCCTGTGCTGAGATGGGAGCACAGTCCATGCAACACCAGCCTTGAGACACTTTCTGCATCTCTAGATCTACAGTCCTTCCCCTGTACTTGCTATGTGCTGGTGTGCACCTGGTCACTAGCACTAGCCTGTGCTGGGAGAGGAGTCACCTATTCATCAAACAGATCACAGTCACTAAGGGGCCTTACCGTCACTCTCTGGAGGAACTTGGACTTCCTGGTACCTGCTACGTGCTCATGGGTCAAAATCATAAGCACTAGCCCGTGCTGGGAAATCCTGTCCTCCCTGCAACAAACAGTCATAAAGGTAACAAGTTATTTCCTCCCAAAACTATTGGCAGATCCTATTTTAATTACAATTAACAAAGTACAGTAATAATGAATGCTAATATCATGGTACCGGTACACAACCATTTGAGGCTAATTACCCTTAATGGGCTGGGACTGTGTATTGCCTCTGCTGTCACCTTGCTATAATTACCGCTCAGGTGTATTAGCTTGGACCTACTCATTAAGTCATTACATAACTGTTGTTCATTCTCAGTGTCATCGCACTCAGTGCTTCTGTCTTATCATCACAGTTCAACAGATGACAGCAGCACTCAAACCCTTTAAAAGACGCTCTCCTTCAGCAGTTCAGCACACTCTCACCTCCCGCTCCACTGCAGCACAAGCTCAGGAACTTCCACTGTCTGCACCCGTCTTGGTTCAAGGCCTGTGCTAGTCTCCATCATGCACAAGCACTAGCCTGTGCTGAGATGGGAGCACAGTCCATGCAACACCAGCCTTGAGACACTTTCTGCATCTCTAGATCTACAGTCCTTCCCCTGTACTTGCTATGTGCTGGTGTGCACCTGGTCACTAGCACTAGCCTGTGCTGGGAGAGGAGTCACCTATTCATCAAACAGATCACAGTCACTAAGGGGCCTTACCGTCACTCTCTGGAGGAACTTGGACTTCCTGGTACCTGCTACGTGCTCATGGGTCAAAATCATAAGCACTAGCCCGTGCTGGGAAATCCTGTCCTCCCTGCAACAAACAGTCATAAAGGTAACAAGTTATTTCCTCCCAAAACTATTGGCAGATCCTATTTTAATTACAATTAACAAAGTACAGTAATAATGAATGCTAATATCATGGTACCGGTACACAACCATTTGAGGCTAATTACCCTTAATGGGCTGGGACTGTGTATTGCCTCTGCTGTCACCTTGCTATAATTACCGCTCAGGTGTATTAGCTTGGACCTACTCATTAAGTCATTACATAACTGTTGTTCATTCTCAGTGTCATCGCACTCAGTGCTTCTGTCTTATCATCACAGTTCAACAGATGACAGCAGCACTCAAACCCTTTAAAAGAGGCTCTCCTTCAGCAGTTCAGCACACTCTCACCTCCCGCTCCACTGCAGCACAAGCTCAGGAACTTCCACTGTCTGCACCCGTCTTGGTTCAAGGCCTGTGCTAGTCTCCATCATGCACAAGCACTAGCCTGTGCTGAGATGGGAGCACAGTCCATGCAACACCAGCCTTGAGACACTTTCTGCATCTCTAGATCTACAGTCCTTCCCCTGTACTTGCTATGTGCTGGTGTGCACCTGGTCACTAGCACTAGCCTGTGCTGGGAGAGGAGTCACCTATTCATCAAACAGATCACAGTCACTAAGGGGCCTTACCGTCACTCTCTGGAGGAACTTGGACTTCCTGGTACCTGCTACGTGCTCATGGGTCAAAATCATAAGCACTAGCCTGTGCTGGGAAATCCTGTCCTCCCTGCAACAAACAGTCATAAAGGTAACAAGTTATTTCCTCCCAAAACTATTGGCAGATCCTATTTTAATTACAATTAACAAAGTACAGTAATAATGGATGCTAATATCATGGTACCGGTACACAACCATTTGAAGCTAATTACCCTTAATGGGCTGGGACTGTGTATTGCCTCTGCTGTCACCTTGCTATAATTACCGCTCAGGTGTATTAGCTTGGACCTACTCATTAAGTCATTACATAACTGTTGTTCATTCTCAGTGTCATCGCACTCAGTGCTTCTGTCTTATCATCACAGTTCAACAGATGACAGCAGCACTCAAACCCTTTAAAAGAGGCTCTCCTTCAGCAGTTAAGCACACTCTCACCTCCCGCTCCACTGAAGCACAAGCTCAGGAACTTCCACTTTCGCACCCGTCTTGGTTCAAGGCCTGTGCTAGTCTCCATCATGCACTAGCACTAGCCTGTGCTGAGATGGGAGCACAGTCCATGCAACACCAGCCTTGAGACACTTTCTGCATCTCTAGATCTACAGTCCTTCCCCTGTACTTGCTATGTGCTGGTGTGCACCTGGTCACTAGCACTAGCCTGTGCTGGGAGAGGAGTCACCTATTCATCAAACAGATCACAGTCACTAAGGGGCCTTACCGTCACTCTCTGGAGGAACTTGGACTTCCTGGTACCTGCTACGTGCTCATGGGTCAAAATCATAAGCACTAGCCCGTGCTGGGAAATCCTGTCCTCCCTGCAACAAACAGTCATAAAGGTAACAAGTTATTTCCTCCCAAAACTATTGGCAGATCCTATTTTAATTACAATTAACAAAGTACAGTAATAATGAATGCTAATATCATGGTACCGGTACACAACCATTTGAGGCTAATTACCCTTAATGGGCTGGGACTGTGTATTGCCTCTGCTGTCACCTTGCTATAATTACCGCTCAGGTGTATTAGCTTGGACCTACTCATTAAGTCATTACATAACTGTTGTTCATTATCAGTGTCATCGCACTCAGTGCTTCTGTCTTATCATCACAGTTCAACAGATGACAGCAGCACTCAAACCCTTTAAAAGAGGCTCTCCTTCAGCAGTTCAGCACACTCTCACCTCCCGCTCCACTGCAGCACAAGCTCAGGAACTTCCACTGTCTGCACCCGTCTTGGTTCAAGGCCTGTGCTAGTCTCCATCATGCACAAGCACTAGCCTGTGCTGAGATGGGAGCACAGTCCATGCAACACCAGCCTTGAGACACTTTCTGCATCTCTAGATCTACAGTCCTTCCCCTGTACTTGCTATGTGCTGGTGTGCACCTGGTCACTAGCACTAGCCTGTGCTGGGAGAGGAGTCACCTATTCATCAAACAGATCACAGTCACTAAGGGGCCTTACCGTCACTCTCTGGAGGAACTTGGACTTCCTGGTACCTGCTACGTGCTCATGGGTCAAAATCATAAGCACTAGCCCGTGCTGGGAAATCCTGTCCTCCCTGCAACAAACAGTCATAAAGGTAACAAGTTATTTCCTCCCAAAAATATTCGCAGATCCTATTTTAATTACAATTAACAAAGTACAGTAATAATGAATGCTAATATCATGGTACCGGTACACAACCATTTGAGGCTAATTACCCTTAATGGGCTGGGACTGTGTATTGCCTCTGCTGTCACCTTGCTATAATTACCGCTCAGGTGTATTAGCTTGGACCTACTCATTAAGTCATTACATAACTGTTGTTCATTCTCAGTGTCATCGCACTCAGTGCTTCTGTCTTATCATCACAGTTCAACAGATGACAGCAGCACTCAAACCCTTTAAAAGAGGCTCTCCTTCAGCAGTTCAGCACACTCTCACCTCCCGCTCCACTGCAGCACAAGCTCAGGAACTTCCACTGTCTGCACCCGTCTTGGTTCAAGGCCTGTGCTAGTCTCCATCATGCACTAGCACTAGCCTGTGCTGAGATGGGAGCACAGTCCATGCAACACCAGCCTTCAGACACTTTCTGCATCTCTAGATCTACAGTCCTTCCCCTGTACTTGCTATGTGCTGGTGTGCACCTGGTCACTAGCACTAGCCTGTGCTGGGAGAGGTGTCACCTACTCATCAAACAGATCACATTCATTAAGGGGCCTTACCGTCACTCTCTGGAGGCACTTGGACTTCCTGGTACCTGCTACGTGCTCATGGGTCAAAATCATAAGCACTAGCCCGTGCTGGGAAATCCTGTCCTCCCTGCAACAAACAGTCATAAAGGTAACAAGTTATTTCCTCCCAAAACTATTGGCAGATCCTATTTTAATTACAATTAACAAAGTACAGTAATAATGAATGCTAATATCATGGTACCGGTACACAACCATTTGAGGCTAATTACCCTTAATGGGCTGGGACTGTGTATTGCCTCTGCTGTCACCTTGCTATAATTACCGCTCAGGTGTATTAGCTTGGACCTACTCATTAAGTCATTACATAACTGTTGTTCATTCTCAGTGTCATCGCACTCAGTGCTTCTGTCTTATCATCACAGTTCAACAGATGACAGCAGCACTCAAACCCTTTAAAAGACGCTCTCCTTCAGCAGTTCAGCACACTCTCACCTCCCGCTCCACTGCAGCACAAGCTCAGGAACTTCCACTGTCTGCACCCGTCTTGGTTCAAGGCCTGTGCTAGTCTCCATCATGCACAAGCACTAGCCTGTGCTGAGATGGGAGCACAGTCCATGCAACACCAGCCTTGAGACACTTTCTGCATCTCTAGATCTACAGTCCTTCCCCTGTACTTGCTATGTGCTGGTGTGCACCTGGTCACTAGCACTAGCCTGTGCTGGGAGAGGAGTCACCTATTCATCAAACAGATCACAGTCACTAAGGGGCCTTACCGTCACTCTCTGGAGGAACTTGGACTTCCTGGTACCTGCTACGTGCTCATGGGTCAAAATCATAAGCACTAGCCCGTGCTGGGAAATCCTGTCCTCCCTGCAACAAACAGTCATAAAGGTAACAAGTTATTTCCTCCCAAAACTATTGGCAGATCCTATTTTAATTACAATTAACAAAGTACAGTAATAATGAATGCTAATATCATGGTACCGGTACACAACCATTTGAGGCTAATTACCCTTAATGGGCTGGGACTGTGTATTGCCTCTGCTGTCACCTTGCTATAATTACCGCTCAGGTGTATTAGCTTGGACCTACTCATTAAGTCATTACATAACTGTTGTTCATTCTCAGTGTCATCGCACTCAGTGCTTCTGTCTTATCATCACAGTTCAACAGATGACAGCAGCACTCAAACCCTTTAAAAGAGGCTCTCCTTCAGCAGTTCAGCACACTCTCACCTCCCGCTCCACTGCAGCACAAGCTCAGGAACTTCCACTGTCTGCACCCGTCTTGGTTCAAGGCCTGTGCTAGTCTCCATCATGCACAAGCACTAGCCTGTGCTGAGATGGGAGCACAGTCCATGCAACACCAGCCTTGAGACACTTTCTGCATCTCTAGATCTACAGTCCTTCCCCTGTACTTGCTATGTGCTGGTGTGCACCTGGTCACTAGCACTAGCCTGTGCTGGGAGAGGAGTCACCTATTCATCAAACAGATCACAGTCACTAAGGGGCCTTACCGTCACTCTCTGGAGGAACTTGGACTTCCTGGTACCTGCTACGTGCTCATGGGTCAAAATCATAAGCACTAGCCCGTGCTGGGAAATCCTGTCCTCCCTGCAACAAACAGTCATAAAGGTAACACGTTATTTCCTCCCAAAACTATTGGCAGATCCTATTTTAATTACAATTAACAAAGTACAGTAATAATGAATGCTAATATCATGGTACCGGTACACAACCATTTGAGGCTAATTACCCTTAATGGGCTGGGACTGTGTATTGCCTCTGCTGTCACCTTGCTATAATTACCGCTCAGGTGTATTAGCTTGGACCTACTCATTAAGTCATTACATAACTGTTGTTCATTCTCAGTGTCATCGCACTCAGTGCTTCTGTCTTATCATCACAGTTCAACAGATGACAGCAGCACTCAAACCCTTTAAAAGAGGCTCTCCTTCAGCAGTTCAGCACACTCTCACCTCCCGCTCCACTGCAGCACAAGCTCAGGAACTTCCACTGTCTGCACCCGTCTTGGTTTAAGGCCTGTGCTAGTCTCCATCATGCACTAGCACTAGCCTGTGCTGAGATGGGAGCACAGTCCATGCAACACCAGCCTTGAGACACTTTCTGCATCTCTAGATCTACAGTCCTTCCCCTGTACTTCCTATGTGCTGGTGTGCACCTGGTCACTAGCACTAGCCTGTGCTGGGAGAGGAGTCACCTATTCATCAAACAGATCACAGTCACTAAGGGGCCTTACCGTCACTCTCTGGAGGAACTTGGACTTCCTGGTACCTGCTACGTGCTCATGGGTCAAAATCATAAGCACTAGCCCGTGCTGGGAAATCCTGTCCTCCCTGCAACAAACAGTCATAAAGGTAACAAGTTATTTCCTCCCAAAACTATTGGCAGATCCTATTTTAATTACAATTAACAAAGTACAGTAATAATGAATGCTAATATCATGGTACCGGTACACAACCATTTGAGGCTAATTACCCTTAATGGGCTGGGACTGTGTATTGCCTCTGCTGTCACCTTGCTATAATTACCGCTCAGGTGTATTAGCTTGGACCTACTCATTAAGTCATTACATAACTGTTGTTCATTCTCAGTGTCATCGCACTCAGTGCTTCTGTCTTATCATCACAGTTCAACAGATGACAGCAGCACTCAAACCCTTTAAAAGAGGCTCTCCTTCAGCAGTTCAGCACACTCTCACCTCCCGCTCCACTGCAGCACAAGCTCAGGAACTTCCACTGTCTGCACCCGTCTTGGTTCAAGGCCTGTGCTAGTCTCCATCATGCACAAGCACTAGCCTGTGCTGAGATGGGAGCACAGTCCATGCAACACCAGCCTTGAGACACTTTCTGCATCTCTAGATCTACAGTCCTTCCCCTGTACTTGCTATGTGCTGGTGTGCACCTGGTCACTAGCACTAGCCTGTGCTGGGAGAGGAGTCACCTATTCATCAAACAGATCACAGTCACTAAGGGGCCTTACCGTCACTCTCTGGAGGAACTTGGACTTCCTGGTACCTGCTACGTGCTCATGGGTCAAAATCATAAGCACTAGCCCGTGCTGGGAAATCCTGTCCTCCCTGCAACAAACAGTCATAAAGGTAACAAGTTATTTCCTCCCAAAACTATTGGCAGATCCTATTTTAATTACAATTAACAAAGTACAGTAATAATGAATGCTAATATCATGGTACCGGTACACAACCATTTGAGGCTAATTACCCTTAATGGGCTGGGACTGTGTATTGCCTCTGCTGTCACCTTGCTATAATTACCGCTCAGGTGTATTAGCTTGGACCTACTCATTAAGTCATTACATAACTGTTGTTCATTCTCAGTGTCATCGCACTCAGTGCTTCTGTCTTATCATCACAGTTCAACAGATGACAGCAGCACTCAAACCCTTTAAAAGAGGCTCTCCTTCAGCAGTTCAGCACACTCTCACCTCCCGCTCCACTGCAGCACAAGCTCAGGAACTTCCACTGTCTGCACCCGTCTTGGTTCAAGGCCTGTGCTAGTCTCCATCATGCACTAGCACTAGCCTGTGCTGAGATGGGAGCACAGTCCATGCAACACCAGCCTTGAGACACTTTCTGCATCTCTAGATCTACAGTCCTTCCCCTGTACTTGCTATGTGCTGGTGTGCACCTGGTCACTAGCACTAGCCTGTGCTGGGAGAGGAGTCACCTATTCATCAAACAGATCACAGTCACTAAGGGGCCTTACCGTCACTCTCTGGAGGAACTTGGACTTCCTGGTACCTGCTACGTGCTCATTGGTCAAAATCATAAGCACTAGCCCGTGCTGGGAAATCCTGTCCTCCCTGCAACAAACAGTCATAAAGGTAACAAGTTATTTCCTCCCAAAACTATTGGCAGATCCTATTTTAATTACAATTAACAAAGTACAGTAATAATGAATGCTAATATCATGGTACCGGTACACAACCATTTGAGGCTAATTACCCTTAATGGGCTGGGACTGTGTATTGCCTCTGCTGTCACCTTGCTATAATTACCGCTCAGGTGTATTAGCTTGGACCTACTCATTAAGTCATTACATAACTGTTGTTCATTCTCAGTGTCATCGCACTCAGTGCTTCTGTCTTATCATCACAGTTCAACAGATGACAGCAGCACTCAAACCCTTTAAAAGAGGCTCTCCTTCAGCAGTTCAGCACACTCTCACCTCCCGCTCCACTGCAGCACAAGCTCAGGAACTTCCACTGTCTGCACCCGTCTTGGTTCAAGGCCTGTGCTAGTCTCCATCATGCACAAGCACTAGCCTGTGCTGAGATGGGAGCACAGTCCATGCAACACCAGCCTTGAGACACTTTCTGCATCTCTAGATCTACAGTCCTTCCCCTGTACTTGCTATGTGCTGGTGTGCACCTGGTCACTAGCACTAGCCTGTGCTGGGAGAGGAGTCACCTATTCATCAAACAGATCACAGTCACTAAGGGGCCTTACCGTCACTCTCTGGAGGAACTTGGACTTCCTGGTACCTGCTACGTGCTCATGGGTCAAAATCATAAGCACTAGCCCGTGCTGGGAAATCCTGTCCTCCCTGCAACAAACAGTCATAAAGGTAACAAGTTATTTCCTCCCAAAACTATTGGCAGATCCTATTTTAATTACAATTAACAAAGTACAGTAATAATGAATGCTAATATCATGGTACCGGTACACAACCATTTGAGGCTAATTACCCTTAATGGGCTGGGACTGTGTATTGCCTCTGCTGTCACCTTGCTATAATTACCGCTCAGGTGTATTAGCTTGGACCTACTCATTAAGTCATTACATAACTGTTGTTCATTCTCAGTGTCATCGCACTCAGTGCTTCTGTCTTATCATCACAGTTCAACAGATGACAGCAGCACTCAAACCCTTTAAAAGAGGCTCTCCTTCAGCAGTTCAGCACACTCTCACCTCCCGCTCCACTGCAGCACAAGCTCAGGAACTTCCACTGTCTGCACCCGTCTTGGTTCAAGGCCTGTGCTAGTCTCCATCATGCACAAGCACTAGCCTGTGCTGAGATGGGAGCACAGTCCATGCAACACCAGCCTTGAGACACTTTCTGCATCTCTAGATCTACAGTCCTTCCCCTGTACTTGCTATGTGCTGGTGTGCACCTGGTCACTAGCACTAGCCTGTGCTGGGAGAGGAGTCACCTATTCATCAAACAGATCACAGTCACTAAGGGGCCTTACCGTCACTCTCTGGAGGAACTTGGACTTCCTGGTACCTGCTACGTGCTCATGGGTCAAAATCATAAGCACTAGCCCGTGCTGGGAAATCCTGTCCTCCCTGCAACAAACAGTCATAAAGGTAACAAGTTATTTCCTCCCAAAACTATTGGCAGATCCTATTTTAATTACAATTAACAAAGTACAGTAATAATGGATGCTAATATCATGGTACCGGTACACAACCATTTGAAGCTAATTACCCTTAATGGGCTGGGACTGTGTATTGCCTCTGCTGTCACCTTGCTATAATTACCGCTCAGGTGTATTAGCTTGGACCTACTCATTAAGTCATTACATAACTGTTGTTCATTCTCAGTGTCATCGCACTCAGTGCTTCTGTCTTATCATCACAGTTCAACAGATGACAGCAGCACTCAAACCCTTTAAAAGAGGCTCTCCTTCAGCAGTTAAGCACACTCTCACCTCCCGCTCCACTGAAGCACAAGCCCAGGAACTTCCACTTTCGCACCCGTCTTGGTTCAAGGCCTGTGCTAGTCTCCATCATGCACTAGCACTAGCCTGTGCTGAGATGGGAGCACAGTCCATGCAACACCAGCCTTGAGACACTTTCTGCATCTCTAGATCTACAGTCCTTCCCCTGTACTTGCTATGTGCTGGTGTGCACCTGGTCACTAGCACTAGCCTGTGCTGGGAGAGGAGTCACCTATTCATCAAACAGATCACAGTCACTAAGGGGCCTTACCGTCACTCTCTGGAGGAACTTGGACTTCCTGGTACCTGCTACGTGCTCATGGGTCAAAATCATAAGCACTAGCCCGTGCTGGGAAATCCTGTCCTCCCTGCAACAAACAGTCATAAAGGTAACAAGTTATTTCCTCCCAAAACTATTGGCAGATCCTATTTTAATTACAATTAACAAAGTACAGTAATAATGAATGCTAATATCATGGTACCGGTACACAACCATTTGAGGCTAATTACCCTTAATGGGCTGGGACTGTGTATTGCCTCTGCTGTCACCTTGCTATAATTACCGCTCAGGTGTATTAGCTTGGACCTACTCATTAAGTCATTACATAACTGTTGTTCATTATCAGTGTCATCGCACTCAGTGCTTCTGTCTTATCATCACAGTTCAACAGATGACAGCAGCACTCAAACCCTTTAAAAGAGGCTCTCCTTCAGCAGTTCAGCACACTCTCACCTCCCGCTCCACTGCAGCACAAGCTCAGGAACTTCCACTGTCTGCACCCGTCTTGGTTCAAGGCCTGTGCTAGTCTCCATCATGCACAAGCACTAGCCTGTGCTGAGATGGGAGCACAGTCCATGCAACACCAGCCTTGAGACACTTTCTGCATCTCTAGATCTACAGTCCTTCCCCTGTACTTGCTATGTGCTGGTGTGCACCTGGTCACTAGCACTAGCCTGTGCTGGGAGAGGAGTCACCTATTCATCAAACAGATCACAGTCACTAAGGGGCCTTACCGTCACTCTCTGGAGGAACTTGGACTTCCTGGTACCTGCTACGTGCTCATGGGTCAAAATCATAAGCACTAGCCCGTGCTGGGAAATCCTGTCCTCCCTGCAACAAACAGTCATAAAGGTAACAAGTTATTTCCTCCCAAAAATATTCGCAGATCCTATTTTAATTACAATTAACAAAGTACAGTAATAATGAATGCTAATATCATGGTACCGGTACACAACCATTTGAGGCTAATTACCCTTAATGGGCTGGGACTGTGTATTGCCTCTGCTGTCACCTTGCTATAATTACCGCTCAGGTGTATTAGCTTGGACCTACTCATTAAGTCATTACATAACTGTTGTTCATTCTCAGTGTCATCGCACTCAGTGCTTCTGTCTTATCATCACAGTTCAACAGATGACAGCAGCACTCAAACCCTTTAAAAGAGGCTCTCCTTCAGCAGTTCAGCACACTCTCACCTCCCGCTCCACTGCAGCACAAGCTCAGGAACTTCCACTGTCTGCACCCGTCTTGGTTCAAGGCCTGTGCTAGTCTCCATCATGCACTAGCACTAGCCTGTGCTGAGATGGGAGCACAGTCCATGCAACACCAGCCTTCAGACACTTTCTGCATCTCTAGATCTACAGTCCTTCCCCTGTACTTCCTATGTGCTGGTGTGCACCTGGTCACTAGCACTAGCCTGTGCTGGGAGAGGAGTCACCTATTCATCAAACAGATCACAGTCACTAAGGGGCCTTACCGTCACTCTCTGGAGGAACTTGGACTTCCTGGTACCTGCTACGTGCTCATGGGTCAAAATCATAAGCACTAGCCCGTGCTGGGAAATCCTGTCCTCCCTGCAACAAACAGTCATAAAGGTAACAAGTTATTTCCTCCCAAAACTATTGGCAGATCCTATTTTAATTACAATTAACAAAGTACAGTAATAATGAATGCTAATATCATGGTACCGGTACACAACCATTTGAGGCTAATTACCCTTAATGGGCTGGGACTGTGTATTGCCTCTGCTGTCACCTTGCTATAATTACCGCTCAGGTGTATTAGCTTGGACCTACTCATTAAGTCATTACATAACTGTTGTTCATTCTCAGTGTCATCGCACTCAGTGCTTCTGTCTTATCATCACAGTTCAACAGATGACAGCAGCACTCAAACCCTTTAAAAGAGGCTCTCCTTCAGCAGTTCAGCACACTCTCACCTCCCGCTCCACTGCAGCACAAGCTCAGGAACTTCCACTGTCTGCACCCGTCTTGGTTCAAGGCCTGTGCTAGTCTCCATCATGCACAAGCACTAGCCTGTGCTGAGATGGGAGCACAGTCCATGCAACACCAGCCTTCAGACACTTTCTGCATCTCTAGATTTACAGTCCTTCCCCTGTACTTGCTATGTGCTGGTGTGCACCTGGTCACTAGCACTAGCCTGTGCTGGGAGAGGAGTCACCTATTCATCAAACAGATCACAGTCACTAAGGGGCCTTACCGTCACTCTCTGGAGGAACTTGGACTTCCTGGTACCTGCTACGTGCTCATGGGTCAAAATCATAAGCACTAGCCCGTGCTGGGAAATCCTGTCCTCCCTGCAACAAACAGTCATAAAGGTAACAAGTTATTTCCTCCCAAAACTATTGGCAGATCCTATTTTAATTACAATTAACAAAGTACAGTAATAATGAATGCTAATATCATGGTACCGGTACACAACCATTTGAGGCTAATTACCCTTAATGGGCTGGGACTGTGTATTGCCTCTGCTGTCACCTTGCTATAATTACCGCTCAGGTGTATTAGCTTGGACCTACTCATTAAGTCATTACATAACTGTTGTTCATTCTCAGTGTCATCGCACTCAGTGCTTCTGTCTTATCATCACAGTTCAACAGATGACAGCAGCACTCAAACCCTTTAAAAGAGGCTCTCCTTCAGCAGTTCAGCACACTCTCACCTCCCGCTCCACTGCAGCACAAGCTCAGGAACTTCCACTGTCTGCACCCGTCTTGGTTCAAGGCCTGTGCTAGTCTCCATCATGCACTAGCACTAGCCTGTGCTGAGATGGGAGCACAGTCCATGCAACACCAGCCTTGAGACACTTTCTGCATCTCTAGATCTACAGTCCTTCCCCTGTACTTGCTATGAGCTGGTGTGCACCTGGTCACTAGCACTAGCCTGTGCTGGGAGAGGAGTCACCTATTCATCAAACAGATCACAGTCACTAAGGGGCCTTACCGTCACTCTCTGGAGGAACTTGGACTTCCTGGTACCTGCTACGTGCTCATGGGTCAAAATCATAAGCACTAGCCCGTGCTGGGAAATCCTGTCCTCCCTGCAACAAACAGTCATAAAGGTAACAAGTTTTTTCCTCCCAAAACTATTGGCAGATCCTATTTTAATTACAATTAACAAAGTACAGTAATAATGAATGCTAATATCATGGTACCGGTACACAACCATTTGAGGCTAATTACCCTTAATGGGCTGGGACTGTGTATTGTCTCTGCTGTCACCTTGCTATAATTACCGCTCAGGTGTATTAGCTTGGACCTACTCATTAAGTCATTACATAACTGTTGTTCATTCTCAGTGTCATCGCACTCAGTGCTTCTGTCTTATCATCACAGTTCAACAGATGACAGCAGCACTCAAACCCTTTAAAAGAGGCTCTCCTTCAGCAGTTCAGCACACTCTCACCTCCCGCTCCACTGCAGCACAAGCTCAGGAACTTCCACTGTCTGCACCCGTCTTGGTTCAAGGCCTGTGCTAGTCTCCATCATGCACTAGCACTAGCCTGTGCTGAGATGGGAGCACAGTCCATGCAACACCAGCCTTGAGACACTTTCTGCATCTCTAGATCTACAGTCCTTCCCCTGTACTTGCTATGTGCTGGTGTGCACCTGGTCACTAGCACTAGCCTGTGCTGGGAGAGGAGTCACCTATTCATCAAACAGATCACAGTCACTAAGGGGCCTTACCGTCACTCTCTGGAGGAACTTGGGCTTCCTGGTACCTGCTACGTGCTCATGGGTCAAAATCATAAGCACTAGCCCGTGCTGGGAAATCCTGTCCTCCCTGCAACAAACAGTCATAAAGGTAACAAGTTATTTCCTCCCAAAACTATTGGCAGATCCTATTTTAATTACAATTAACAAAGTACAGTAATAATGAATGCTAATATCATGGTACCGGTACACAACCATTTGAGGCTAATTACCCTTAATGGGCTGGGACTGTGTATTGCCTCTGCTGTCACCTTGCTATAATTACCGCTCAGGTGTATTAGCTTGGACCTACTCATTAAGTCATTACATAACTGTTGTTCATTCTCAGTGTCATCGCACTCAGTGCTTCTGTCTTATCATCACAGTTCAACAGATGACAGCAGCACTCAAACCCTTTAAAAGAGGCTCTCCTTCAGCAGTTCAGCACACTCTCACCTCCCGCTCCACTGCAGCACAAGCTCAGGAACTTCCACTGTCTGCACCCGTCTTGGTTCAAGGCCTGTGCTAGTCTCCATCATGCACTAGCACTAGCCTGTGCTGAGATGGGAGCACAGTCCATGCAACACCAGCCTTGAGACACTTTCTGCATCTCTAGATCTACAGTCCTTCCCCTGTACTTGCTATGTGCTGGTGTGCACCTGGTCACTAGCACTAGCCTGTGCTGGGAGAGGAGTCACCTATTCATCAAACAGATCACAGTCACTAAGGGGCCTTACCGTCACTCTCTGGAGGAACTTGGACTTCCTGGTACCTGCTACGTGCTCATGGGTCAAAATCATAAGCACTAGCCCGTGCTGGGAAATCCTGTCCTCCCTGCAACAAACAGTCATAAAGGTAACAAGTTATTTCCTCCCAAAACTATTGGCAGATCCTATTTTAATTACAATTAACAAAGTACAGTAATAATGAATGCTAATATCATGGTACCGGTACACAACCATTTGAGGCTAATTACCCTTAATGGGCTGGGACTGTGTATTGCCTCTGCTGTCACCTTGCTATAATTACCGCTCAGGTGTATTAGCTTGGACCTACTCATTAAGTCATTACATAACTGTTGTTCATTCTCAGTGTCATCGCACTCAGTGCTTCTGTCTTATCATCACAGTTCAACAGATGACAGCAGCACTCAAACCCTTTAAAAGAGGCTCTCCTTCAGCAGTTCAGCACACTCTCACCTCCCGCTCCACTGCAGCACAAGCTCAGGAACTTCCACTGTCTGCACCCGTCTTGGTTCAAGGCCTGTGCTAGTCTCCATCATGCACTAGCACTAGCCTGTGCTGAGATGGGAGCACAGTCCATGCAACACCAGCCTTGAGACACTTTCTGCATCTCTAGATCTACAGTCCTTCCCCTGTACTTGCTATGTGCTGGTGTGCACCTGGTCACTAGCACTAGCCTGTGCTGGGAGAGGAGTCACCTATTCATCAAACAGATCACAGTCACTAAGGGGCCTTACCGTCACTCTCTGGAGGAACTTGGGCTTCCTGGTACCTGCTACGTGCTCATGGGTCAAAATCATAAGCACTAGCCCGTGCTGGGAAATCCTGTCCTCCCTGCAACAAACAGTCATAAAGGTAACAAGTTATTTCCTCCCAAAACTATTGGCAGATCCTATTTTAATTACAATTAACAAAGTACAGTAATAATGAATGCTAATATCATGGTACCGGTACACAACCATTTGAGGCTAATTACCCTTAATGGGCTGGGACTGTGTATTGCCTCTGCTGTCACCTTGCTATAATTACCGCTCAGGTGTATTAGCTTGGACCTACTCATTAAGTCATTACATAACTGTTGTTCATTCTCAGTGTCATCGCACTCAGTGCTTCTGTCTTATCATCACAGTTCAACAGATGACAGCAGCACTCAAACCCTTTAAAAGAGGCTCTCCTTCAGCAGTTCAGCACACTCTCACCTCCCGCTCCACTGCAGCACAAGCTCAGGAACTTCCACTGTCTGCACCCGTCTTGGTTCAAGGCCTGTGCTAGTCTCCATCATGCACTAGCACTAGCCTGTGCTGAGATGGGAGCACAGTCCATGCACCACCAGCCTTGAGACACTTTCTGCATCTCTAGATCTACAGTCCTTCCCCTGTACTTGCTATGTGCTGGTGTGCACCTGGTCACTAGCACTAGCCTGTGCTGGGAGAGGAGTCACCTATTCATCAAACAGATCACAGTCACTAAGGGGCCTTACCGTCACTCTCTGGAGGAACTTGGACTTCCTGGTACCTGCTACGTGCTCATGGGTCAAAATCATAAGCACTAGCCCGTGCTGGGAAATCCTGTCCTCCCTGCAACAAACAGTCATAAAGGTAACAAGTTATTTCCTCCCAAAACTATTGGCAGATCCTATTTTAATTACAATTAACAAAGTACAGTAATAATGAATGCTAATATCATGGTACCGGTACACAACCATTTGAGGCTAATTACCCTTAATGGGCTGGGACTGTGTATTGCCTCTGCTGTCACCTTGCTATAATTACCGCTCAGGTGTATTAGCTTGGACCTACTCATTAAGTCATTACATAACTGTTGTTCATTCTCAGTGTCATCGCACTCAGTGCTTCTGTCTTATCATCACAGTTCAACAGATGACAGCAGCACTCAAACCCTTTAAAAGAGGCTCTCCTTCAGCAGTTCAGCACACTCTCACCTCCCGCTCCACTGCAGCACAAGCTCAGGAACTTCCACTGTCTGTATCCGTCTTGGTTCAAGGCCTGTGCTAGTCTCCATCATGCACAAGCACTAGCCTGTGCTGAGATGGGAGCACAGTCCATGCAACACCAGCCTTGAGACACTTTCTGCATCTCTAGATCTACAGTCCTTCCCCTGTACTTGCTATGTGCTGGTGTGCACCTGGTCACTAGCACTAGCCTGTGCTGGGAGAGGAGTCACCTATTCATCAAACAGATCACAGTCACTAAGGGGCCTTACCGTCACTCTCTGGAGGAACTTGGACTTCCTGGTACCTGCTACGTGCTCATGGGTCAAAATCATAAGCACTAGCCCGTGCTGGGAAATCCTGTCCTCCCTGCAACAAACAGTCATAAAGGTAACAAGTTATTTCCTCCCAAAACTATTGGCAGATCCTATTTTAATTACAATTAACAAAGTACAGTAATAATGAATGCTAATATCATGGTACCGGTACACAACCATTTGAGGCTAATTACCCTTAATGGGCTGGGACTGTGTATTGCCTCTGCTGTCACCTTGCTATAATTACCGCTCAGGTGTATTAGCTTGGACCTACTCATTAAGTCATTACATAACTGTTGTTCATTCTCAGTGTCATCGCACTCAGTGCTTCTGTCTTATCATCACAGTTCAACAGATGACAGCAGCACTCAAACCCTTTAAAAGAGGCTCTCCTTCAGCAGTTCAGCACACTCTCACCTCCCGCTCCACTGCAGCACAAGCTCAGGAACTTCCACTGTCTGCACCCGTCTTGGTTCAAGGCCTGTGCTAGTCTCCATCATGCACTAGCACTAGCCTGTGCTGAGATGGGAGCACAGTCCATGCAACACCAGCCTTGAGACACTTTCTGCATCTCTAGATCTACAGTCCTTCCCCTGTACTTGCTATGTGCTGGTGTGCACCTGGTCACTAGCACTAGCCTGTGCTGGGAGAGGAGTCACCTATTCATCAAACAGATCACAGTCACTAAGGGGCCTTACCGTCACTCTCTGGAGGAACTTGGACTTCCTGGTACCTGCTACGTGCTCATGGGTCAAAATCATAAGCACTAGCCCGTGCTGGGAAATCCTGTCCTCCCTGCAACAAACAGTCATAAAGGTAACAAGTTATTTCCTCCCAAAAATATTGGCAGATCCTATTTTAATTACAATTAACAAAGTACAGTAATAATGAATGCTAATATCATGGTACCGGTACACAACCATTTGAGGCTAATTACCCTTAATGGGCTGGGACTGTGTATTGCCTCTGCTGTCACCTTGCTATAATTACCGCTCAGGTGTATTAGCTTGGACCTACTCATTAAGTCATTACATAACTGTTGTTCATTCTCAGTGTCATCGCACTCAGTGCTTCTGTCTTATCATCACAGTTCAACAGATGACAGCAGCACTCAAACCCTTTAAAAGAGGCTCTCCTTCAGCAGTTCAGCACACTCTCACCTCCCGCTCCACTGCAGCACAAGCTCAGGAACTTCCACTGTCTGCACCCGTCTTGGTTCAAGGCCTGTGCTAGTCTCCATCATGCACTAGCACTAGCCTGTGCTGAGATGGGAGCACAGTCCATGCAACACCAGCCTTGAGACACTTTCTGCATCTCTAGATCTACAGTCCTTCCCCTGTACTTGCTATGTGCTGGTGTGCACCTGGTCACTAGCACTAGCCTGTGCTGGGAGAGGAGTCACCTATTCATCAAACAGATCACAGTCACTAAGGAGCCTTACCGTCACTCTCTGGAGGAACTTGGACTTCCTGGTACCTGCTACGTGCTCATGGGTCAAAATCATAAGCACTAGCCCGTGCTGGGAAATCCTGTCCTCCCTGCAACAAACAGTCATAAAGGTAACAAGTTATTTCCTCCCAAAACTATTGGCAGATCCTATTTTAATTACAATTAACAAAGTACAGTAATAATGAATGCTAATATCATGGTACCGGTACACAACCATTTGAGGCTAATTACCCTTAATGGGCTGGGACTGTGTATTGCCTCTGCTGTCACCTTGCTATAATTACCGCTCAGGTGTATTAGCTTGGACCTACTCATTAAGTCATTACATAACTGTTGTTCATTCTCAGTGTCATCGCACTCAGTGCTTCTGTCTTATCATCACAGTTCAACAGATGACAGCAGCACTCAAACCCTTTAAAAGAGGCTCTCCTTCAGCAGTTCAGCACACTCTCACCTCCCGCTCCACTGCAGCACAAGCTCAGGAACTTCCACTGTCTACACCCGTCTTGGTTCAAGGCCTGTGCTAGTCTCCATCATGCACTAGCACTAGCCTGTGCTGAGATGGGAGCACAGTCCATGCAACACCAGCCTTCAGACACTTTCTGCATCTCTAGATCTACAGTCCTTCCCCTGTACTTGCTATGTGCTGGTGTGCACCTGGTCACTAGCACTAGCCTGTGCTGGGAGAGGAGTCATCTATTCATCAAACAGATCACAGTCACTAAGGGGCCTTACCGTCACTCTCTGGAGGAACTTGGGCTTCCTGGTACCTGCTACGTGCTCATGGGTCAAAATCATAAGCACTAGCCCGTGCTGGGAAATCCTGTCCTCCCTGCAACAAACAGTCATAAAGGTAACAAGTTATTTCCTCCCAAAACTATTGGCAGATCCTATTTTAATTACAATTAACAAAGTACAGTAATAATGAATGCTAATATCATGGTACCGGCACACAACCATTTGAGGCTAATTACCCTTAATGGGCTGGGACTGTGTATTGCCTCTGCTGTCACCTTGCTATAATTACCGCTCAGGTGTATTAGCTTGGACCTACTCATTAAGTCATTACATAACTGTTGTTCATTCTCAGTGTCATCGCACTCAGTGCTTCTGTCTTATCATCACAGTTCAACAGATGACAGCAGCACTCAAACCCTTTAAAAGAGGCTCTCCTTCAGCAGTTCAGCACACTCTCACCTCCCGCTCCACTGCAGCACAAGCTCAGGAACTTCCACTGTCTGCACCCGTCTTGGTTCAAGGCCTGTGCTAGTCTCCATCATGCACTAGCACTAGCCTGTGCTGAGATGGGAGCACAGTCCATGCAACACCAGCCTTCAGACACTTTCTGCATCTCTAGATCTACAGTCCTTCCCCTGTACTTGCTATGTGCTGGTGTGCACCTGGTCACTAGCACTAGCCTGTGCTGGGAGAGGAGTCACCTATTCATCAAACAGATCACAGTCACTAAGGGGCCTTACCGTCACTCTCTGGAGGAACTTGGGCTTCCTGGTACCTGCTACGTGCTCATGGGTCAAAATCATAAGCACTAGCCCGTGCTGGGAAATCCTGTCCTCCCTGCAACAAACAGTCATAAAGGTAACAAGTTATTTCCTCCCAAAACTATTGGCAGATCCTATTTTAATTACAATTAACAAAGTACAGTAATAATGAATGCTAATATCATGGTACCGGTACACAACCATTTGAGGCTAATTACCCTTAATGGGCTGGGACTGTGTATTGCCTCTGCTGTCACCTTGCTATAATTACCGCTCAGGTGTATTAGCTTGGACCTACTCATTAAGTCATTACATAACTGTTGTTCATTCTCAGTGTCATCGCACTCAGTGCTTCTGTCTTATCATCACAGTTCAACAGATGACAGCAGCACTCAAACCCTTTAAAAGAGGCTCTCCTTCAGCAGTTCAGCACACTCTCACCTCCCGCTCCACTGCAGCACAAGCTCAGGAACTTCCACTGTCTGCACCCGTCTTGGTTCAAGGCCTGTGCTAGTCTCCATCATGCACTAGCACTAGCCTGTGCTGAGATGGGAGCACAGTCCATGCAACACCAGCCTTGAGACACTTTCTGCATCTCTAGATCTACAGTCCTTCCCCTGTACTTGCTATGTGCTGGTGTGCACCTGGTCACTAGCACTAGCCTGTGCTGGGAGAGGAGTCACCTATTCATCAAACAGATCACAGTCACTAAGGGGCCTTACCGTCACTCTCTGGAGGAACTTGGACTTCCTGGTACCTGCTACGTGCTCATGGGTCAAAATCATAAGCACTAGCCCGTGCTGGGAAATCCTGTCCTCCCTGCAACAAACAGTCATAAAGGTAACAAGTTATTTCCTCCCAAAAATATTGGCAGATCCTATTTTAATTACAATTAACAAAGTACAGTAATAATGAATGCTAATATCATGGTACCGGTACACAACCATTTGAGGCTAATTACCCTTAATGGGCTGGGACTGTGTATTGCCTCTGCTGTCACCTTGCTATAATTACCGCTCAGGTGTATTAGCTTGGACCTACTCATTAAGTCATTACATAACTGTTGTTCATTCTCAGTGTCATCGCACTCAGTGCTTCTGTCTTATCATCACAGTTCAACAGATGACAGCAGCACTCAAACCCTTTAAAAGAGGCTCTCCTTCAGCAGTTCAGCACACTCTCACCTCCCGCTCCACTGCAGCACAAGCTCAGGAACTTCCACTGTCTGCACCCGTCTTGGTTCAAGGCCTGTGCTAGTCTCCATCATGCACTAGCACTAGCCTGTGCTGAGATGGGAGCACAGTCCATGCAACACCAGCCTTGAGACACTTTCTGCATCTCTAGATCTACAGTCCTTCCCCTGTACTTGCTATGTGCTGGTGTGCACCTGGTCACTAGCACTAGCCTGTGCTGGGAGAGGAGTCACCTATTCATCAAACAGATCACAGTCACTAAGGAGCCTTACCGTCACTCTCTGGAGGAACTTGGACTTCCTGGTACCTGCTACGTGCTCATGGGTCAAAATCATAAGCACTAGCCCGTGCTGGGAAATCCTGTCCTCCCTGCAACAAACAGTCATAAAGGTAACAAGTTATTTCCTCCCAAAACTATTGGCAGATCCTATTTTAATTACAATTAACAAAGTACAGTAATAATGAATGCTAATATCATGGTACCGGTACACAACCATTTGAGGCTAATTACCCTTAATGGGCTGGGACTGTGTATTGCCTCTGCTGTCACCTTGCTATAATTACCGCTCAGGTGTATTAGCTTGGACCTACTCATTAAGTCATTACATAACTGTTGTTCATTCTCAGTGTCATCGCACTCAGTGCTTCTGTCTTATCATCACAGTTCAACAGATGACAGCAGCACTCAAACCCTTTAAAAGAGGCTCTCCTTCAGCAGTTCAGCACACTCTCACCTCCCGCTCCACTGCAGCACAAGCTCAGGAACTTCCACTGTCTACACCCGTCTTGGTTCAAGGCCTGTGCTAGTCTCCATCATGCACTAGCACTAGCCTGTGCTGAGATGGGAGCACAGTCCATGCAACACCAGCCTTCAGACACTTTCTGCATCTCTAGATCTACAGTCCTTCCCCTGTACTTGCTATGTGCTGGTGTGCACCTGGTCACTAGCACTAGCCTGTGCTGGGAGAGGAGTCATCTATTCATCAAACAGATCACAGTCACTAAGGGGCCTTACCGTCACTCTCTGGAGGAACTTGGGCTTCCTGGTACCTGCTACGTGCTCATGGGTCAAAATCATAAGCACTAGCCCGTGCTGGGAAATCCTGTCCTCCCTGCAACAAACAGTCATAAAGGTAACAAGTTATTTCCTCCCAAAACTATTGGCAGATCCTATTTTAATTACAATTAACAAAGTACAGTAATAATGAATGCTAATATCATGGTACCGGCACACAACCATTTGAGGCTAATTACCCTTAATGGGCTGGGACTGTGTATTGCCTCTGCTGTCACCTTGCTATAATTACCGCTCAGGTGTATTAGCTTGGACCTACTCATTAAGTCATTACATAACTGTTGTTCATTCTCAGTGTCATCGCACTCAGTGCTTCTGTCTTATCATCACAGTTCAACAGATGACAGCAGCACTCAAACCCTTTAAAAGAGGCTCTCCTTCAGCAGTTCAGCACACTCTCACCTCCCGCTCCACTGCAGCACAAGCTCAGGAACTTCCACTGTCTGCACCCGTCTTGGTTCAAGGCCTGTGCTAGTCTCCATCATGCACTAGCACTAGCCTGTGCTGAGATGGGAGCACAGTCCATGCAACACCAGCCTTGAGACACTTTCTGCATCTCTAGATCTACAGTCCTTCCCCTGTACTTGCTATGTGCTGGTGTGCACCTGGTCACTAGCACTAGCCTGTGCTGGGAGAGGAGTCACCTATTCATCAAACAGATCACAGTCACTAAGGGGCCTTACCGTCACTCTCTGGAGGAACTTGGGCTTCCTGGTACCTGCTACGTGCTCATGGGTCAAAATCATAAGCACTAGCCCGTGCTGGGAAATCCTGTCCTCCCTGCAACAAACAGTCATAAAGGTAACAAGTTATTTCCTCCCAAAACTATTGGCAGATCCTATTTTAATTACAATTAACAAAGTACAGTAATAATGAATGCTAATATCATGGTACCGGTACACAACCATTTGAGGCTAATTACCCTTAATGGGCTGGGACTGTGTATTGCCTCTGCTGTCACCTTGCTATAATTACCGCTCAGGTGTATTAGCTTGGACCTACTCATTAAGTCATTACATAACTGTTGTTCATTCTCAGTGTCATCGCACTCAGTGCTTCTGTCTTATCATCACAGTTCAACAGATGACAGCAGCACTCAAACCCTTTAAAAGAGGCTCTCCTTCAGCAGTTCAGCACACTCTCACCTCCCGCTCCACTGCAGCACAAGCTCAGGAACTTCCACTGTCTGCACCCGTCTTGGTTCAAGGCCTGTGCTAGTCTCCATCATGCACTAGCACTAGCCTGTGCTGAGATGGGAGCACAGTCCATGCAACACCAGCCTTGAGACACTTTCTGCATCTCTAGATCTACAGTCCTTCCCCTGTACTTGCTATGTGCTGGTGTGCACCTGGTCACTAGCACTAGCCTGTGCTGGGAGAGGTGTCACCTACTCATCAAACAGATCACAGTCATTAAGGGGCCTTACCGTCACTCTCTGGAGGCACTTGGACTTCCTGGTACCTGCTACGTGCTCATGGGTCAAAATCATAAGCACTAGCCCGTGCTGGGAAATCCTGTCCTCCCTGCAACAAACAGTCATAAAGGTAACAAGTTATTTCCTCCCAAAACTATTGGCAGATCCTATTTTAATTACAATTAACAAAGTACAGTAATAATGAATGCTAATATCATGGTACCGGTACACAACCATTTGAGGCTAATTACCCTTAATGGGCTGGGACTGTGTATTGCCTCTGCTGTCACCTTGCTATAATTACCGCTCAGGTGTATTAGCTTGGACCTACTCATTAAGTCATTACATAACTGTTGTTCATTCTCAGTGTCATCGCACTCAGTGCTTCTGTCTTATCATCACAGTTCAACAGATGACAGCAGCACTCAAACCCTTTAAAAGAGGCTCTCCTTCAGCAGTTCAGCACACTCTCACCTCCCGCTCCACTGCAGCACAAGCTCAGGAACTTCCACTGTCTGCACCCGTCTTGGTTCAAGGCCTGTGCTAGTCTCCATCATGCACTAGCACTAGCCTGTGCTGAGATGGGAGCACAGTCCATGCAACACCAGCCTTGAGACACTTTCTGCATCTCTAGATCTACAGTCCTTCCCCTGTACTTGCTATGTGCTGGTGTGCACCTGGTCACTAGCACTAGCCTGTGCTGGGAGAGGAGTCACCTATTCATCAAACAGATCACAGTCACTAAGGGGCCTTACCGTCACTCTCTGGAGGAACTTGGACTTCCTGGTACCTGCTACGTGCTCATGGGTCCAAATCATAAGCACAAGCCCGTGCTGGGAAATCCTGTCCTCCCTGCAACAAACAGTCATAAAGGTAACAAGTTATTTCCTCCCAAAACTATTGGCAGATCCTATTTTAATTACAATTAACAAAGTACAGTAATAATGAATGCTAATATCATGGTACCGGTACACAACCATTTGAGGCTAATTACCCTTAATGGGCTGGGACTGTGTATTGCCTCTGCTGTCACCTTGCTATAATTACCGCTCAGGTGTATTAGCTTGGACCTACTCATTAAGTCATTACATAACTGTTGTTCATTCTCAGTGTCATCGCACTCAGTGCTTCTGTCTTATCATCACAGTTCAACAGATGACAGCAGCACTCAAACCCTTTAAAAGAGGCCCTCCTTCAGCAGTTCAGCACACTCTCACCTCCCGCTCCACTGCAGCACAAGCTCAGGAACTTCCACTGTCTGCACCCGTCTTGGTTCAAGGCCTGTGCTAGTCTCCATCATGCACTAGCACTAGCCTGTGCTGAGATGGGAGCACAGTCCATGCAACACCAGCCTTCAGACACTTTCTGCATCTCTAGATCTACAGTCCTTCCCCTGTACTTGCTATGTGCTGGTGTGCACCTGGTCACTAGCACTAGCCTGTGCTGGGAGAGGAGTCACCTATTCATCAAACAGATCACAGTCACTAAGGGGCCTTACCGTCACTCTCTGGAGGAACTTGGACTTCCTGGTACCTGCTACGTGCCCATGGGTCAAAATCATAAGCACTAGCCCGTGCTGGGAAATCCTGTCCTCCCTGCAACAAACAGTCATAAAGGTAACAAGTTATTTCCTCCCAAAACTATTGGCAGATCCTATTTTAATTACAATTAACAAAGTACAGTAATAATGAATGCTAATATCATGGTACCGGTACACAACCATTTGAGGCTAATTACCCTTAATGGGCTGGGACTGTGTATTGCCTCTGCTGTCACCTTGCTATAATTACCGCTCAGGTGTATTAGCTTGGACCTACTCATTAAGTCATTACATAACTGTTGTTCATTCTCAGTGTCATCGCACTCAGTGCTTCTGTCTTATCATCACAGTTCAACAGATGACAGCAGCACTCAAACCCTTTAAAAGAGGCTCTCCTTCAGCAGTTCAGCACACTCTCACCTCCCGCTCCACTGCAGCACAAGCTCAGGAACTTCCACTGTCTGCACCCGTCTTGGTTCAAGGCCTGTGCTAGTCTCCATCATGCACTAGCACTAGCCTGTGCTGAGATGGGAGCACAGTCCATGCAACATCAGCCTTCAGACACTTTCTGCATCTCTAGATCTACAGTCCTTCCCTTTTCTTGCTATGTGCTGGTGTGCACCTGGTCACTAGCACTAGCCTGTGCTGGGAGAGGAGTCACCTATTCATCAAACAGATCACAGTCACTAAGGGGCCTTACCGTCACTCTCTGGAGGAACTTGGACTTCCTGGTACCTGCTACGTGCTCATGGGTCAAAATCATAAGCACTAGCCCGTGCTGGGAAATCCTGTCCTCCCTGCAACAAACAGTCATAAAGGTAACAAGTTATTTCCTCCCAAAACTATTGGCAGATCCTATTTTAATTACAATTAACAAAGTACAGTAATAATGAATGCTAATATCATGGTACCGGTACACAACCATTTGAGGCTAATTACCCTTAATGGGCTGGGACTGTGTATTGCCTCTGCTGTCACCTTGCTATAATTACCGCTCAGGTGTATTAGCTTGGACCTACTCATTAAGTCATTACATAACTGTTGTTCATTCTCAGTGTCATCGCACTCAGTGCTTCTGTCTTATCATCACAGTTCAACAGATGACAGCAGCACTCAAACCCTTTAAAAGAGGCTCTCCTTCAGCAGTTCAGCACACTCTCACCTCCCGCTCCACTGCAGCACATGCTCAGGAACTTCCACTGTCTGCACCCGTCTTGGTTCAAGGCCTGTGCTAGTCTCCATCATGCACTAGCACTAGCCTGTGCTGAGATGGGAGCACAGTCCATGCAACACCAGCCTTGAGACACTTTCTGCATCTCTAGATCTACAGTCCTTCCCCTGTACTTGCTATGTGCTGGTGTGCAACTGGTCACTAGCACTAGCCTGTGCTGGGAGAGGAGTCATCTATTCATCAAACAGATCACAGTCACTAAGGGGCCTTACCGTCACTCTCTGGAGGAACTTGGGCTTCCTGGTACCTGCTACGTGCTCATGGGTCAAAATCATAAGCACTAGCCCGTGCTGGGAAATCCTGTCCTCCCTGCAACAAACAGTCATAAAGGTAACAAGTTATTTCCTCCCAAAACTATTGGCAGATCCTATTTTAATTACAATTAACAAAGTACAGTAATAATGAATGCTAATATCATGGTACCGGTACACAACCATTTGAGGCTAATTACCCTTAATGGGCTGGGACTGTGTATTGCCTCTGCTGTCACCTTGCTATAATTACCGCTCAGGTGTATTAGCTTGGACCTACTCATTAAGTCATTACATAACTGTTGTTCATTCTTAGTGTCATCGCACTCAGTGCTTCTGTCTTATCATCACAGTTCAACAGATGACAGCAGCACTCAAACCCTTTAAAAGAGGCTCTCCTTCAGCAGTTCAGCACACTCTCACCTCCCGCTCCACTGCAGCACAAGCTCAGGAACTTCCACTGTCTGCACCCGTCTTGGTTCAAGGCCTGTGCTAGTCTCCATCATGCACTAGCACTAGCCTGTGCTGAGATGGGAGCACAGTCCATGCAACACCAGCCTTCAGACACTTTCTGCATCTCTAGATCTACAGTCCTTCCCCTGTACTTGCTATGTGCTGGTGTGCACCTGGTCACTAGCACTAGCCTGTGCTGGGAGAGGAGTCACCTATTCATCAAACAGATCACAGTCACTAAGGGGCCTTACCGTCACTCTCTGTAGGAACTTGGGCTTCCTGGTACCTGCTACGTGCTCATGGGTCAAAATCATAAGCACTAGCCCGTGCTGGGAAATCCTGTCCTCCCTGCAACAAACAGTCATAAAGGTAACAAGTTATTTCCTCCCAAAACTATTGGCAGATCCTATTTTAATTACAATTAACAAAGTACAGTAATAATGAATGCTAATATCATGGTACCGGTACACAACCATTTGAGGCTAATTACCCTTAATGGGCTGGGACTGTGTATTGCCTCTGCTGTCACCTTGCTATAATTACCGCTCAGGTGTATTAGCTTGGACCTACTCATTAAGTCATTACATAACTGTTGTTCATTCTCAGTGTCATCGCACTCAGTGCTTCTGTCTTATCATCACAGTTCAACAGATGACAGCAGCACTCAAACCCTTTAAAAGAGGCTCTCCTTCAGCAGTTCAGCACACTCTCACCTCCCGCTCCACTGCAGCACAAGCTCAGGAACTTCCACTGTCTGCACCCGTCTTGGTTCAAGGCCTGTGCTAGTCTCCATCATGCACTAGCACTAGCCTGTGCTGAGATGGGAGCACAGTCCATGCAACACCAGCCTTGAGACACTTTCTGCATCTCTAGATCTACAGTCCTTCCCCTGTACTTGCTATGTGCTGGTGTGCACCTGGTAACTAGCACTAGCCTGTGCTGGGAGAGGAGTAACCTATTCATCAAACAGATCACAGTCACAAAGGGGCCTTACCGTCACTCTCTGGAGGAACTTGGACTTCCTGGTACCTGCTACGTGCTCATGGGTCAAAATCATAAGCACTAGCCCGTGCTGGGAAATCCTGTCCTCCCTGCAACAAACAGTCATAAAGGTAACAAGTTATTTCCTCCCAAAACTATTGGCAGATCCTATTTTAATTACAATTAACAAAGTACAGTAATAATGAATGCTAATATCATGGGACCGGTACACAACCATTTGAGGCTAATTACCCTTAATGGGCTGGGACTGTGTATTGCCTCTCCTGTCACATTGCTATAAGTACCGCTCAGGTGTATTAGCTTGGACCTACTCATTAAGTCTTTACATAACTGTTGTTCATTCTCAGTGTCATCGCACTCAATGCTTCTGTCTTATCATCACAGTTCAACAGATGACAGCAACACCCAAACCCTTTAAAAGGGGCTCTCGTTCAGCAGTACAGCACACTCTCACCTCCCGCTCCACTGCAGCACAAGCTCAGGAACTTCTACTGTCTGCACCCGTCTTGGTTCAAGGCCTGTGCTAGTCTCCATCATGCACTAGCACTAGCCTGTGCTGAGATGGGAGCACAGTCCATGCAACACCAGCCTCGAGACACTTTCTGCATCTCTAGATCTACAGTCCTTCCCCTGTACTTGCTATGTGCTGGTGTGCACCTGGTCACTAGCACTAGCCTGTGCTGGGAGAGGAGTCACCTATTCATCAAACAGATCACCTTACCGTCACTCTCTGGAGGAACTTGGACTTCCTGGTACCTGCTACGTGCTCATGGGTCAAAATCATAAGCACTAGCCCGTGCTGGGAAATCCTGTCCTCCCTGCAACAAACAGTCATAAAGGTAACAAGATATTTCCTCCCAAAACTATTGGCAGATCCTATTTTAATCACAATTAACAAAGTACAGTAATAATGAATGCTAATATCATGGTACCGGTACACAACCATTTGAGGCTAATTACCCTTAATGGGCTGGGACTGTGTATTGCCTCTCCTGTCACATTGCTATAAGTACCGCTCAGGTGTATTAGCTTGGACCTACTCATTAAGTCATTACATAACTGTTGTTCATTCTCAGTGTCATCGCACTCAATGGTTCTGTCTTATCATCACAGTTCAACAGATGACAGCAACACCCAAACCCTTTAAAAGGGGCTCTCGTTCAGCAGTACAGCACACTCTCACCTCCCGCTCCACTGCAGCACAAGCTCAGGAACATCCACTGTCTGCACCCGTCTTGGTTCAAGGCCTGTGCTAGTCTCCATCATGCACTAGCACTAGCCTGTGGTGAGATGGGAGCACAGTCCATGCAACACCAGCCTCGAGACACTTTCTGCATCTCTAGATCTACAGTCCTTCCCCTGTACTTGCTATGTGCTGGTGTGCACCTGGTCACTAGCACTAGCCTGTGCTGGGAGAGGAGTCACCTATTCATCAAACAGATCACAGTCATTAAGGAGCCTTACCGTCACTCTCTGGAGGAACTTGGACTTCCTGGTACCTGCTACGTGCTCATGGGTCAAAATCATAAGCACTAGCCCGTGCTGGGAAATCCTGTCCTCCCTGCAACAAACAGTCATAAAGGTAACAAGTTATTTCCTCCCAAAATTATTGGCAGATCCTATTTTAATTACAATTAACAAAGTACAGTAATAATGAATGCTAATATCATGGTACCGGTACACAACCATTTGAGGCTAATTACCCTTAATGGGCTGGGACTGTGTATTGCCTCTCCTGTCACATTGCTATAAGTACCGCTCAGGTGTATTAGCTTGGACCTACTCATTAAGTCATTCCATAACTGTTGTTCATTCTCAGTGTCATCGCACTCAATGCTTCTGTCTTATCATCACAGTTCAACAGATGACAGCAGCACTCAAACCCTTTAAAAGAGGCTCTCCTTTAGCAGTACAGCACACTCTCACCTCCCGCTCCACTGCAGCACAAGCTCAGGAACTTCTACTGTCTGCACCCGTCTTGGTTCAAGGCCTGTGCTAGTCTCCATCATGCACTAGCACTAGCCTGTGCTGAGATGGGAGCACAGTCCATGCAACACCAGCCTCGAGACACTTTCTGCATCTCTAGATCTACAGTCCTTCCCCTGTACTTGCTATGTGCTGGTGTGCACCTGGTCACTAGCCTGTGCTGGGAGAGGAGTCACCTATTCATCAAACAGATCACAGTCATTAAGGAGCCTTACCGTCACTCTCTGGAGGAACTTGGACTTCCTGGTACCTGCTACGTGCTCATGGGTCAAAATCATAAGCACTAGCCCGTGCTGGGAAATCCTGTCCTCCCTGCAACAAACAGTCATAAAGGTAACAAGTTATTTCCTCCCAAAATTATTGGCAGATCCTATTTTAATTACAATTAACAAAGTACAGTAATAATGAATGCTAATATCATGGTACCGGTACACAACCATTTGAGGCTAATTACCCTTAATGGGCTGGGACTGTGTATTGCCTCTCCTGTCACATTGCTATAAGTACCGCTCAGGTGTATTAGCTTGGACCTACTCATTAAGTCATTCCATAACTGTTGTTCATTCTCAGTGTCATCGCACTCAATGCTTCTGTCTTATCATCACAGTTCAACAGATGACAGCAGCACTCAAACCCTTTAAAAGAGGCTCTCCTTTAGCAGTACAGCACACTCTCACCTCCCGCTCCACTGCAGCACAAGCTCAGGAACTTCTACTGTCTGCACCCGTCTTGGTTCAAGGCCTGTGCTAGTCTCCATCATGCACTAGCACTAGCCTGTGCTGAGATGGGAGCACAGTCCATGCAACACCAGCCTCGAGACACTTTCTGCATCTCTAGATCTACAGTCCTTCCCCTGTACTTGCTATGTGCTGGTGTGCACCTGGTCACTAGCCTGTGCTGGGAGAGGAGTCACCTATTCATCAAACAGATCACAGTCATTAAGGAGCCTTACCGTCACTCTCTGGAGGAACTTGGACTTCCTGGTACCTGCTACGTGCTCATGGGTCAAAATCATAAGCACTAGCCAGTGCTGGGAAATCCTGTCCTCCCTGCAACAAACAGTCATAAAGGTAACAAGTTATTTCCTCCCAAAATTATTGGCAGATCCTATTTTAATTACAATTAACAAAGTACAGTAATAATGAATGCTAATATCATGGTACCGGTACACAACCATTTGAGGCTAATTACCCTTAATGGGCTGGGACTGTGTATTGTTTCTTCTGTCACATTGCTATAAGTACCGCTCAGGTGTATTAGCTTGGACCTACTCATTAAGTCATTACATAACTGTTGTTCATTCTCAGTGTCATCGCACTCAGTGCTTCTGTCTTATCATCACAGTTCAACAGATGACAGCAGCACTCAAACCCTTTAAAAGAGGCTCTCCTTCAGCAGTTCAGCACACTCTCACCTCCCTCTCCACTGCAGCACAAGCTCAGGAACTTCCACTGTCTGCACCCGTCTTGGTTCAAGGCCTGTGCTAGTCTCCATCATGCACTAGCACTAGCCTGTGCTGAGATGGGAGCACAGTCCATGCAACACCAGCCTCGAGACACTTTCTGCATCTCTAGATCTACAGTCCTTCCCCTGTACTTGCTATGTGCTGGTGTGCACCTGGTCACTAGCACTAGCCTGTGCTGGGAGAGGAGTCACCTATTCATCAAACAGATCACAGTCACTAAGGGGCCTTACCGTCACTCTCTGGAGGAACTTGGACTTCCTGGTACCTGCTACGTGCTCATGGGTCAAAATCATAAGCACTAGCCCGTGCTGGGAAATCCTGTCCTCCCTGCAACAAACAGTCATAAAGGTAACAAGTTATTTCCTCCCAAAATTATTGGCAGATCCTATTTTAATTACAATTAAAAAGTACAGTAATAATGAATGCTAATATCATGGTACCGGTACACAACCATTTGAGGCTAATTACCCTTAATGGGCTGGGACTGTGTATTGCCTCTCCTGTCACATTGCTATAAGTACCACTCAGGTGTATTAGCTTGGACCTACTCATTAAGTCATTACATAACTGTTGTTCATTCTCAGTGTCATCGCACTCAATGCTTCTGTCTTATCATCACAGTTCAACAGATGACAGCAACACCCAAACCCTTTAAAAGGGGCTCTCGTTCAGCAGTACAGCACACTCTCACCTCCCGCTCCACTGCAGCACAAGCTCAGGAACTTCTACTGTCTGCACCCGTCTTGGTTCAAGGCCTGTGCTAGTCTCCATCATGCACTAGCACTAGCCTGTGCTGAGATGGGAGCACAGTCCATGCAACACCAGCCTCGAGACACTTTCTGCATCTCTAGATCTACAGTCCTTCCCCTGTACTTGCTATGTGCTGGTGTACACCTGGTCACTAGCACTAGCCTGTGCTGGGAGAGGAGTCACCTATTCATCAAACAGATCACAGTCATTAAGGAGCCTTACCGTCACTCTCTGGAGGAACTTGGACTTCCTGGTACCTGCTACGTGCTCATGGGTCAAAATCATAAGCACTAGCCCGTGCTGGGAAATCCTGTCCTCCCTGCAACAAACAGTCATAAAGGTAACAAGTTATTTCCTCCCAAAATTATTGGCAGATCCTATTTTAATTACAATTAACAAAGTACAGTAATAATGAATGCTAATATCATGGTACCGGTACACAACCATTTGAGGCTAATTACCCTTAATGGGCTGGGACTGTGTATTGCCTCTCCTGTCACATTGCTATAAGTACCGCTCAGGTGTATTAGCTTGGACCTACTCATTAAGTCATTACATAACTGTTGTTCATTCTCAGTGTCATCGCACTCAGTGCTTCTGTCTTATCATCACAGTTCAACAGACGACAGCAGCACTCAAACCCTTTAAAAGAGGCTCTCCTTCAGCAGTTCAGCACACTCTCACCTCCCGCTCCACTGCAGCACAAGCTCAGGAACTTCAACTGTCTGCACCCGTCTTGGTTCAAGGCCTGTGCTAGTCTCCATCATGCACTAGCACTAGCCTGTGCTGAGATGGGAGCACAGTCCATGCAACACCAGCCTTGAGACACTTTCTGCATCTCTAGATCTACAGTCCTTCCCCTGTACTTGCTATGTGCTGGTGTGCACCTGGTCACTAGCACTAGCCTGTGCTGGGAGAGGAGTCACCTATTCATCAAACAGATCACAGTCACTAAGGGGCCTTACCGTCACTCTCTGGAGGAACTTGGACTTCCTGGTACCTGCTACGTGCTCATGGGTCAAAATCATAAGCACTAGCCCGTGCTGGGAAATCCTGTCCTCCCTGCAACAAACAGTCATAAAGGTAACAAGTTATTTCCTCCCAAAACTATTGGCAGATCCTATTTTAATTACAGCTAACAAAGTACAGTAATAATGAATGCTAATATCATGGTACCGGTACACAACCATTTGAGGCTAATTACCCTTAATGGGCTGGGACTGTGTATTGCCTCTGCTGTCACCTTGCTATAATTACCGCTCAGGTGTATTAGCTTGGACCTACTCATTAAGTCATTACATAACTGTTGTTCATTCTCAGTGTCATCGCACTCAGTGCTTCTGTCTTATCATCACAGTTCAACAGATGACAGCAGCACTCAAACCCTTTAAAAGAGGCTCTCCTTCAGCAGTTCAGCACACTCTCACCTCCCGCTCCACTGCAGCACAAGCTCAGGAACTTCCACTGTCTGCACCCGTCTTGGTTCAAGGCCTGTGCTAGTCTCCATCATGCACTAGCACTAGCCTGTGCTGAGATGGGAGCACAGTCCATGCAACACCAGCCTTGAGACACTTTCTGCATCTCTAGATTTACAGTCCTTCCCCTGTACTTGCTATGTGCTGGTGTGCACCTGGTCACTAGCACTAGCCTGTGCTGGGAGAGGAGTCACCTATTCATCAAACAGATCACAGTCACTAAGGGGCCTTACCTTCACTCTCTGGAGGAACTTGGACTTCCTGGTACCTGCTACGTGCTCATGGGTCAAAATCATAAGCACTAGCCCGTGCTGGGAAATCCTGTCCTCCCTGCAACAAACAGTCATAAAGGTAACAAGTTATTTCCTCCCAAAACTATTGGCAGATCCTATTTTAATTACAATTAACAAAGAACAGTAATAATGAATGCCAATATCATGGTACCGGTACACAACCATTTGAGGCTAATTACCCTTAATGGGCTGGGACTGTGTATTGCCTCTGCTGTCACCTTGCTATAATTACCGCTCAGGTGTATTAGCTTGGACCTACTCATTAAGTCATTACATAACTGTTGTTCATTCTCAGTGTCATCGCACTCAGTGCTTCTGTCTTATCATCACAGTTCAACAGATGACAGCAGCACTCAAACCCTTTAAAAGAGGCTCTCCTTCAGCAGTTCAGCACACTCTCACCTCCCGCTCCACTGCAGCACAAGCTCAGGAACTTCCACTGTCTGCACCCGTCTTGGTTCAAGGCCTGTGCTAGTCTCCATCATGCACTAGCACTAGCCTGTGCTGAGATGGGAGCACAGTCCATGCAACACCAGCCTCGAGACACTTTCTGCATCTCTAGATCTACAGTCCTTCCCCTGTACTTGCTATGTGCTGGTGTGCACCTGGTCACTAGCACTAGCCTGTGCTGGGAGAGGAGTCACCTATTCATCAAACAGATCACAGTCACTAAGGAGCCTTACCGTCACTCTCTGGAGGAACTTGGACTTCCTGGTACCTGCTACGTGCTCATGGGTCAAAATCATAAGCACTAGCCCGTGCTGGGAAATCCTGTCCTCCCTGCAACAAACAGTCATAAAGGTAACAAGTTATTTCCTCCCAAAATTATTGGCAGATCCTATTCTAATTACAATTAACAAAGTACAGTAATAATGAATGCTAATATCATGGTACCGGTACACAACCATTTGAGGCTAATTACCCTTAATGGGCTGGGACTGTGTATTGCCTCTCCTGTCACATTGCTATAAGTACCACTCAGGTGTATTAGCTTGGACCTACTCATTAAGTCATTACATAACTGTTGTTCATTCTCAGTGTCATCGCACTCAATGCTTCTGTCTTATCATCACAGTTCAACAGATGACAGCAACACCCAAACCCTTTAAAAGGGGCTCTCGTTCAGCAGTACAGCACACTCTCACCTCCCGCTCCACTGCAGCACAAGCTGAGGAACTTCTACTGTCTGCACCCGTCTTGGTTCAAGGCCTGTGCTAGTCTCCATCATGCACTAGCACTAGCCTGTGCTGAGATGGGAGCACAGTCCATGCAACACCAGCCTCGAGACACTTTCTGCATCTCTAGATCTACAGTCCTTCCCCTGTACTTGCTATGTGCTGGTGTGCACCTGGTCACTAGCACTAGCCTGTGCTGGGAGAGGAGTCACCTATTCATCAAACAGATCACAGTCATTAAGGAGCCTTACCGTCACTCTCTGGAGGAACTTGGGCTTCCTGGTACCTGCTACGTGCTCATGGGTCAAAATCATAAGCACTAGCCCGTGCTGGGAAATCCTGTCCTCCCTGCAACAAACAGTCATAAAGGTAACAAGTTATTTACTCCCAAAATCATTGGCAGATCCTATTTTAATTACAATTAACAAAGTACAGTAATAATGAATGCTAATATCATGGTACCGGTACACAACCATTTGAGGCTAATTACCCTTAATGGGCTGGGACTGTGTATTGCCTCTCCTGTCACATTGCTATAAGTACCGCTCAGGTGTATTAGCTTGGACCTACTCATTAAGTCATTACATAACTGTTGTTCATTCTCAGTGTCATCGCACTCAGTGCTTCTGTCTTATCATCACAGTTCAACAGATGACAGCAACACCCAAACCCTTTAAAAGGGGCTCTCGTTCAGCAGTACAGCACACTCTCACCTCCCGCTCCACTGCAGCACAAGCTCAGGAACTTCTACTGTCTGCACCCGTCTTGGTTCAAGGCCAGTGCTAGTCTCCATCATGCACTAGCACTAGCCTGTGCTGAGATGGGAAAACAGTCCATGCAACACCAGCCTCGAGACACTTTCTGCATCTCTAGATCTACAGTCCTTCCCCTGTACTTGCTATGTGCTGGTGTGCACCTGGTCACTAGCACTAGCCTGTGCTGGGAGAGGAGTCACCTATTCATCAAACAGATCACAGTCACTAAGGAGCCTTACCGTCACTCTCTGGAGGAACTTGGGCTTCCTGGTACCTGCTACGTGCTCATGGGTCAAAATCATAAGCACTAGCCCGTGCTGGGAAATCCTGTCCTCCCTGCAACAAACAGTCATAAAGGTAACAAGTTATTTACTCCCAAAATTATTGGCAGATCCTATTTAAATTACAATTAACAAAGTACAGTAATAATGAATGCTAATATCATGGTACCGGTACACAACCATTTGAGGCTAATTACCCTTAATGGGCTGGGACTGTGTATTGCCTCTGCTGTCACATTGCTATAAGTACCGCTCAGGTGTATTAGCTTGGACCTACTCATTAAGTCATTACATAACTGTTGTTCATTCTCAGTGTCATCGCACTCAGTGCTTCTGTCTTATCATCACAGTTCAACAGATGACAGCAGCACTCAAACCCTTTAAAAGAGGCTCTCCTTCAGCAGTTCAGCACACTCTCACCTCCCGCTCCACTGCAGCACAAGCTCAGGAACTTCTACTGTCTGCACCCGTCTTGGTTCAAGGCCTGTGCTAGTCTCCATCATGCACTAGCACTAGCCTGTGCTGAGATGGGAGCACAGTCCATGCAACACCAGCCTCGAGACACTTTCTGCATCTCTAGATCTACAGTCCTTCCCCTGTACTTGCTATGTGCTGGTGTGCACCTGGTCACTAGCACTAGCCTGTGCTGGGAGAGGAGTCACCTATTCATCAAACAGATCACAGTCATTAAGGGGCCTTACCGTCACTCTCTGGAGGAACTTGGGCTTCCTGGTACCTGCTACGTGCTCATGGGTCAAAATCATAAGCACTAGCCCGTGCTGGGAAATCCTGTCCTCCCTGCAACAAACAGTCATAAAGGTAACAAGTTATTTCCTCCCAAAATTATTGGCAGATCCTATTTTAATTACAATTAACAAAGTACAGTATTAATGAATGCTAATATCATGGTACCGGTACACAACCATTTGAGGCTAATTACCCTTAATGGGCTGGGACTGTGTATTGCTTCTTCTGTCACATTGCTATAAGTACCGCTCAGGTGTATTAGCTTGGACCTACTCATTAAGTCATTACATAACTGTTGTTCATTCTCAGTGTCATCGCACTCAATGCTTCTGTCTTATCATCACAGTTCAACAGATGACAGCAACACCCAAACCCTTTAAAAGGGGCTCTCGTTCAGCAGTACAGCACACTCTCACCTCCCGCTCCACTGCAGCACAAGCTCAGGAACTTCTAATGTCTGCACCCGTCTTGGTTCAAGGCCTGTGCTAGTCTCCATCATGCACTAGCACTAGCCTGTGCTGAGATGGGAGCACAGTCCATGCAACACCAGCCTCGAGACACTTTCTGCATCTCAAGATCTACAGTCCTTCCCCTGTACTTGCTATGTGCTGGTGTGCACCTGGTCACTAGCACTAGCCTGTGCTGGGAGAGGAGTCACCTATTCATCAAACAGATCACAGTCATTAAGGAGCCTTACTGTCACTCTCTGGAGGAACTTGGGCTTCCTGGTACCTGCTACCTGCTCATGGGTCAAAATCATAAGCACTAGCCCGTGCTGGGAAATCCTGTCCTCCCTGCAACAAACAGTCATAAAGGTAACAAGTTATTTCCTCCCAAAATTATTGGCAGATCCTATTTAAATTACAATTAACAAAGTACAGTAATAATGAATGCTAATATCATGGTACCGGTACACAACCATTTGAGGCTAATTACCCTTAATGGGCTGGGACTGTGTATTGCCTCTGCTGTCACATTGCTATAAGTACCGCTCAGGTGTATTAGCTTGGACCTACTCATTAAGTCATTACATAACTGTTGTTCATTCTCAGTGTCATCGCACTCAGTGCTTCTGTCTTATCATCACAGTTCAACAGATGACAGCAGCACTCAAACCCTTTAAAAGAGGCTCTCCTTCAGCAGTTCAGCACACTCTCACCTCCCGCTCCACTGCAGCACAAGCTCAGGAACTTCTACTGTCTGCACCCGTCTTGGTTCAAGGCCTGTGCTAGTCTCCATCATGCACTAGCACTAGCCTGTGCTGAGATGGGAGCACAGTCCATGCAACACCAGCCTCGAGACACTTTCTGCATCTCTAGATCTACAGTCCTTCCCCTGTACTTGCTATGTGCTGGTGTGCACCTGGTCACTAGCACTAGCCTGTGCTGGGAGAGGAGTCACCTATTCATCAAACAGATCACAGTCATTAAGGGGCCTTACCGTCACTCTCTGGAGGAACTTGGGCTTCCTGGTACCTGCTACGTGCTCATGGGTCAAAATCATAAGCACTAGCCCGTGCTGGGAAATCCTGTCCTCCCTGCAACAAACAGTCATAAAGGTAACAAGTTATTTACTCCCAAAATTATTGGCAGATCCTATTTTAATTACAATTAACAAAGTACAGTATTAATGAATGCTAATATCATGGTACCGGTACACAACCATTTGAGGCTAATTACCCTTAATGGGCTGGGACTGTGTATTGCTTCTTCTGTCACATTGCTATAAGTACCGCTCAGGTGTATTAGCTTGGACCTACTCATTAAGTCATTACATAACTGTTGTTCATTCTCAGTGTCATCGCACTCAGTGCTTCTGTCTTATCATCACAGTTCAACAGATGACAGCAACACCCAAACCCTTTAAAAGGGGCTCTCGTTCAGCAGTACAGCACACTCTCACCTCCCGCTCCACTGCAGCACAAGCTCAGGAACTTCTAATGTCTGCACCCGTCTTGGTTCAAGGCCTGTGCTAGTCTCCATCATGCACTAGCACTAGCCTGTGCTGAGATGGGAGCACAGTCCATGCAACACCAGCCTCGAGACACTTTCTGCATCTCTAGATCTACAGTCCTTCCCCTGTACTTGCTATGTGCTGGTGTGCACCTGGTCACTAGCACTAGCCTGTGCTGGGAGAGGAGTCACCTATTCATCAAACAGATCACAGTCATTAAGGAGCCTTACCGTCACTCTCTGGAGGAACTTGGGCTACCTGGTACCTGCTACCTGCTCATGGGTCAAAATCATAAGCACTAGCCCCTGCTGGGAAATCCTGTCCTCCCTGCAACAAACAGTCATAAAGGTAACAAGTTATTTCCTCCCAAAATTATTGGCAGATCCTATTTTAATTACAATTAACAAAGTACAATAATAATGAATGCTAATATCATGGTACCGGTACACAACCATTTGAGGCTAATTACCCTTAATGGGCTGGGACTGTGTATTGCCTCTCCTGTCACATTGCTATAAGTACCACTCAGGTGTATTAGCTTGGACCTACTCATTAAGTCATTACATAACTGTTGTTCATTCTCAGTGTCATCGCACTCAATGCTTCTGTCTTATCATCACAGTTCAACAGATGACAGCAACACCCAAACCCTTTAAAAGGGGCTCTCGTTCAGCAGTACAGCACACTCTCACCTCCCGCTCCACTGCAGCACAAGCTCAGGAACTTCTACTGTCTGCACCCGTCTTGGTTCAAGGCCTGTGCTAGTCTCCATCATGCACTAGCACTAGCCTGTGCTGAGATGGGAGCACAGTCCATGCAACACCAGCCTCGAGACACTTTCTGCATCTCTAGATCTACAGTCCTTCCCCTGTACTTGCTATGTGCTGGTGTGCACCTGGTCACTAGCACTAGCCTGTGCTGGGAGAGGAGTCACCTATTCATCAAACAGATCACAGTCATTAAGGAGCCTTACCGTCACTCTCTGGAGGAACTTGGGCTTCCTGGTACCTGCTACGTGCTCATGGGTCAAAATCATAAGCACTAGCCCGTGCTGGGAAATCCTGTCCTCCCTGCAACAAACAGTCATAAAGGTAACAAGTTATTTACTCCCAAAATCATTGGCAGATCCTATTTTAATTACAATTAACAAAGTACAGTAATAATGAATGCTAATATCATGGTACCGGTACACAACCATTTGAGGCTAATTACCCTTAATGGGCTGGGACTGTGTATTGCCTCTCCTGTCACATTGCTATAAGTACCGCTCAGGTGTATTAGCTTGGACCTACTCATTAAGTCATTACATAACTGTTGTTCATTCTCAGTGTCATCGCACTCAGTGCTTCTGTCTTATCATCACAGTTCAACAGATGACAGCAACACCCAAACCCTTTAAAAGGGGCTCTCGTTCAGCAGTACAGCACACTCTCACCTCCCGCTCCACTGCAGCACAAGCTCAGGAACTTCTACTGTCTGCACCCGTCTTGGTTCAAGGCCAGTGCTAGTCTCCATCATGCACTAGCACTAGCCTGTGCTGAGATGGGAGCACAGTCCATGCAACACCAGCCTCGAGACACTTTCTGCATCTCTAGATCTACAGTCCTTCCCCTGTACTTGCTATGTGCTGGTGTGCACCTGGTCACTAGCACTAGCCTGTGCTGGGAGAGGAGTCACCTATTCATCAAACAGATCACAGTCACTAAGGAGCCTTACCGTCACTCTCTGGAGGAACTTGGGCTTCCTGGTACCTGCTACCTGCTCATGGGTCAAAATCATAAGCACTAGCCCGTGCTGGGAAATCCTGTCCTCCCTGCAACAAACAGTCATAAAGGTAACAAGTTATTTCCTCCCAAAATTATTGGCAGATCCTATTTTAATTACAATTAACAAAGTACAATAATAATGAATGCTAATATCATGGTACCGGTACACAACCATTTGAGGCTAATTACCCTTAATGGGCTGGGACTGTGTATTGCCTCTGCTGTCACATTGCTATAAGTACCGCTCAGGTGTATTAGCTTGGACCTACTCATTAAGTCATTACATAACTGTTGTTCATTCTCAGTGTCATCGCACTCAGTGCTTCTGTCTTATCATCACAGTTCAACAGATGACAGCAGCACTCAAACCCTTTAAAAGAGGCTCTCCTTCAGCAGTTCAGCACACTCTCACCTCCCGCTCCACTGCAGCACAAGCTCAGGAACTTCTACTGTCTGCACCCGTCTTGGTTCAAGGCCTGTGCTAGTCTCCATCATGCACTAGCACTAGCCTGTGCTGAGATGGGAGCACAGTCCATGCAACACCAGCCTCGAGACACTTTCTGCATCTCAAGATCTACAGTCCTTCCCCTGTACTTGCTATGTGCTGGTGTGCACCTGGTCACTAGCACTAGCCTGTGCTGGGAGAGGAGTCACCTATTCATCAAACAGATCACAGTCATTAAGGAGCCTTACCGTCACTCTCTGGAGGAACTTGGGCTTCCTGGTACCTGCTACCTGCTCATGGGTCAAAATCATAAGCACTAGCCCCTGCTGGGAAATCCTGTCCTCCCTGCAACAAACAGTCATAAAGGTAACAAGTTATTTCCTCCCAAAATTATTGGCAGATCCTATTTAAATTACAATTAACAAAGTACAATAATAATGAATGCTAATATCATGGTACCGGTACACAACCATTTGAGGCTAATTACCCTTAATGGGCTGGGACTGTGTATTGCCTCTCCTGTCACATTGCTATAAGTACCGCTCAGGTGTATTAGCTTGGACCTACTCATTAAGTCATTACATAACTGTTGTTCATTCTCAGTGTCATCGCACTCAATGCTTCTGTCTTATTATCACAGTTCAACAGATGACAGCAACACCCAAACCCTTTAAAAGGGGCTCTCGTTCAGCAGTACAGCACACTCTCACCTCCCGCTCCACTGCAGCACAAGCTCAGGAACTTCTACTGTCTGCACCCGTCTTGGTTCAAGGCCTGTGCTAGTCTCCATCATGCACTAGCACTAGCCTGTGCTGAGATGGGAGCACAGTCCATGCAACACCAGCCTCGAGACACTTTCTGCATCTCTAGATCTACAGTCCTTCCCCTGTACTTGCTATGTGCTGGTGTGCACCTGGTCACTAGCACTAGCCTGTGCTGGGAGAGGAGTCACCTATTCATCAAACAGATCACAGTCATTAAGGAGCCTTACCGTCACTCTCTGGAGGAACTTGGACTTCCTGGTACCTGCTACGTGCTCATGGGTCAAAATCATAAGCACTAGCCCGTGCTGGGAAATCCAGTCCTCCCTGCAACAAACAGTCATAAAGGTAACAAGTTATTTCCTCCCAAAATTATTGGCAGATCCTATTTTAATTACAATTAACAAAGTACAGTAATAATGAATGCTAATATCATGGTACCGGTACACAACCATTTGAGGCTAATTACCCTTAATGGGCTGGGACTGTGTATTGCCTCTCCTGTCACATTGCTATAAGTACCGCTCAGGTGTATTAGCTTGGACCTACTCATTAAGTCATTACATAACTGTTGTTCATTCTCAGTGTCATCGCACTCAATGCTTCTGTCTTATCATCACAGTTCAACAGATGACAGCAACACCCAAACCCTTTAAAAGGGGCTCTCGTTCAGCAGTACAGCACACTCTCACCTCCCGCTCCACTGCAGCACAAGCTCAGGAACTTCTACTGTCTGCACCCGTCTTGGTTCAAGGCCTGTGCTAGTCTCCATCATGCACTAGCACTAGCCTGTGCTGAGATGGGAGCACAGTCCATGCAACACCAGCCTCGAGACACTTTCTGCATCTCTAGATCTACAGTCCTTCCCCTGTACTTGCTATGTGCTGGTGTGCACCTGGTCACTAGCACTAGCCTGTGCTGGGAGAGGAGTCACCTATTCATCAAACAGATCACAGTCATTAAGGGGTCTTACCGTCACTCTCTGGAGGAACTTGGGCTTCCTGGTACCTGCTACGTGCTCATGGGTCAAAATCATAAGCACTAGCCCGTGCTGGGAAATCCTGTCCTCCCTGCAACAAACAGTCATAAAGGTAACAAGTTATTTCCTCCCAAAATTATTGGCAGATCCTATTTTAATTACAATTAACAAAGTACAGTATTAATGAATGCTAATATCATGGTACCGGTACACAACCATTTGAGGCTAATTACCCTTAATGGGCTGGGACTGTGTATTGCTTCTTCTGTCACATTGCTATAAGTACCGCTCAGGTGTATTAGCTTGGACCTACTCATTAAGTCATTACATAACTGTTGTTCATTCTCAGTGTCATCGCACTCAATGCTTCTGTCTTATCATCACAGTTCAACAGATGACAGCAACACCCAAACCCTTTAAAAGGGGCTCTCGTTCAGCAGTACAGCACACTCTCACCTCCCGCTCCACTGCAGCACAAGCTCAGGAACTTCTAATGTCTGCACCCGTCTTGGTTCAAGGCCTGTGCTAGTCTCCATCATGCACTAGCACTAGCCTGTGCTGAGATGGGAGCACAGTCCATGCAACACCAGCCTCGAGACACTTTCTGCATCTCAAGATCTACAGTCCTTCCCCTGTACTTGCTATGTGCTGGTGTGCACCTGGTCACTAGCACTAGCCTGTGCTGGGAGAGGAGTCACCTATTCATCAAACAGATCACAGTCATTAAGGAGCCTTACCGTCACTCTCTGGAGGAACTTGGGCTTCCTGGTACCTGCTACCTGCTCATGGGTCAAAATCATAAGCACTAGCCCCTGCTGGGAAATCCTGTCCTCCCTGCAACAAACAGTCATAAAGGTAACAAGTTATTTCCTCCCAAAATTATTGGCAGATCCTATTTAAATTACAATTAACAAAGTACAATAATAATGAATGCTAATATCATGGTACCGGTACACAACCATTTGAGGCTAATTACCCTTAATGGGCTGGGACTGTGTATTGCCTCTCCTGTCACATTGCTATAAGTACCGCTCAGGTGTATTAGCTTGGACCTACTCATTAAGTCATTACATAACTGTTGTTCATTCTCAGTGTCATCGCACTCAATGCTTCTGTCTTATCATCACAGTTCAACAGATGACAGCAACACCCAAACCCTTTAAAAGGGGCTCTCGTTCAGCAGTACAGCACACTCTCACCTCCCGCTCCACTGCAGCACAAGCTCAGGAACTTCTACTGTCTGCACCCGTCTTGGTTCAAGGCCTGTGCTAGTCTCCATCATGCACTAGCACTAGCCTGTGCTGAGATGGGAGCACAGTCCATGCAACACCAGCCTCGAGACACTTTCTGCATCTCTAGATCTACAGTCCTTCCCCTGTACTTGCTATGTGCTGGTGTGCACCTGGTCACTAGCACTAGCCTGTGCTGGGAGAGGAGTCACCTATTCATCAAACAGATCACAGTCATTAAGGAGCCTTACCGTCACTCTCTGGAGGAACTTGGACTTCCTGGTACCTGCTACGTGCTCATGGGTCAAAATCATAAGCACTAGCCCGTGCTGGGAAATCCTGTCCTCCCTGCAACAAACAGTCATAAAGGTAACAAGTTATTTCCTCCCAAAATTATTGGCAGATCCTATTTTAATTACAATTAACAAAGTACAGTAATAATGAATGCTAATATCATGGTACCGGTACACAACCATTTGAGGCTAATTACCCTTAATGGGCTGGGACTGTGTATTGCCTCTCCTGTCACATTGCTATAAGTACCGCTCAGGTGTATTAGCTTGGACCTACTCATTAAGTCATTACATAACTGTTGTTCATTCTCAGTGTCATCGCACTCAATGCTTCTGTCTTATCATCACAGTTCAACAGATGACAGCAACACCCAAACCCTTTAAAAGGGGCTCTCGTTCAGCAGTACAGCACACTCTCACCTCCCGCTCCACTGCAGCACAAGCTCAGGAACTTCTACTGTCTGCACCCGTCTTGGTTCAAGGCCTGTGCTAGTCTCCATCATGCACTAGCACTAGCCTGTGCTGAGATGGGAGCACAGTCCATGCAACACCAGCCTCGAGACACTTTCTGCATCTCTAGATCTACAGTCCTTCCCCTGTACTTGCTATGTGCTGGTGTGCACCTGGTCACTAGCACTAGCCTGTGCTGGGAGAGGAGTCACCTATTCATCAAACAGATCACAGTCATTAAGGAGCCTTACCGTCACTCTCTGGAGGAACTTGGACTTCCTGGTACCTGCTACGTGCTCATGGGTCAAAATCATAAGCACTAGCCCGTGCTGGGAAATCCTGTCCTCCCTGCAACAAACAGTCATAAAGGTAACAAGTTATTTCCTCCCAAAATTATTGGCAGATCCTATTTTAATTACAATTAACAAAGTACAGTAATAATGAATGCTAATATCATGGTACCGGTACACAACCATTTGAGGCTAATTACCCTTAATGGGCTGGGACTGTGTATTGCCTCTCCTGTCACATTGCTATAAGTACCGCTCAGGTGTATTAGCTTGGACCTACTCATTAAGTCATTACATAACTGTTGTTCATTCTCAGTGTCATCGCACTCAATGCTTCTGTCTTATCATCACAGTTCAACAGATGACAGCAACACCCAAACCCTTTAAAAGGGGCTCTCGTTCAGCAGTACAGCACACTCTCACCTCCCGCTCCACTGCAGCACAAGCTCAGGAACTTCTACTGTCTGCACCCGTCTTGGTTCAAGGCCTGTGCTAGTCTCCATCATGCACTAGCACTAGCCTGTGCTGAGATGGGAGCACAGTCCATGCAACACCAGCCTCGAGACACTTTCTGCATCTCTAGATCTACAGTCCTTCCCCTGTACTTGCTATGTGCTGGTGTGCACCTGGTCACTAGCACTAGCCTGTGCTGGGAGAGGAGTCACCTATTCATCAAACAGATCACAGTCATTAAGGAGCCTTACCGTCACTCTCTGGAGGAACTTGGACTTCCTGGTACCTGCTACGTGCTCATGGGTCAAAATCATAAGCACTAGCCCGTGCTGGGAAATCCTGTCCTCCCTGCAACAAACAGTCATAAAGGTAACAAGTTATTTCCTCCCAAAATTATTGGCAGATCCTATTTTAATTACAATTAACAAAGTACAGTAATAATGAATGCTAATATCATGGTACCGGTACACAACCATTTGAGGCTAATTACCCTTAATGGGCTGGGACTGTGTATTGCCTCTCCTGTCACATTGCTATAAGTACCGCTCAGGTGTATTAGCTTGGACCTACTCATTAAGTCATTACATAACTGTTGTTCATTCTCAGTGTCATCGCACTCAGTGCTTCTGTCTTATCATCACAGTTCAACAGATGACAGCAACACCCAAACCCTTTAAAAGGGGCTCTCGTTCAGCAGTACAGCACACTCTCACCTCCCGCTCCACTGCAGCACAAGCTCAGGAACTTCTACTGTCTGCACCCGTCTTGGTTCAAGGCCTGTGCTAGTCTCCATCATGCACTAGCACTAGCCTGTGCTGAGATGGGAGCACAGTCCATGCAACACCAGCCTCGAGACACTTTCTGCATCTCTAGATCTACAGTCCTTCCCCTGTACTTGCTATGTGCTGGTGTGCACCTGGTCACTAGCACTAGCCTGTGCTGGGAGAGGAGTCACCTATTCATCAAACAGATCACAGTCACTAAGGAGCCTTACCGTCACTCTCTGGAGGAACTTGGACTTCCTGGTACCTGCTACGTGCTCATGGGTCAAAATCATAAGCACTAGCCCGTGCTGGGAAATCCTGTCCTCCCTGCAACAAACAGTCATAAAGGTAACAAGTTATTTCCTCCCAAAATTATTGGCAGATCCTATTTTAATTACAATTAACAAAGTACAGTAATAATGAATGCTAATATCATGGTACCGGTACACAACCATTTGAGGCTAATTACCCTTAATGGGCTGGGACTGTGTATTGCCTCTCCTGTCACATTGCTATAAGTACCGCTCAGGTGTATTAGCTTGGACCTACTCATTAAGTCATTACATAACTGTTGTTCATTCTCAGTGTCATCGCACTCAGTGCTTCTGTCTTATCATCACAGTTCAACAGATGACAGCAACACCCAAACCCTTTAAAAGGGGCTCTCGTTCAGCAGTACAGCACACTCTCACCTCCCGCTCCACTGCAGCACAAGCTCAGGAACTTCTACTGTCTGCACCCGTCTTGGTTCAAGGCCTGTGCTAGTCTCCATCATGCACTAGCACTAGCCTGTGCTGAGATGGGAGCACAGTCCATGCAACACCAGCCTCGAGACACTTTCTGCATCTCTAGATCTACAGTCCTTCCCCTGTACTTGCTATGTGCTGGTGTGCACCTGGTCACTAGCACTAGCCTGTGCTGGGAGAGGAGTCACCTATTCATCAAACAGATCACAGTCATTAAGGAGCCTTACCGTCACTCTCTGGAGGAACTTGGACTTCCTGGTACCTGCTACGTGCTCATGGGTCAAAATCATAAGCACTAGCCCGTGCTGGGAAATCCTGTCCTCCCTGCAACAAACAGTCATAAAGGTAACAAGTTATTTCCTCCCAAAATTATTGGCAGATCCTATTTTAATTACAATTAACAAAGTACAGTAATAATGAATGCTAATATCATGGTACCGGTACACAACCATTTGAGGCTAATTACCCTTAATGGGCTGGGACTGTGTATTGCCTCTCCTGTCACATTGCTATAAGTACCGATCAGGTGTATTAGCTTGGACCTACTCATTAAGTCATTCCATAACTGTTGTTCATTCTCAGTGTCATCGCACTCAATGCTTCTGTCTTATCATCACAGTTCAACAGATGACAGCAGCACTCAAACCCTTTAAAAGAGGCTCTCCTTCAGCAGTACAGCACACTCTCACCTCCCGCTCCACTGCAGCGCAAGCTCAGGAACTTCTACTGTCTGCACCCGTCTTGGTTCAAGGCCTGTGCTAGTCTCCATCATGCACTAGCACTAGCCTGTGCTGAGATGGGAGCACAGTCCATGCAACACCAGCCTCGAGACACTTTCTGCATCTCTAGATCTACAGTCCTTCCCCTGTACTTGCTATGTGCTGGTGTGCACCTGGTCACTAGCCTGTGCTGGGAGAGGAGTCACCTATTCATCAAACAGATCACAGTCATTAAGGAGCCTTACCGTCACTCTCTGGAGGAACTTGGACTTCCTGGTACCTGCTACGTGCTCATGGGTCAAAATCATAAGCACTAGCCAGTGCTGGGAAATCCTGTCCTCCCTGCAACAAACAGTCATAAAGGTAACAAGTTATTTCCTCCCAAAATTATTGGCAGATCCTATTTTAATTACAATTAACAAAGTACAGTAATAATGAATGCTAATATCATGGTACCGGTACACAACCATTTGAGGCTAATTACCCTTAATGGGCTGGGACTGTGTATTGCCTCTCCTGTCACATTGCTATAAGTACCGCTCAGGTGTATTAGCTTGGACCTACTCATTAAGTCATTCCATAACTGTTGTTCATTCTCAGTGTCATCGCACTCAATGCTTCTGTCTTATCATCACAGTTCAACAGATGACAGCAGCACTCAAACCCTTTAAAAGAGGCTCTCCTTCAGCAGTACAGCACACTCTCACCTCCCGCTCCACTGCAGCACAAGCTCAGGAACTTCTACTGTCTGCACCCGTCTTGGTTCAAGGCCTGTGCTAGTCTCCATCATGCACTAGCACTAGCCTGTGCTGAGATGGGAGCACAGTCCATGCAACACCAGCCTCGAGACACTTTCTGCATCTCTAGATCTACAGTCCTTCCCCTGTACTTGCTATGTGCTGGTGTGCACCTGGTCACTAGCCTGTGCTGGGAGAGGAGTCACCTATTCATCAAACAGATCACAGTCATTAAGGAGCCTTACCGTCACTCTCTGGAGGAACTTGGACTTCCTGGTACCTGCTACGTGCTCATGGGTCAAAATCATAAGCACTAGCCAGTGCTGGGAAATCCTGTCCTCCCTGCAACAAACAGTCATAAAGGTAACAAGTTATTTCCTCCCAAAATTATTGGCATATCCTATTTTAATTACAATTAACAAAGTACAGTAATAATGAATGCTAATATCATGGTACCGGTACACAACCATTTGAGGCTAATTACCCTTAATGGGCTGGGACTGTGTATTGCCTCTCCTGTCACATTGCTATAAGTACTGCTCAGGTGTATTAGCTTGGACCTACTCATTAAGTCATTACATAACTGTTGTTCATTCTCAGTGTCATCGCACTCAGTGCTTCTGTCTTATCATCACAGTTCAACAGATGACAGCAACACCCAAACCCTTTAAAAGGGGCTCTCGTTCAGCAGTACAGCACACTCTCACCTCCCGCTCCACTGCAGCACAAGCTCAGGAACTTCTACTGTCTGCACCCGTCTTGGTTCAAGGCCTGTGCTAGTCTCCATCATGCACTAGCACTAGCCTGTGCTGAGATGGGAGCACAGTCCATGCAACACCAGCCTCGAGACACTTTCTGCATCTCTAGATCTACAGTCCTTCCCCTGTACTTGCTATGTGCTGGTGTGCACCTGGTCACTAGCACTAGCCTGTGCTGGGAGAGGAGTCACCTATTCATCAAACAGATCACAGTCATTAAGGAGCCTTACCGTCACTCTCTGGAGGAACTTGGACTTCCTGGTACCTGCTACGTGCTCATGGGTCAAAATCATAAGCACTAGCCCGTGCTGGGAAATCCTGTCCTCCCTGCAACAAACAGTCATAAAGGTAACAAGTTATTTCCTCCCAAAATTATTGGCAGATCCTATTTTAATTACAATTAACAAAGTACAGTAATAATGAATGCTAATATCATGGTACCGGTACACAACCATTTGAGGCTAATTACCCTTAATGGGCTGGGACTGTGTATTGCCTCTCCTGTCACATTGCTATAAGTACCGCTCAGGTGTATTAGCTTGGACCTACTCATTAAGTCATTACATAACTGTTGTTCATTCTCAGTGTCATCGCACTCAATGCTTCTGTCTTATCATCACAGTTCAACAGATGACAGCAGCACTCAAACCCTTTAAAAGAGGCTCTCCTTCAGCAGTTCAGCACACTCTCACCTCCCGCTCCACTGCAGCACAAGCTCAGGAACTTCTACTGTCTGCACCCGTCTTGGTTCAAGGCCTGTGCTAGTCTCCATCATGCACTAGCACTAGCCTGTGCTGAGATGGGAGCACAGTCCATGCAACACCAGCCTCGAGACACTTTCTGCATCTCTAGATCTACAGTCCTTCCCCTGTACTTGCTATGTGCTGGTGTGCACCTGGTCACTAGCACTAGCCTGTGCTGGGAGAGGAGTCACCTATTCATCAAACAGATCACAGTCATTAAGGAGCCTTACCGTCACTCTCTGGAGGAACTTGGACTTCCTGGTACCTGCTACGTGCTCATGGGTCAAAATCATAAGCACTAGCCCGTGCTGGGAAATCCTGTCCTCCCTGCAACAAACAGTCATAAAGGTAACAAGATATTTCCTCCCAAAATTATTGGCAGATCCTATTTTAATTACAATTAACAAAGTACAGTAATAATGAATGCTAATATCATGGTACCGGTACACAACCATTTGAGGCTAATTACCCTTAATGGGCTGGGACTGTGTATTGCCTCTCCTGTCACATTGCTATAAGTACCGCTCAGGTGTATTAGCTTGGACCTACTCATTAAGTCATTCCATAACTGTTGTTCATTCTCAGTGTCATCGCACTCAATGCTTCTGTCTTATCATCACAGTTCAACAGATGACAGCAACACCCAAACCCTTTAAAAGGGGCTCTCGTTCAGCAGTACAGCACACTCTCACCTCCCGCTCCACTGCAGCACAAGCTCAGGAACTTCTACTGTCTGCACCCGTCTTGGTTCAAGGCCTGTGCTAGTCTCCATCATGCACTAGCACTAGCCTGTGCTGAGATGGGAGCACAGTCCATGCAACACCAGCCTCGAGACACTTTCTGCATCTCTAGATCTACAGTCCTTCCCCTGTACTTGCTATGTGCTGGTGTGCACCTGGTCACTAGCCTGTGCTGGGAGAGGAGTCACCTATTCATCAAACAGATCACAGTCATTAAGGAGCCTTACCGTCATTCTCTGGAGGAACTTGGACTTCCTGGTACCTGCTACGTGCTCATGGGTCAAAATCATAAGCACTAGCCCGTGCTGGGAAATCCTGTCCTCCCTGCAACAAACAGTCATAAAGGTAACAAGTTATTTCCTCCCAAAATTATTGGCAGATCCTATTTTAATTACAATTAACAAAGTACAGTAATAATGAATGCTAATATCATGGTACCGGTACACAACCATTTGAGGCTAATTACCCTTAATGGGCTGGGACTGTGTATTGCCTCTCCTGTCACATTGCTATAAGTACCGCTCAGGTGTATTAGCTTGGACCTACTCATTAAGTCATTACATAACTGTTGTTCATTCTCAGTGTCATCGCACTCAGTGCTTCTGTCTTATCATCACAGTTCAACAGATGACAGCAACACCCAAACCCTTTAAAAGGGGCTCTCGTTCAGCAGTACAGCACACTCTCACCTCCCGCTCCACTGCAGCACAAGCTCAGGAACTTCTACTGTCTGCACCCGTCTTGGTTCAAGGCCTGTGCTAGTCTCCATCATGCACTAGCACTAGCCTGTGCTGAGATGGGAGCACAGTCCATGCAACACCAGCCTCGAGACACTTTCTGCATCTCTAGATCTACAGTCCTTCCCCTGTACTTGCTATGTGCTGGTGTGCACCTGGTCACTAGCCTGTGCTGGGAGAGGAGTCACCTATTCATCAAACAGATCACAGTCATTAAGGAGCCTTACCGTCACTCTCTGGAGGAACTTGGACTTCCTGGTACCTGCTACGTGCTCATGGGTCAAAATCATAAGCACTAGCCAGTGCTGGGAAATCCTGTCCTCCCTGCAACAAACAGTCATAAAGGTAACAAGTTATTTCCTCCCAAAATTATTGGCAGATCCTATTTTAATTACAATTAACAAAGTACAGTAATAATGAATGCTAATATCATGGTACCGGTACACAACCATTTGAGGCTAATTACCCTTAATGGGCTGGGACTGTGTATTGCCTCTCCTGTCACATTGCTATAAGTACCGCTCAGGTGTATTAGCTTGGACCTACTCATTAAGTCATTACATAACTGTTGTTCATTCTCAGTGTCATCGCACTCAGTGCTTCTGTCTTATCATCACAGTTCAACAGATGACAGCAACACCCAAACCCTTTAAAAGGGGCTCTCGTTCAGCAGTACAGCACACTCTCACCTCCCGCTCCACTGCAGCACAAGCTCAGGAACTTCTACTGTCTGCACCCGTCTTGGTTCAAGGCCTGTGCTAGTCTCCATCATGCACTAGCACTAGCCTGTGCTGAGATGGGAGCACAGTCCATGCAACACCAGCCTCGAGACACTTTCTGCATCTCTAGATCTACAGTCCTTCCCCTGTACTTGCTATGTGCTGGTGTGCACCTGGTCACTAGCACTAGCCTGTGCTGGGAGAGGAGTCACCTATTCATCAAACAGATCACAGTCACTAAGGGGCCATACCGTCACATTCTGGAAGAACTTGGACTTCCTGGTACCTGCTACTTGCTCATGGGTCAAAATCATAAGCACTAGCCCGTGCTGGGAAATCCTGTCCTCCCTGCAACAAACAGTCATAAAGGTAACAAGTTATTTCCTCCCAAAACTATTGGCAGATCCTATTTTAAATACAATTAACAAAGTACAGTAATAATGAATGCTAATATCATGGGACCGGTACACAACCATTTGAGGCTAATTACCCTTAATGGGCTGGGACTGTGTATTGCCTCTCCTGTCACATTGCTATAAGTACCGCTCAGGTGTATTAGCTTGGACCTACTCATTAAGTCATTACATAACTGTTGTTCATTCTCAGTGTCATCGCACTCAGTGCTTCTGTCTTATCATCACAGTTCAACAGATGACAGCAACACCCAAACCCTTTAAAAGGGGCTCTCGTTCAGCAGTACAGCACACTCTCACCTCCCGCTCCACTGCAGCACAAGCTCAGGAACTTCTACTGTCTGCACCCGTCTTGGTTCAAGGCCTGTGCTAGTCTCCATCATGCACTAGCACTAGCCTGTGCTGAGATGGGAGCACAGTCCATGCAACACCAGCCTCGAGACACTTTCTGCATCTCTAGATCTACAGTCCTTCCCCTGTACTTGCTATGTGCTGGTGTGCACCTGGTCACTAGCACTAGCCTGTGCTGGGAGAGGAGTCACCTATTCATCAAACAGATCACAGTCACTAAGGGGCCATACCGTCACATTCTGGAAGAACTTGGACTTCCTGGTACCTGCTACTTGCTCATGGGTCAAAATCATAAGCACTAGCCCGTGCTGGGAAATCCTGTCCTCCCTGCAACAAACAGTCATAAAGGTAACAAGTTATTTCCTCCCAAAACTATAGGCAGATCCTATTTTAAATACAATTAACAAAGTACAGTAATAATGAATGCTAATATCATGGGACCGGTACACAACCATTTGAGGCTAATTACCCTTAATGGGCTGGGACTGTGTATTGCCTCTCCTGTCACATTGCTATAAGTACCGCTCAGGTGTATTAGCTTGGACCTACTCATTAAGTCATTACATAACTGTTGTTCATTCTCAGTGTCATCGCACTCAATGCTTCTGTCTTATCATCTCAGTTCAACAGATGAAAGCAACACCCAAACCCTTTAAAAGGGGCTCTCGTTCAGCAGTACAGCACACTCTCACCTCCCGCTCCACTGCAGCACAAGCTCAGGAACTTCTACTGTCTGCACCCGTCTTGGTTCAAGGCCTGTGCTAGTCTCCATCATGCACTAGCACTAGCCTGTGCTGAGATGGGAGCACAGTCCATGCAACACCAGCCTCGAGACACTTTCTGCATCTCTAGATCTACAGTCCTTCCCCTGTACTTGCTATGTGCTGGTGTGCACCTGGTCACTAGCACTAGCCTGTGCTGGGAGAGGAGTCACCTATTCATCAAACAGATCACAGTCATTAAGGAGCCTTACAGTCACTCTCTGGAGGAACTTGGACTTCCTGGTACCTGCTACGTGCTCATGGGTCAAAATCATAAGCACTAGCCCGTGCTGGGAAATCCTGTCCTCCCTGCAACAAACAGTCATAAAGGTAACAAGATATTTCCTCCCAAAATTATTGGCAGATCCTATTTTAATTACAATTAACAAAGTACAGTAATAATGAATGCTAATATCATGGTACCGGTACACAACCATTTGAGGCTAATTACCCTTAATGGGCTGGGACTGTGTATTGCCTCTCCTGTCACATTGCTATAAGTACCGCTCAGGTGTATTAGCTTGGACCTACTCATTAAGTCATTACATAACTGTTGTTCATTCTCAGTGTCATCGCACTCAATGCTTCTGTCTTATCATCACAGTTCAACAGATGACAGCAACACCCAAACCCTTTAAAAGGGGCTCTCGTTCAGCAGTACAGCACACTCTCACCTCCCGCTCCACTGCAGCACAAGCTCAGGAACTTCTACTGTCTGCACCCGTCTTGGTTCAAGGCCTGTGCTAGTCTCCATCATGCACTAGCACTAGCCTGTGCTGAGATGGGAGCACAGTCCATGCAACACCAGCCTCGAGACACTTTCTGCATCTCTAGATCTACAGTCCTTCCCCTGTACTTGCTATGTGCTGGTGTGCACCTGGTCACTAGCACTAGCCTGTGCTGGGAGAGGAGTCACCTATTCATCAAACAGATCACAGTCACTAAGGGGCCATACCGTCACATTCTGGAAGAACTTGGACTTCCTGGTACCTGCTACGTGCTCATGGGTCAAAATCATAAGCACTAGCCCGTGCTGGGAAATCCTGTCCTCCCTGCAACAAACAGTCATAAAGGTAACAAGTTATTTCCTCCCAAAATTATTGGCAGATCCTATTTTAATTACAATTAACAAAGTACAGTAATAATGAATGCTAATATCATGGTACCGGTACACAACCATTTGAGGCTAATTACCCTTAATGGGCTGGGACTGTGTATTGCCTCTCCTGTCACATTGCTATAAGTACCGCTCAGGTGTTTTTGGACCTACTCATTAAGTCATTACATAACTGTTGTTCATTCTCAGTGTCATCGCACTCAGTGCTTCTGTCTTATCATCACAGTTCAACAGATGACAGCAGCACTCAAACCCTTTAAAAGAGGGTCTCCTTCAGCAGTTCAGCACACTCTCACCTCCCGCTCCACTGCAGCACAAGCTCAGGAACTTCTACTGTCTGCACCCGTCTTGGTTCAAGGCCTGTGCTAGTCTCCATCATGCACTAGCACTAGCCTGTGCTGAGATGGGAGCACAGTCCATGCAACACCAGCCTCGAGACACTTTCTGCATCTCTAGATCTACAGTCCTTCCCCTGTACTTGCTATGTGCTGGTGTGCACCTGGTCACTAGCACTAGCCTGTGCTGGGAGAGGAGTCACCTATTCATCAAACAGATCACAGTCACTAAGGAGCCTTACCGTCACTCTCTGGAGGAACTTGGTCTTCCTGGTACCTGCTACGTGCTCATGGGTCAAAATCATAAGCACTAGCCCGTGCTGGGAAATCCTGTCCTCCCTGCAACAAACAGTCATAAAGGTAACAAGTTATTTCCTCCCAAAATTATTGGCAGATCCTATTTTAATTACAATTAACAAAGTACAGTAATAATGAATGCTAATATCATGGTACCGGTACACAACCATTTGAGGCTAATTACCCTTAATGGGCTGGGACTGTGTATTGCCTCTCCTGTCACATTGCTATAAGTACCGCTCAGGTGTATTAGCTTGGACCTACTCATTAAGTCATTACATAACTGTTGTTCATTCTCAGTGTCATCGCACTCAGTGCTTCTGTCTTATCATCACAGTTCAACAGATGACAGCAACACCCAAACCCTTTAAAAGGGGCTCTCGTTCAGCAGTACAGCACACTCTCACCTCCCGCTCCACTGCAGCACAAGCTCAGGAACTTCTACTGTCTGCACCCGTCTTGGTTCAAGGCCTGTGCTAGTCTCCATCATGCACTAGCACTAGCCTGTGCTGAGATGGGAGCACAGTCCATGCAACACCAGCCTCGAGACACTTTCTGCATCTCTAGATCTACAGTCCTTCCCCTGTACTTGCTATGTGCTGGTGTGCACCTGGTCACTAGCCTGTGCTGGGAGAGGAGTCACCTATTCATCAAACAGATCACAGTCATTAAGGAGCCTTACCGTCACTCTCTGGAGGAACTTGGACTTCCTGGTACCTGCTACGTGCTCATGGGTCAAAATCATAAGCACTAGCCAGTGCTGGGAAATCCTGTCCTCCCTGCAACAAACAGTCATAAAGGTAACAAGTTATTTCCTCCCAAAATTATTGGCAGATCCTATTTTAATTACAATTAACAAAGTACAGTAATAATGAATGCTAATATCATGGTACCGGTACACAACCATTTGAGGCTAATTACCCTTAATGGGCTGGGACTGTGTATTGCCTCTCCTGTCACATTGCTATAAGTACCGCTCAGGTGTATTAGCTTGGACCTACTCATTAAGTCATTACATAACTGTTGTTCATTCTCAGTGTCATCGCACTCAGTGCTTCTGTCTTATCATCACAGTTCAACAGATGACAGCAACACCCAAACCCTTTAAAAGGGGCTCTCGTTCAGCAGTACAGCACACTCTCACCTCCCGCTCCACTGCAGCACAAGCTCAGGAACTTCTACTGTCTGCACCCGTCTTGGTTCAAGGCCTGTGCTAGTCTCCATCATGCACTAGCACTAGCCTGTGCTGAGATGGGAGCACAGTCCATGCAACACCAGCCTCGAGACACTTTCTGCATCTCTAGATCTACAGTCCTTCCCCTGTACTTGCTATGTGCTGGTGTGCACCTGGTCACTAGCACTAGCCTGTGCTGGGAGAGGAGTCACCTATTCATCAAACAGATCACAGTCACTAAGGGGCCATACCGTCACATTCTGGAAGAACTTGGACTTCCTGGTACCTGCTACTTGCTCATGGGTCAAAATCATAAGCACTAGCCCGTGCTGGGAAATCCTGTCCTCCCTGCAACAAACAGTCATAAAGGTAACAAGTTATTTCCTCCCAAAACTATTGGCAGATCCTATTTTAAATACAATTAACAAAGTACAGTAATAATGAATGCTAATATCATGGGACCGGTACACAACCATTTGAGGCTAATTACCCTTAATGGGCTGGGACTGTGTATTGCCTCTCCTGTCACATTGCTATAAGTACCGCTCAGGTGTATTAGCTTGGACCTACTCATTAAGTCATTACATAACTGTTGTTCATTCTCAGTGTCATCGCACTCAGTGCTTCTGTCTTATCATCACAGTTCAACAGATGACAGCAACACCCAAACCCTTTAAAAGGGGCTCTCGTTCAGCAGTACAGCACACTCTCACCTCCCGCTCCACTGCAGCACAAGCTCAGGAACTTCTACTGTCTGCACCCGTCTTGGTTCAAGGCCTGTGCTAGTCTCCATCATGCACTAGCACTAGCCTGTGCTGAGATGGGAGCACAGTCCATGCAACACCAGCCTCGAGACACTTTCTGCATCTCTAGATCTACAGTCCTTCCCCTGTACTTGCTATGTGCTGGTGTGCACCTGGTCACTAGCACTAGCCTGTGCTGGGAGAGGAGTCACCTATTCATCAAACAGATCACAGTCACTAAGGGGCCATACCGTCACATTCTGGAAGAACTTGGACTTCCTGGTACCTGCTACTTGCTCATGGGTCAAAATCATAAGCACTAGCCCGTGCTGGGAAATCCTGTCCTCCCTGCAACAAACAGTCATAAAGGTAACAAGTTATTTCCTCCCAAAACTATAGGCAGATCCTATTTTAAATACAATTAACAAAGTACAGTAATAATGAATGCTAATATCATGGGACCGGTACACAACCATTTGAGGCTAATTACCCTTAATGGGCTGGGACTGTGTATTGCCTCTCCTGTCACATTGCTATAAGTACCGCTCAGGTGTATTAGCTTGGACCTACTCATTAAGTCATTACATAACTGTTGTTCATTCTCAGTGTCATCGCACTCAATGCTTCTGTCTTATCATCTCAGTTCAACAGATGAAAGCAACACCCAAACCCTTTAAAAGGGGCTCTCGTTCAGCAGTACAGCACACTCTCACCTCCCGCTCCACTGCAGCACAAGCTCAGGAACTTCTACTGTCTGCACCCGTCTTGGTTCAAGGCCTGTGCTAGTCTCCATCATGCACTAGCACTAGCCTGTGCTGAGATGGGAGCACAGTCCATGCAACACCAGCCTCGAGACACTTTCTGCATCTCTAGATCTACAGTCCTTCCCCTGTACTTGCTATGTGCTGGTGTGCACCTGGTCACTAGCACTAGCCTGTGCTGGGAGAGGAGTCACCTATTCATCAAACAGATCACAGTCATTAAGGAGCCTTACAGTCACTCTCTGGAGGAACTTGGACTTCCTGGTACCTGCTACGTGCTCATGGGTCAAAATCATAAGCACTAGCCCGTGCTGGGAAATCCTGTCCTCCCTGCAACAAACAGTCATAAAGGTAACAAGATATTTCCTCCCAAAATTATTGGCAGATCCTATTTTAATTACAATTAACAAAGTACAGTAATAATGAATGCTAATATCATGGTACCGGTACACAACCATTTGAGGCTAATTACCCTTAATGGGCTGGGACTGTGTATTGCCTCTCCTGTCACATTGCTATAAGTACCGCTCAGGTGTATTAGCTTGGACCTACTCATTAAGTCATTACATAACTGTTGTTCATTCTCAGTGTCATCGCACTCAATGCTTCTGTCTTATCATCACAGTTCAACAGATGACAGCAACACCCAAACCCTTTAAAAGGGGCTCTCGTTCAGCAGTACAGCACACTCTCACCTCCCGCTCCACTGCAGCACAAGCTCAGGAACTTCTACTGTCTGCACCCGTCTTGGTTCAAGGCCTGTGCTAGTCTCCATCATGCACTAGCACTAGCCTGTGCTGAGATGGGAGCACAGTCCATGCAACACCAGCCTCGAGACACTTTCTGCATCTCTAGATCTACAGTCCTTCCCCTGTACTTGCTATGTGCTGGTGTGCACCTGGTCACTAGCACTAGCCTGTGCTGGGAGAGGAGTCACCTATTCATCAAACAGATCACAGTCACTAAGGGGCCATACCGTCACATTCTGGAAGAACTTGGACTTCCTGGTACCTGCTACGTGCTCATGGGTCAAAATCATAAGCACTAGCCCGTGCTGGGAAATCCTGTCCTCCCTGCAACAAACAGTCATAAAGGTAACAAGTTATTTCCTCCCAAAACTATTGGCAGATCCTATTTTAAATACAATTAACAAAGTACAGTAATAATGAATGCTAATATCATGGGACCGGTACACAACCATTTGAGGCTAATTACCCTTAATGGGCTGGGACTGTGTATTGCCTCTCCTGTCACATTGCTATAAGTACCGCTCAGGTGTATTAGCTTGGACCTACTCATTAAGTCATTACATAACTGTTGTTCATTCTCAGTGTCATCGCACTCAATGCTTCTGTCTTATCATCACAGTTCAACAGATGACAGCAACACCCAAACCCTTTAAAAGGGGCTCTCGTTCAGCAGTACAGCACACTCTCACCTCCCGCTCCACTGCAGCACAAGCTCAGGAACTTCTACTGTCTGCACCCATCTTGGTTCAAGGCCTGTGCTAGTCTCCATCATGCACTAGCACTAACCTGTGCTGAGATGGGAGCACAGTCCATGCAACACCAGCCTCGAGACACTTTCTGCATCTCTAGATCTACAGTCCTTCCCCTGTACTTGCTATGTGCTGGTGTGCACCTGGTCACTAGCACTAGCCTGTGCTGGGAGAGGAGTCACCTATTCATCAAACAGATCACAGTCATTAAGGAGCCTTACCGTCACTCTCTGGAGGAACTTGGGCTTCCTGGTACCTGCTACGTGCTCATGGGTCAAAATCATAAGCACTAGCCCGTGCTGGGAAATCCTGTCCTCCCTGCAACAAACAGTCATAAAGGTAACAAGTTATTTCCTCCCAAAATTATTGGCAGATCCTATTTTAATTACAATTAACAAAGTACAGTAATAATGAATGCTAATATCATGGTACCGGTACACAACCATTTGAGGCTAATTACCCTTAATGGGCTGGGACTGTGTATTGCCTCTCCTGTCACATTGCTATAAGTACCGCTCAGGTGTATTAGCTTGGACCTACTCATTAAGTCATTACATAACTGTTGTTCATTCTCAGTGTCATCGCACTCAGTGCTTCTGTCTTATCATCACAGTTCAACAGATGACAGCAGCACTCAAACCCTTTAAAAGAGGGTCTCCTTCAGCAGTTCAGCACACTCTCACCTCCCGCTCCACTGCAGCACAAGCTCAGGAACATCCACTGTCTGCACCCGTCTTGGTTCAAGGCCTGTGCTAGTCTCCATCATGCACTAGCACTAGCCTGTGCTGAGATGGGAGCACAGTCCATGCAACACCAGCCTCGAGACACTTTCTGCATCTCTAGATCTACAGTCCTTCCCCTGTACTTGCTATGTGCTGGTGTGCACCTGGTCACTAGCACTAGCCTGTGCTGGGAGAGGAGTCACCTATTCATCAAACAGATCACAGTCACTAAGGGGCCATACCGTCACATTCTGGAAGAACTTGGACTTCCTGGTACCTGCTACTTGCTCATGGGTCAAAATCATAAGCACTAGCCCGTGCTGGGAAATCCTGTCCTCCCTGCAACAAACAGTCATAAAGGTAACAAGTTATTTCCTCCCAAAACTATTGGCAGATCCTATTTTAAATACAATTAACAAAGTACAGTAATAATGAATGCTAATATCATGGGACCGGTACACAACCATTTGAGGCTAATTACCCTTAATGGGCTGGGACTGTGTATTGCCTCTCCTGTCACATTGCTATAAGTACCGCTCAGGTGTATTAGCTTGGACCTACTCATTAAGTCATTCCATAACTGTTGTTCATTCTCAGTGTCATCGCACTCAATGCTTCTGTCTTATCATCACAGTTCAACAGATGACAGCAACACCCAAACCCTTTAAAAGGGGCTCTCGTTCAGCAGTACAGCACACTCTCACCTCCCGCTCCACTGCAGCACAAGCTCAGGAACTTCTACTGTCTGCACCCGTCTTGGTTCAAGGCCTGTGCTAGTCTCCATCATGCACTAGCACTAGCCTGTGCTGAGATGGGAGCACAGTCCATGCAACACCAGCCTCGAGACACTTTCTGCATCTCTAGATCTACAGTCCTTCCCCTGTACTTGCTATGTGCTGGTGTGCACCTGGTCACTAGCCTGTGCTGGGAGAGGAGTCACCTATTCATCAAACAGATCACAGTCATTAAGGAGCCTTACCGTCATTCTCTGGAGGAACTTGGACTTCCTGGTACCTGCTACGTGCTCATGGGTCAAAATCATAAGCACTAGCCCGTGCTGGGAAATCCTGTCCTCCCTGCAACAAACAGTCATAAAGGTAACAAGTTATTTCCTCCCAAAATTATTGGCAGATCCTATTTTAATTACAATTAACAAAGTACAGTAATAATGAATGCTAATATCATGGTACCGGTACACAACCATTTGAGGCTAATTACCCTTAATGGGCTGGGACTGTGTATTGCCTCTCCTGTCACATTGCTATAAGTACCGCTCAGGTGTATTAGCTTGGACCTACTCATTAAGTCATTACATAACTGTTGTTCATTCTCAGTGTCATCGCACTCAGTGCTTCTGTCTTATCATCACAGTTCAACAGATGACAGCAACACCCAAACCCTTTAAAAGGGGCTCTCGTTCAGCAGTACAGCACACTCTCACCTCCCGCTCCACTGCAGCACAAGCTCAGGAACTTCTACTGTCTGCACCCGTCTTGGTTCAAGGCCTGTGCTAGTCTCCATCATGCACTAGCACTAGCCTGTGCTGAGATGGGAGCACAGTCCATGCAACACCAGCCTCGAGACACTTTCTGCATCTCTAGATCTACAGTCCTTCCCCTGTACTTGCTATGTGCTGGTGTGCACCTGGTCACTAGCACTAGCCTGTGCTGGGAGAGGAGTCACCTATTCATCAAACAGATCACAGTCATTAAGGAGCCTTACAGTCACTCTCTGGAGGAACTTGGACTTCCTGGTACCTGCTACGTGCTCATGGGTCAAAATCATAAGCACTAGCCCGTGCTGGGAAATCCTGTCCTCCCTGCAACAAACAGTCATAAAGGTAACAAGATATTTCCTCCCAAAATTATTGGCAGATCCTATTTTAATTACAATTAACAAAGTACAGTAATAATGAATGCTAATATCATGGTACCGGTACACAACCATTTGAGGCTAATTACCCTTAATGGGCTGGGACTGTGTATTGCCTCTCCTGTCACATTGCTATAAGTACCGCTCAGGTGTATTAGCTTGGACCTACTCATTAAGTCATTACATAACTGTTGTTCATTCTCAGTGTCATCGCACTCAGTGCTTCTGTCTTATCATCACAGTTCAACAGATGACAGCAACACCCAAACCCTTTAAAAGGGGCTCTCGTTCAGCAGTACAGCACACTCTCACCTCCCGCTCCACTGCAGCACAAGCTCAGGAACTTCTACTGTCTGCACCCGTCTTGGTTCAAGGCCTGTGCTAGTCTCCATCATGCACTAGCACTAGCCTGTGCTGAGATGGGAGCACAGTCCATGCAACACCAGCCTCGAGACACTTTCTGCATCTCTAGATCTACAGTCCTTCCCCTGTACTTGCTATGTGCTGGTGTGCACCTGGTCACTAGCACTAGCCTGTGCTGGGAGAGGAGTCACCTATTCATCAAACAGATCACAGTCACTAAGGGGCCATACCGTCACATTCTGGAAGAACTTGGACTTCCTGGTACCTGCTACGTGCTCATGGGTCAAAATCATAAGCACTAGCCCGTGCTGGGAAATCCTGTCCTCCCTGCAACAAACAGTCATAAAGGTAACAAGTTATTTCCTCCCAAAACTATTGGCAGATCCTATTTTAAATACAATTAACAAAGTACAGTAATAATGAATGCTAATATCATGGTACCGGTACACAACCATTTGAGGCTAATTACCCTTAATGGGCTGGGACTGTGTATTGCCTCTCCTGTCACATTGCTATAAGTACCGCTCAGGTGTATTAGCTTGGACCTACTCATTAAGTCATTACATAACTGTTGTTCATTCTCAGTGTCATCGCACTCAATGCTTCTGTCTTATCATCTCAGTTCAACAGATGACAGCAACACCCAAACCCTTTAAAAGGGGCTCTCGTTCAGCAGTACAGCACACTCTCACCTCCCGCTCCACTGCAGCACAAGCTCAGGAACTTCTACTGTCTGCACCCGTCTTGGTTCAAGGCCTGTGCTAGTCTCCATCATGCACTAGCACTAGCCTGTGCTGAGATGGGAGCACAGTCCATGCAACACCAGCCTCGAGACACTTTCTGCATCTCTAGATCTACAGTCCTTCCCCTGTACTTGCTATGTGCTGGTGTGCACCTGGTCACTAGCCTGTGCTGGGAGAGGAGTCACCTATTCATCAAACAGATCACAGTGTATTAAGGAGCCTTACCGTCATTCTCTGGAGGAACTTGGACTTCCTGGTACCTGCTACGTGCTCATGGGTCAAAATCATAAGCACTAGCCCGTGCTGGGAAATCCTGTCCTCCCTGCAACAAACAGTCATAAAGGTAACAAGTTATTTCCTCCCAAACCTATTGGCAGATCCTATTTTAAATACAATTAACAAAGTACAGTAATAATGAATGCTAATATCATGGGACCGGTACACAACCATTTGAGGCTAATTACCCTTAATGGGCTGGGACTGTGTATTGCCTCTCCTGTCACATTGCTATAAGTACCGCTCAGGTGTATTAGCTTGGACCTACTCATTAAGTCATTACATAACTGTTGTTCATTCTCAGTGTCATCGCACTCAGTGCTTCTGTCTTATCATCACAGTTCAACAGATGACAGCAGCACTCAAACCCTTTAAAAGAGGCTCTCCTTCAGCAGTTCAGCACACTCTCACCTCCCGCTCCACTGCAGCACAAGCTCAGGAACTTCTACTGTCTGCACCCGTCTTGGTTCAAGGCCTGTGCTAGTCTCCATCATGCACTAGCACTAGCCTGTGCTGAGATGGGAGCACAGTCCATGCAACACCAGCCTCGAGACACTTTCTGCATCTCTAGATCTACAGTCCTTCCCCTGTACTTGCTATGTGCTGGTGTGCACCTGGTCACTAGCACTATAGCCTGTGCTGGGAGAGGAGTCACCTATTCAACAAACAGATCACAGTCACTAAGGAGCCTTACCGTCACTCTCTGGAGGAACTTGGTCTTCCTGGTACCTGCTACGTGCTCATGGGTCAAAATCATAAGCACTAGCCCGTGCTGGGAAATCCTGTCCTCCCTGCAACAAACAGTCATAAAGGTAACAAGTTATTTCCTCCCAAAATTATTGGCAGATCCTATTTTAATTACAATTAACAAAGTACAGTAATAATGAATGCTAATATCATGGTACCGGTACACAACCATTTGAGGCTAATTACCCTTAATGGGCTGGGACTGTGTATTGCCTCTCCTGTCACATTGCTATAAGTACCGCTCAGGTGTATTAGCTTGGACCTACTCATTAAGTCATTACATAACTGTTGTTCATTCTCAGTGTCATCGCACTCAGTGCTTCTGTCTTATCATCTCAGTTCAACAGATGACAGCAGCACTCAAACCCTTTAAAAGAGGCTCTCCTTCAGCAGTTCAGCACACTCTCACCTCCCGCTCCACTGCAGCACAAGCTCAGGAACATCCACTGTCTGCACCCGTCTTGGTTCAAGGCCTGTGCTAGTCTCCATCATGCACTAGCACTAGCCTGTGCTGAGATGGGAGCACAGTCCATGCAACACCAGCCTCGAGACACTTTCTGCATCTCTAGATCTACAGTCCTTCCCCTGTACTTGCTATGTGCTGGTGTGCACCTGGTCACTAGCACTAGCCTGTGCTGGGAGAGGAGTCACCTATTCATCAAACAGATCACAGTCATTAAGGAGCCTTACCGTCACTCTCTGGAGGAACTTGGACTTCCTGGTACCTGCTACGTGCTCATGGGTCAAAATCATAAGCACTAGCCCGTGCTGGGAAATCCTGTCCTCCCTGCAACAAACAGTCATAAAGGTAACAAGTTATTTCCTCCCAAAATTATTGGCAGATCCTATTTTAATTACAATTAACAAAGTACAGTAATAATGAATGCTAATATCATGGTACCGGTACACAACCATTTGAGGCTAATTACCCTTAATGGGCTGGGACTGTGTATTGCCTCTCCTGTCACATTGCTATAAGTACCGCTCAGGTGTATTAGCTTGGACCTACTCATTAAGTCATTACATAACTGTTGTTCATTCTCAGTGTCATCGCACTCAATGCTTCTGTCTTATCATCACAGTTCAACAGATGACAGCAACACCCAAACCCTTTAAAAGGGGCTCTCGTTCAGCAGTACAGGACACTCTCACCTCCCGCTCCACTGCAGCACAAGCTCAGGAACTTCTACTGTCTGCAACCGTCTTGGTTCAAGGCCTGTGCTAGTCTCCATCATGCACTAGCACTAGCCTGTGCTGAGATGGGAGCACAGTCCATGCAACACCAGCCTCGAGACACTTTCTGCATCTCTAGATCTACAGTCCTTCCCCTGTACTTGCTATGTGCTGGTGTGCACCTGGTCACTAGCCTGTGCTGGGAGAGGAGTCACCTATTCATCAAACAGATCACAGTCATTAAGGAGCCTTACCGTCATTCTCTGGAGGAACTTGGACTTCCTGGTACCTGCTACGTGCTCATGGGTCAAAATCATAAGCACTAGCCCGTGCTGGGAAATCCTGTCCTCCCTGCAACAAACAGTCATAAAGGTAACAAGTTATTTCCTCCCAAAATTATTGGCAGATCCTATTTTAATTACAATTAACAAAGTACAGTAATAATGAATGCTAATATCATGGTACCGGTACACAACCATTTGAGGCTAATTACCCTTAATGGGCTGGGACTGTGTATTGCCTCTCCTGTCACATTGCTATAAGTACCGCTCAGGTGTATTAGCTTGGACCTACTCATTAAGTCATTACATAACTGTTGTTCATTCTCAGTGTCATCGCACTCAGTGCTTCTGTCTTATCATCACAGTTCAACAGATGACAGCAACACCCAAACCCTTTAAAAGGGGCTCTCGTTCAGCAGTACAGCACACTCTCACCTCCCGCTCCACTGCAGCACAAGCTCAGGAACTTCTACTGTCTGCACCCGTCTTGGTTCAAGGCCTGTGCTAGTCTCCATCATGCACTAGCACTAGCCTGTGCTGAGATGGGAGCACAGTCCATGCAACACCAGCCTCGAGACACTTTCTGCATCTCTAGATCTACAGTCCTTCCCCTGTACTTGCTATGTGCTGGTGTGCACCTGGTCACTAGCACTAGCCTGTGCTGGGAGAGGAGTCACCTATTCATCAAACAGATCACAGTCATTAAGGAGCCTTACAGTCACTCTCTGGAGGAACTTGGACTTCCTGGTACCTGCTACGTGCTCATGGGTCAAAATCATAAGCACTAGCCCGTGCTGGGAAATCCTGTCCTCCCTGCAACAAACAGTCATAAAGGTAACAAGATATTTCCTCCCAAAATTATTGGCAGATCCTATTTTAATTACAATTAACAAAGTACAGTAATAATGAATGCTAATATCATGGTACCGGTACACAACCATTTGAGGCTAATTACCCTTAATGGGCTGGGACTGTGTATTGCCTCTCCTGTCACATTGCTATAAGTACCGCTCAGGTGTATTAGCTTGGACCTACTCATTAAGTCATTACATAACTGTTGTTCATTCTCAGTGTCATCGCACTCATTGCTTCTGTCTTATCATCACAGTTCAACAGATGACAGCAACACCCAAACCCTTTAAAAGGGGCTCTCGTTCAGCAGTACAGCACACTCTCACCTCCCGCTCCACTGCAGCACAAGCTCAGGAACTTCTACTGTCTGCACCCGTCTTGGTTCAAGGCCTGTGCTAGTCTCCATCATGCACTAGCACTAGCCTGTGCTGAGATGGGAGCACAGTCCATGCAACACCAGCCTCGAGACACTTTCTGCATCTCTAGATCTACAGTCCTTCCCCTGTACTTGCTATGTGCTGGTGTGCACCTGGTCACTAGCACTAGCCTGTGCTGGGAGAGGAGTCACCTATTCATCAAACAGATCACAGTCACTAAGGGGCCATACCGTCACATTCTGGAAGAACTTGGACTTCCTGGTACCTGCTACGTGCTCATGGGTCAAAATCATAAGCACTAGCCCGTGCTGGGAAATCCTGTCCTCCCTGCAACAAACAGTCATAAAGGTAACAAGTTATTTCCTCCCAAACCTATTGGCAGATCCTATTTTAAATACAATTAACAAAGTACAGTAATAATGAATGCTAATATCATGGGACCGGTACACAACCATTTGAGGCTAATTACCCTTAATGGGCTGGGACTGTGTATTGCCTCTCCTGTCACATTGCTATAAGTACCGCTCAGGTGTATTAGCTTGGACCTACTCATTAAGTCATTACATAACTGTTGTTCATTCTCAGTGTCATCGCACTCAGTGCTTCTGTCTTATCATCACAGTTCAACAGATGACAGCAGCACTCAAACCCTTTAAAAGAGGGTCTCCTTCAGCAGTTCAGCACACTCTCACCTCCCGCTCCACTGCAGCACAAGCTCAGGAACTTCTACTGTCTGCACCCGTCTTGGTTCAAGGCCTGTGCTAGTCTCCATCATGCACTAGCACTAGCCTGTGCTGAGATGGGAGCACAGTCCATGCAACACCAGCCTCGAGACACTTTCTGCATCTCTAGATCTACAGTCCTTCCCCTGTACTTGCTATGTGCTGGTGTGCACCTGGTCACTAGCACTAGCCTGTGCTGGGAGAGGAGTCACCTATTCAACAAACAGATCACAGTCACTAAGGAGCCTTACCGTCACTCTCTGGAGGAACTTGGTCTTCCTGGTACCTGCTACGTGCTCATGGGTCAAAATCATAAGCACTAGCCCGTGCTGGGAAATCCTGTCCTCCCTGCAACAAACAGTCATAAAGGTAACAAGTTATTTCCTCCCAAAATTATTGGCAGATCCTATTTTAATTACAATTAACAAAGTACAGTAATAATGAATGCTAATATCATGGTACCGGTACACAACCATTTGAGGCTAATTACCCTTAATGGGCTGGGACTGTGTATTGCCTCTCCTGTCACATTGCTATAAGTACCGCTCAGGTGTATTAGCTTGGACCTACTCATTAAGTCATTACATAACTGTTGTTCATTCTCAGTGTCATCGCACTCAGTGCTTCTGTCTTATCATCTCAGTTCAACAGATGACAGCAGCACTCAAACCCTTTAAAAGAGGCTCTCCTTCAGCAGTTCAGCACACTCTCACCTCCCGCTCCACTGCAGCACAAGCTCAGGAACATCCACTGTCTGCACCCGTCTTGGTTCAAGGCCTGTGCTAGTCTCCATCATGCACTAGCACTAGCCTGTGCTGAGATGGGAGCACAGTCCATGCAACACCAGCCTCGAGACACTTTCTGCATCTCTAGATCTACAGTCCTTCCCCTGTACTTGCTATGTGCTGGTGTGCACCTGGTCACTAGCACTAGCCTGTGCTGGGAGAGGAGTCACCTATTCATCAAACAGATCACAGTCATTAAGGAGCCTTACCGTCACTCTCTGGAGGAACTTGGACTTCCTGGTACCTGCTACGTGCTCATGGGTCAAAATCATAAGCACTAGCCCGTGCTGGGAAATCCTGTCCTCCCTGCAACAAACAGTCATAAAGGTAACAAGTTATTTCCTCCCAAAATTATTGGCAGATCCTATTTTAATTACAATTAACAAAGTACAGTAATAATGAATGCTAATATCATGGTACCGGTACACAACCATTTGAGGCTAATTACCCTTAATGGGCTGGGACTGTGTATTGCCTCTCCTGTCACATTGCTATAAGTACCGCTCAGGTGTATTAGCTTGGACCTACTCATTAAGTCATTACATAACTGTTGTTCATTCTCAGTGTCATCGCACTCAATGCTTCTGTCTTATCATCACAGTTCAACAGATGACAGCAACACCCAAACCCTTTAAAAGGGGCTCTCGTTCAGCAGTACAGCACACTCTCACCTCCCGCTCCACTGCAGCACAAGCTCAGGAACTTCTACTGTCTGCACCCGTCTTGGTTCAAGGCCTGTGCTAGTCTCCATCATGCACTAGCACTAGCCTGTGCTGAGATGGGAGCACAGTCCATGCAACACCAGCCTCGAGACACTTTCTGCATCTCTAGATCTACAGTCCTTCCCCTGTACTTGCTATGTGCTGGTGTGCACCTGGTCACTAGCCTGTGCTGGGAGAGGAGTCACCTATTCATCAAACAGATCACAGTCATTAAGGAGCCTTACCGTCATTCTCTGGAGGAACTTGGACTTCCTGGTACCTGCTACGTGCTCATGGGTCAAAATCATAAGCACTAGCCCGTGCTGGGAAATCCTGTCCTCCCTGCAACAAACAGTCATAAAGGTAACAAGTTATTTCCTCCCAAAATTATTGGCAGATCCTATTTTAATTACAATTAACAAAGTACAGTAATAATGAATGCTAATATCATGGTACCGGTACACAACCATTTGAGGCTAATTACCCTTAATGGGCTGGGACTGTGTATTGCCTCTCCTGTCACATTGCTATAAGTACCGCTCAGGTGTATTAGCTTGGACCTACTCATTAAGTCATTACATAACTGTTGTTCATTCTCAGTGTCATCGCACTCAGTGCTTCTGTCTTATCATCACAGTTCAACAGATGACAGCAACACCCAAACCCTTTAAAAGGGGCTCTCGTTCAGCAGTACAGCACACTCTCACCTCCCGCTCCACTGCAGCACAAGCTCAGGAACTTCTACTGTCTGCACCCGTCTTGGTTCAAGGCCTGTGCTAGTCTCCATCATGCACTAGCACTAGCCTGTGCTGAGATGGGAGCACAGTCCATGCAACACCAGCCTCGAGACACTTTCTGCATCTCTAGATCTACAGTCCTTCCCCTGTACTTGCTATGTGCTGGTGTGCACCTGGTCACTAGCACTAGCCTGTGCTGGGAGAGGAGTCACCTATTCATCAAACAGATCACAGTCACTAAGGGGCCATACCGTCACATTCTGGAAGAACTTGGACTTCCTGGTACCTGCTACGTGCTCATGGGTCAAAATCATAAGCACTAGCCCGTGCTGGGAAATCCTGTCCTCCCTGCAACAAACAGTCATAAAGGTAACAAGTTATTTCCTCCCAAAACTATTGGCAGATCCTATTTTAAATACAATTAACAAAGTACAGTAATAATGAATGCTAATATCATGGTACCGGTACACAACCATTTGAGGCTAATTACCCTTAATGGGCTGGGACTGTGTATTGCCTCTCCTGTCACATTGCTATAAGTACCGCTCAGGTGTATTAGCTTGGACCTACTCATTAAGTCATTACATAACTGTTGTTCATTCTCAGTGTCATCGCACTCAATGCTTCTGTCTTATCATCTCAGTTCAACAGATGACAGCAACACCCAAACCCTTTAAAAGGGGCTCTCGTTCAGCAGTACAGCACACTCTCACCTCCCGCTCCACTGCAGCACAAGCTCAGGAACTTCTACTGTCTGCACCCGTCTTGGTTCAAGGCCTGTGCTAGTCTCCATCATGCACTAGCACTAGCCTGTGCTGAGATGGGAGCACAGTCCATGCAACACCAGCCTCGAGACACTTTCTGCATCTCTAGATCTACAGTCCTTCCCCTGTACTTGCTATGTGCTGGTGCACCTGGTCACTAGCCTGTGCTGGGAGAGGAGTCACCTATTCATCAAACAGATCACAGTGTATTAAGGAGCCTTACCGTCATTCTCTGGAGGAACTTGGACTTCCTGGTACCTGCTACGTGCTCATGGGTCAAAATCATAAGCACTAGCCCGTGCTGGGAAATCCTGTCCTCCCTGCAACAAACAGTCATAAAGGTAACAAGTTATTTCCTCCCAAAATTATTGGCAGATCCTATTTTAATTACAATTAACAAAGTACAGTAATAATGAATGCTAATATCATGGTACCGGTACACAACCATTTGAGGCTAATTACCCTTAATGGGCTGGGACTGTGTATTGCCTCTCCTGTCACATTGCTATAAGTACCGCTCAGGTGTATTAGCTTGGACCTACTCATTAAGTCATTACATAACTGTTGTTCATTCTCAGTGTCATCGCACTCAGTGCTTCTGTCTTATCATCACAGTTCAACAGATGACAGCAACACCCAAACCCTTTAAAAGGGGCTCTCGTTCAGCAGTACAGCACACTCTCACCTCCCGCTCCACTGCAGCACAAGCTCAGGAACTTCTACTGTCTGCACCCGTCTTGGTTCAAGGCCTGTGCTAGTCTCCATCATGCACTAGCACTAGCCTGTGCTGAGATGGGAGCACAGTCCATGCAACACCAGCCTCGAGACACTTTCTGCATCTCTAGATCTACAGTCCTTCCCCTGTACTTGCTATGTGCTGGTGTGCACCTGGTCACTAGCACTAGCCTGTGCTGGGAGAGGAGTCACCTATTCATCAAACAGATCACAGTCATTAAGGAGCCTTACCGTCACTTTCTGGAGGAACTTGGACTTCCTGGTACCTGCTACGTGCTCATGGGTCAAAATCATAAGCACTAGCCCGTGCTGGGAAATCCTGTCCTCCCTGCAACAAACAGTCATAAAGGTAACAAGTTATTTCCTCCCAAAATTATTGGCAGATCCTATTTTAATTACAATTAACAAAGTACAGTAATAATGAATGCTAATATCATGGTACCGGTACACAACCATTTGAGGCTAATTACCCTTAATGGGCTGGGACTGTGTATTGCCTCTCCTGTCACATTGCTATAAGTACCGCTCAGGTGTATTAGCTTGGACCTACTCATTAAGTCATTACATAAGTGTTGTTCATTCTCAGTGTCATCGCACTCAGTGCTTCTGTCTTATCATCACAGTTCAACAGATGACAGCAGCACTCAAACCCTTTAAAAGAGGGTCTCCTTCAGCAGTTCAGCACACTCTCACCTCCCGCTCCACTGCAGCACAAGCTCAGGAACATCCACTGTCTGCACCCGTCTTGGTTCAAGGCCTGTGCTAGTCTCCATCATGCACTAGCACTAGCCTGTGCTGAGATGGGAGCACAGTCCATGCAACACCAGCCTCGAGACACTTTCTGCATCTCTAGATCTACAGTCCTTCCCCTGTACTTGCTATGTGCTGGTGTGCACCTGGTCACTAGCACTAGCCTGTGCTGGGAGAGGAGTCACCTATTCATCAAACAGATCACAGTCACTAAGGGGCCATACCGTCACATTCTGGAAGAACTTGGACTTCCTGGTACCTGCTACTTGCTCATGGGTCAAAATCATAAGCACTAGCCCGTGCTGGGAAATCCTGTCCTCCCTGCAACAAACAGTCATAAAGGTAACAAGTTATTTCCTCCCAAAACTATTGGCAGATCCTATTTTAAATACAATTAACAAAGTACAGTAATAATGAATGCTAATATCATGGGACCGGTACACAACCATTTGAGGCTAATTACCCTTAATGGGCTGGGACTGTGTATTGCCTCTCCTGTCACATTGCTATAAGTACCGCTCAGGTGTATTAGCTTGGACCTACTCATTAAGTCATTCCATAACTGTTGTTCATTCTCAGTGTCATCGCACTCAATGCTTCTGTCTTATCATCACAGTTCAACAGATGACAGCAACACCCAAACCCTTTAAAAGGGGCTCTCGTTCAGCAGTACAGCACACTCTCACCTCCCGCTCCACTGCAGCACAAGCTCAGGAACTTCTACTGTCTGCACCCGTCTTGGTTCAAGGCCTGTGCTAGTCTCCATCATGCACTAGCACTAGCCTGTGCTGAGATGGGAGCACAGTCCATGCAACACCAGCCTCGAGACACTTTCTGCATCTCTAGATCTACAGTCCTTCCCCTGTACTTGCTATGTGCTGGTGTGCACCTGGTCACTAGCCTGTGCTGGGAGAGGAGTCACCTATTCATCAAACAGATCACAGTCATTAAGGAGCCTTACCGTCATTCTCTGGAGGAACTTGGACTTCCTGGTACCTGCTACGTGCTCATGGGTCAAAATCATAAGCACTAGCCCGTGCTGGGAAATCCTGTCCTCCCTGCAACAAACAGTCATAAAGGTAACAAGTTATTTCCTCCCAAAATTATTGGCAGATCCTATTTTAATTACAATTAACAAAGTACAGTAATAATGAATGCTAATATCATGGTACCGGTACACAACCATTTGAGGCTAATTACCCTTAATGGGCTGGGACTGTGTATTGCCTCTCCTGTCACATTGCTATAAGTACCGCTCAGGTGTATTAGCTTGGACCTACTCATTAAGTCATTACATAACTGTTGTTCATTCTCAGTGTCATCGCACTCAGTGCTTCTGTCTTATCATCACAGTTCAACAGATGACAGCAACACCCAAACCCTTTAAAAGGGGCTCTCGTTCAGCAGTACAGCACACTCTCACCTCCCGCTCCACTGCAGCACAAGCTCAGGAACTTCTACTGTCTGCACCCGTCTTGGTTCAAGGCCTGTGCTAGTCTCCATCATGCACTAGCACTAGCCTGTGCTGAGATGGGAGCACAGTCCATGCAACACCAGCCTCGAGACACTTTCTGCATCTCTAGATCTACAGTCCTTCCCCTGTACTTGCTATGTGCTGGTGTGCACCTGGTCACTAGCACTAGCCTGTGCTGGGAGAGGAGTCACCTATTCATCAAACAGATCACAGTCATTAAGGAGCCTTACAGTCACTCTCTGGAGGAACTTGGACTTCCTGGTACCTGCTACGTGCTCATGGGTCAAAATCATAAGCACTAGCCCGTGCTGGGAAATCCTGTCCTCCCTGCAACAAACAGTCATAAAGGTAACAAGATATTTCCTCCCAAAATTATTGGCAGATCCTATTTTAATTACAATTAACAAAGTACAGTAATAATGAATGCTAATATCATGGTACCGGTACACAACCATTTGAGGCTAATTACCCTTAATGGGCTGGGACTGTGTATTGCCTCTCCTGTCACATTGCTATAAGTACCGCTCAGGTGTATTAGCTTGGACCTACTCATTAAGTCATTACATAACTGTTGTTCATTCTCAGTGTCATCGCACTCATTGCTTCTGTCTTATCATCACAGTTCAACAGATGACAGCAACACCCAAACCCTTTAAAAGGGGCTCTCGTTCAGCAGTACAGCACACTCTCACCTCCCGCTCCACTGCAGCACAAGCTCAGGAACTTCTACTGTCTGCACCCGTCTTGGTTCAAGGCCTGTGCTAGTCTCCATCATGCACTAGCACTAGCCTGTGCTGAGATGGGAGCACAGTCCATGCAACACCAGCCTCGAGACACTTTCTGCATCTCTAGATCTACAGTCCTTCCCCTGTACTTGCTATGTGCTGGTGTGCACCTGGTCACTAGCACTAGCCTGTGCTGGGAGAGGAGTCACCTATTCATCAAACAGATCACAGTCACTAAGGGGCCATACCGTCACATTCTGGAAGAACTTGGACTTCCTGGTACCTGCTACGTGCTCATGGGTCAAAATCATAAGCACTAGCCCGTGCTGGGAAATCCTGTCCTCCCTGCAACAAACAGTCATAAAGGTAACAAGTTATTTCCTCCCAAACCTATTGGCAGATCCTATTTTAAATACAATTAACAAAGTACAGTAATAATGAATGCTAATATCATGGGACCGGTACACAACCATTTGAGGCTAATTACCCTTAATGGGCTGGGACTGTGTATTGCCTCTCCTGTCACATTGCTATAAGTACCGCTCAGGTGTATTAGCTTGGACCTACTCATTAAGTCATTACATAACTGTTGTTCATTCTCAGTGTCATCGCACTCAGTGCTTCTGTCTTATCATCACAGTTCAACAGATGACAGCAGCACTCAAACCCTTTAAAAGAGGGTCTCCTTCAGCAGTTCAGCACACTCTCACCTCCCGCTCCACTGCAGCACAAGCTCAGGAACTTCTACTGTCTGCACCCGTCTTGGTTCAAGGCCTGTGCTAGTCTCCATCATGCACTAGCACTAGCCTGTGCTGAGATGGGAGCACAGTCCATGCAACACCAGCCTCGAGACACTTTCTGCATCTCTAGATCTACAGTCCTTCCCCTGTACTTGCTATGTGCTGGTGTGCACCTGGTCACTAGCACTAGCCTGTGCTGGGAGAGGAGTCACCTATTCATCAAACAGATCACAGTCATTAAGGAGCCTTACCGTCACTTTCTGGAGGAACTTGGACTTCCTGGTACCTGCTACGTGCTCATGGGTCAAAATCATAAGCACTAGCCCGTGCTGGGAAATCCTGTCCTCCCTGCAACAAACAGTCATAAAGGTAACAAGTTATTTCCTCCCAAAATTATTGGCAGATCCTATTTTAATTACAATTAACAAAGTACAGTAATAATGAATGCTAATATCATGGTACCGGTACACAACCATTTGAGGCTAATTACCCTTAATGGGCTGGGACTGTGTATTGCCTCTCCTGTCACATTGCTATAAGTACCGCTCAGGTGTATTAGCTTGGACCTACTCATTAAGTCATTACATAACTGTTGTTCATTCTCAGTGTCATCGCACTCAGTGCTTCTGTCTTATCATCACAGTTCAACAGATGACAGCAGCACTCAAACCCTTTAAAAGAGGGTCTCCTTCAGCAGTTCAGCACACTCTCACCTCCCGCTCCACTGCAGCACAAGCTCAGGAACATCCACTGTCTGCACCCGTCTTGGTTCAAGGCCTGTGCTAGTCTCCATCATGCACTAGCACTAGCCTGTGCTGAGATGGGAGCACAGTCCATGCAACACCAGCCTCGAGACACTTTCTGCATCTCTAGATCTACAGTCCTTCCCCTGTACTTGCTATGTGCTGGTGTGCACCTGGTCACTAGCACTAGCCTGTGCTGGGAGAGGAGTCACCTATTCATCAAACAGATCACAGTCACTAAGGGGCCATACCGTCACATTCTGGAAGAACTTGGACTTCCTGGTACCTGCTACTTGCTCATGGGTCAAAATCATAAGCACTAGCCCGTGCTGGGAAATCCTGTCCTCCCTGCAACAAACAGTCATAAAGGTAACAAGTTATTTCCTCCCAAAACTATTGGCAGATCCTATTTTAAATACAATTAACAAAGTACAGTAATAATGAATGCTAATATCATGGGACCGGTACACAACCATTTGAGGCTAATTACCCTTAATGGGCTGGGACTGTGTATTGCCTCTCCTGTCACATTGCTATAAGTACCGCTCAGGTGTATTAGCTTGGACCTACTCATTAAGTCATTCCATAACTGTTGTTCATTCTCAGTGTCATCGCACTCAATGCTTCTGTCTTATCATCACAGTTCAACAGATGACAGCAACACCCAAACCCTTTAAAAGGGGCTCTCGTTCAGCAGTACAGCACACTCTCACCTCCCGCTCCACTGCAGCACAAGCTCAGGAACTTCTACTGTCTGCACCCGTCTTGGTTCAAGGCCTGTGCTAGTCTCCATCATGCACTAGCACTAGCCTGTGCTGAGATGGGAGCACAGTCCATGCAACACCAGCCTCGAGACACTTTCTGCATCTCTAGATCTACAGTCCTTCCCCTGTACTTGCTATGTGCTGGTGTGCACCTGGTCACTAGCCTGTGCTGGGAGAGGAGTCACCTATTCATCAAACAGATCACAGTCATTAAGGAGCCTTACCGTCATTCTCTGGAGGAACTTGGACTTCCTGGTACCTGCTACGTGCTCATGGGTCAAAATCATAAGCACTAGCCCGTGCTGGGAAATCCTGTCCTCCCTGCAACAAACAGTCATAAAGGTAACAAGTTATTTCCTCCCAAAATTATTGGCAGATCCTATTTTAATTACAATTAACAAAGTACAGTAATAATGAATGCTAATATCATGGTACCGGTACACAACCATTTGAGGCTAATTACCCTTAATGGGCTGGGACTGTGTATTGCCTCTCCTGTCACATTGCTATAAGTACCGCTCAGGTGTATTAGCTTGGACCTACTCATTAAGTCATTACATAACTGTTGTTCATTCTCAGTGTCATCGCACTCAGTGCTTCTGTCTTATCATCACAGTTCAACAGATGACAGCAACACCCAAACCCTTTAAAAGGGGCTCTCGTTCAGCAGTACAGCACACTCTCACCTCCCGCTCCACTGCAGCACAAGCTCAGGAACTTCTACTGTCTGCACCCGTCTTGGTTCAAGGCCTGTGCTAGTCTCCATCATGCACTAGCACTAGCCTGTGCTGAGATGGGAGCACAGTCCATGCAACACCAGCCTCGAGACACTTTCTGCATCTCTAGATCTACAGTCCTTCCCCTGTACTTGCTATGTGCTGGTGTGCACCTGGTCACTAGCACTAGCCTGTGCTGGGAGAGGAGTCACCTATTCATCAAACAGATCACAGTCATTAAGGAGCCTTACAGTCACTCTCTGGAGGAACTTGGACTTCCTGGTACCTGCTACGTGCTCATGGGTCAAAATCATAAGCACTAGCCCGTGCTGGGAAATCCTGTCCTCCCTGCAACAAACAGTCATAAAGGTAACAAGATATTTCCTCCCAAAATTATTGGCAGATCCTATTTTAATTACAATTAACAAAGTACAGTAATAATGAATGCTAATATCATGGTACCGGTACACAACCATTTGAGGCTAATTACCCTTAATGGGCTGGGACTGTGTATTGCCTCTCCTGTCACATTGCTATAAGTACCGCTCAGGTGTATTAGCTTGGACCTACTCATTAAGTCATTACATAACTGTTGTTCATTCTCAGTGTCATCGCACTCATTGCTTCTGTCTTATCATCACAGTTCAACAGATGACAGCAACACCCAAACCCTTTAAAAGGGGCTCTCGTTCAGCAGTACAGCACACTCTCACCTCCCGCTCCACTGCAGCACAAGCTCAGGAACTTCTACTGTCTGCACCCGTCTTGGTTCAAGGCCTGTGCTAGTCTCCATCATGCACTAGCACTAGCCTGTGCTGAGATGGGAGCACAGTCCATGCAACACCAGCCTCGAGACACTTTCTGCATCTCTAGATCTACAGTCCTTCCCCTGTACTTGCTATGTGCTGGTGTGCACCTGGTCACTAGCACTAGCCTGTGCTGGGAGAGGAGTCACCTATTCATCAAACAGATCACAGTCACTAAGGGGCCATACCGTCACATTCTGGAAGAACTTGGACTTCCTGGTACCTGCTACGTGCTCATGGGTCAAAATCATAAGCACTAGCCCGTGCTGGGAAATCCTGTCCTCCCTGCAACAAACAGTCATAAAGGTAACAAGTTATTTCCTCCCAAACCTATTGGCAGATCCTATTTTAAATACAATTAACAAAGTACAGTAATAATGAATGCTAATATCATGGGACCGGTACACAACCATTTGAGGCTAATTACCCTTAATGGGCTGGGACTGTGTATTGCCTCTCCTGTCACATTGCTATAAGTACCGCTCAGGTGTATTAGCTTGGACCTACTCATTAAGTCATTACATAACTGTTGTTCATTCTCAGTGTCATCGCACTCAGTGCTTCTGTCTTATCATCACAGTTCAACAGATGACAGCAGCACTCAAACCCTTTAAAAGAGGGTCTCCTTCAGCAGTTCAGCACACTCTCACCTCCCGCTCCACTGCAGCACAAGCTCAGGAACTTCTACTGTCTGCACCCGTCTTGGTTCAAGGCCTGTGCTAGTCTCCATCATGCACTAGCACTAGCCTGTGCTGAGATGGGAGCACAGTCCATGCAACACCAGCCTCGAGACACTTTCTGCATCTCTAGATCTACAGTCCTTCCCCTGTACTTGCTATGTGCTGGTGTGCACCTGGTCACTAGCACTAGCCTGTGCTGGGAGAGGAGTCACCTATTCAACAAACAGATCACAGTCACTAAGGAGCCTTACCGTCACTCTCTGGAGGAACTTGGTCTTCCTGGTACCTGCTACGTGCTCATGGGTCAAAATCATAAGCACTAGCCCGTGCTGGGAAATCCTGTCCTCCCTGCAACAAACAGTCATAAAGGTAACAAGTTATTTCCTCCCAAAATTATTGGCAGATCCTATTTTAATTACAATTAACAAAGTACAGTAATAATGAATGCTAATATCATGGTACCGGTACACAACCATTTGAGGCTAATTACCCTTAATGGGCTGGGACTGTGTATTGCCTCTCCTGTCACATTGCTATAAGTACCGCTCAGGTGTATTAGCTTGGACCTACTCATTAAGTCATTACATAACTGTTGTTCATTCTCAGTGTCATCGCACTCAGTGCTTCTGTCTTATCATCTCAGTTCAACAGATGACAGCAGCACTCAAACCCTTTAAAAGAGGCTCTCCTTCAGCAGTTCAGCACACTCTCACCTCCCGCTCCACTGCAGCACAAGCTCAGGAACATCCACTGTCTGCACCCGTCTTGGTTCAAGGCCTGTGCTAGTCTCCATCATGCACTAGCACTAGCCTGTGCTGAGATGGGAGCACAGTCCATGCAACACCAGCCTCGAGACACTTTCTGCATCTCTAGATCTACAGTCCTTCCCCTGTACTTGCTATGTGCTGGTGTGCACCTGGTCACTAGCACTAGCCTGTGCTGGGAGAGGAGTCACCTATTCATCAAACAGATCACAGTCATTAAGGAGCCTTACCGTCACTCTCTGGAGGAACTTGGACTTCCTGGTACCTGCTACGTGCTCATGGGTCAAAATCATAAGCACTAGCCCGTGCTGGGAAATCCTGTCCTCCCTGCAACAAACAGTCATAAAGGTAACAAGTTATTTCCTCCCAAAATTATTGGCAGATCCTATTTTAATTACAATTAACAAAGTACAGTAATAATGAATGCTAATATCATGGTACCGGTACACAACCATTTGAGGCTAATTACCCTTAATGGGCTGGGACTGTGTATTGCCTCTCCTGTCACATTGCTATAAGTACCGCTCAGGTGTATTAGCTTGGACCTACTCATTAAGTCATTACATAACTGTTGTTCATTCTCAGTGTCATCGCACTCAATGCTTCTGTCTTATCATCACAGTTCAACAGATGACAGCAACACCCAAACCCTTTAAAAGGGGCTCTCGTTCAGCAGTACAGCACACTCTCACCTCCCGCTCCACTGCAGCACAAGCTCAGGAACTTCTACTGTCTGCACCCGTCTTGGTTCAAGGCCTGTGCTAGTCTCCATCATGCACTAGCACTAGCCTGTGCTGAGATGGGAGCACAGTCCATGCAACACCAGCCTCGAGACACTTTCTGCATCTCTAGATCTACAGTCCTTCCCCTGTACTTGCTATGTGCTGGTGTGCACCTGGTCACTAGCCTGTGCTGGGAGAGGAGTCACCTATTCATCAAACAGATCACAGTCATTAAGGAGCCTTACCGTCATTCTCTGGAGGAACTTGGACTTCCTGGTACCTGCTACGTGCTCATGGGTCAAAATCATAAGCACTAGCCCGTGCTGGGAAATCCTGTCCTCCCTGCAACAAACAGTCATAAAGGTAACAAGTTATTTCCTCCCAAAATTATTGGCAGATCCTATTTTAATTACAATTAACAAAGTACAGTAATAATGAATGCTAATATCATGGTACCGGTACACAACCATTTGAGGCTAATTACCCTTAATGGGCTGGGACTGTGTATTGCCTCTCCTGTCACATTGCTATAAGTACCGCTCAGGTGTATTAGCTTGGACCTACTCATTAAGTCATTACATAACTGTTGTTCATTCTCAGTGTCATCGCACTCAGTGCTTCTGTCTTATCATCACAGTTCAACAGATGACAGCAACACCCAAACCCTTTAAAAGGGGCTCTCGTTCAGCAGTACAGCACACTCTCACCTCCCGCTCCACTGCAGCACAAGCTCAGGAACTTCTACTGTCTGCACCCGTCTTGGTTCAAGGCCTGTGCTAGTCTCCATCATGCACTAGCACTAGCCTGTGCTGAGATGGGAGCACAGTCCATGCAACACCAGCCTCGAGACACTTTCTGCATCTCTAGATCTACAGTCCTTCCCCTGTACTTGCTATGTGCTGGTGTGCACCTGGTCACTAGCACTAGCCTGTGCTGGGAGAGGAGTCACCTATTCATCAAACAGATCACAGTCATTAAGGAGCCTTACAGTCACTCTCTGGAGGAACTTGGACTTCCTGGTACCTGCTACGTGCTCATGGGTCAAAATCATAAGCACTAGCCCGTGCTGGGAAATCCTGTCCTCCCTGCAACAAACAGTCATAAAGGTAACAAGATATTTCCTCCCAAAATTATTGGCAGATCCTATTTTAATTACAATTAACAAAGTACAGTAATAATGAATGCTAATATCATGGTACCGGTACACAACCATTTGAGGCTAATTACCCTTAATGGGCTGGGACTGTGTATTGCCTCTCCTGTCACATTGCTATAAGTACCGCTCAGGTGTATTAGCTTGGACCTACTCATTAAGTCATTACATAACTGTTGTTCATTCTCAGTGTCATCGCACTCAGTGCTTCTGTCTTATCATCACAGTTCAACAGATGACAGCAACACCCAAACCCTTTAAAAGGGGCTCTCGTTCAGCAGTACAGCACACTCTCACCTCCCGCTCCACTGCAGCACAAGCTCAGGAACTTCTACTGTCTGCACCCGTCTTGGTTCAAGGCCTGTGCTAGTCTCCATCATGCACTAGCACTAGCCTGTGCTGAGATGGGAGCACAGTCCATGCAACACCAGCCTCGAGACACTTTCTGCATCTCTAGATCTACAGTCCTTCCCCTGTACTTGCTATGTGCTGGTGTGCACCTGGTCACTAGCACTAGCCTGTGCTGGGAGAGGAGTCACCTATTCATCAAACAGATCACAGTCACTAAGGGGCCATACCGTCACATTCTGGAAGAACTTGGACTTCCTGGTACCTGCTACGTGCTCATGGGTCAAAATCATAAGCACTAGCCCGTGCTGGGAAATCCTGTCCTCCCTGCAACAAACAGTCATAAAGGTAACAAGTTATTTCCTCCCAAACCTATTGGCAGATCCTATTTTAAATACAATTAACAAAGTACAGTAATAATGAATGCTAATATCATGGGACCGGTACACAACCATTTGAGGCTAATTACCCTTAATGGGCTGGGACTGTGTATTGCCTCTCCTGTCACATTGCTATAAGTACCGCTCAGGTGTATTAGCTTGGACCTACTCATTAAGTCATTACATAACTGTTGTTCATTCTCAGTGTCATCGCACTCAGTGCTTCTGTCTTATCATCACAGTTCAACAGATGACAGCAGCACTCAAACCCTTTAAAAGAGGGTCTCCTTCAGCAGTTCAGCACACTCTCACCTCCCGCTCCACTGCAGCACAAGCTCAGGAACTTCTACTGTCTGCACCCGTCTTGGTTCAAGGCCTGTGCTAGTCTCCATCATGCACTAGCACTAGCCTGTGCTGAGATGGGAGCACAGTCCATGCAACACCAGCCTCGAGACACTTTCTGCATCTCTAGATCTACAGTCCTTCCCCTGTACTTGCTATGTGCTGGTGTGCACCTGGTCACTAGCACTAGCCTGTGCTGGGAGAGGAGTCACCTATTCAACAAACAGATCACAGTCACTAAGGAGCCTTACCGTCACTCTCTGGAGGAACTTGGTCTTCCTGGTACCTGCTACGTGCTCATGGGTCAAAATCATCAGCACTAGCCCGTGCTGGGAAATCCTGTCCTCCCTGCAACAAACAGTCATAAAGGTAACAAGTTATTTCCTCCCAAAATTATTGGCAGATCCTATTTTAATTACAATTAACAAAGTACAGTAATAATGAATGCTAATATCATGGTACCGGTACACAACCATTTGAGGCTAATTACCCTTAATGGGCTGGGACTGTGTATTGCCTCTCCTGTCACATTGCTATAAGTACCGCTCAGGTGTATTAGCTTGGACCTACTCATTAAGTCATTACATAACTGTTGTTCATTCTCAGTGTCATCGCACTCAGTGCTTCTGTCTTATCATCTCAGTTCAACAGATGACAGCAGCACTCAAACCCTTTAAAAGAGGCTCTCCTTCAGCAGTTCAGCACACTCTCACCTCCCGCTCCACTGCAGCACAAGCTCAGGAACATCCACTGTCTGCACCCGTCTTGGTTCAAGGCCTGTGCTAGTCTCCATCATGCACTAGCACTAGCCTGTGCTGAGATGGGAGCACAGTCCATGCAACACCAGCCTCGAGACACTTTCTGCATCTCTAGATCTACAGTCCTTCCCCTGTACTTGCTATGTGCTGGTGTGCACCTGGTCACTAGCACTAGCCTGTGCTGGGAGAGGAGTCACCTATTCATCAAACAGATCACAGTCATTAAGGAGCCTTACCGTCACTCTCTGGAGGAACTTGGACTTCCTGGTACCTGCTACGTGCTCATGGGTCAAAATCATAAGCACTAGCCCGTGCTGGGAAATCCTGTCCTCCCTGCAACAAACAGTCATAAAGGTAACAAGTTATTTCCTCCCAAAATTATTGGCAGATCCTATTTTAATTACAATTAACAAAGTACAGTAATAATGAATGCTAATATCATGGTACCGGTACACAACCATTTGAGGCTAATTACCCTTAATGGGCTGGGACTGTGTATTGCCTCTCCTGTCACATTGCTATAAGTACCGCTCAGGTGTATTAGCTTGGACCTACTCATTAAGTCATTACATAACTGTTGTTCATTCTCAGTGTCATCGCACTCAATGCTTCTGTCTTATCATCACAGTTCAACAGATGACAGCAACACCCAAACCCTTTAAAAGGGGCTCTCGTTCAGCAGTACAGCACACTCTCACCTCCCGCTCCACTGCAGCACAAGCTCAGGAACTTCTACTGTCTGCACCCGTCTTGGTTCAAGGCCTGTGCTAGTCTCCATCATGCACTAGCACTAGCCTGTGCTGAGATGGGAGCACAGTCCATGCAACACCAGCCTCGAGACACTTTCTGCATCTCTAGATCTACAGTCCTTCCCCTGTACTTGCTATGTGCTGGTGTGCACCTGGTCACTAGCCTGTGCTGGGAGAGGAGTCACCTATTCATCAAACAGATCACAGTCATTAAGGAGCCTTACCGTCATTCTCTGGAGGAACTTGGACTTCCTGGTACCTGCTACGTGCTCATGGGTCAAAATCATAAGCACTAGCCCGTGCTGGGAAATCCTGTCCTCCCTGCAACAAACAGTCATAAAGGTAACAAGTTATTTCCTCCCAAAATTATTGGCAGATCCTATTTTAATTACAATTAACAAAGTACAGTAATAATGAATGCTAATATCATGGTACCGGTACACAACCATTTGAGGCTAATTACCCTTAATGGGCTGGGACTGTGTATTGCCTCTCCTGTCACATTGCTATAAGTACCGCTCAGGTGTATTAGCTTGGACCTACTCATTAAGTCATTACATAACTGTTGTTCATTCTCAGTGTCATCGCACTCAGTGCTTCTGTCTTATCATCACAGTTCAACAGATGACAGCAACACCCAAACCCTTTAAAAGGGGCTCTCGTTCAGCAGTACAGCACACTCTCACCTCCCGCTCCACTGCAGCACAAGCTCAGGAACTTCTACTGTCTGCACCCGTCTTGGTTCAAGGCCTGTGCTAGTCTCCATCATGCACTAGCACTAGCCTGTGCTGAGATGGGAGCACAGTCCATGCAACACCAGCCTCGAGACACTTTCTGCATCTCTAGATCTACAGTCCTTCCCCTGTACTTGCTATGTGCTGGTGTGCACCTGGTCACTAGCACTAGCCTGTGCTGGGAGAGGAGTCACCTATTCATCAAACAGATCACAGTCATTAAGGAGCCTTACCGTCACTCTCTGGAGGAACTTGGACTTCCTGGTACCTGCTACGTGCTCATGGGTCAAAATCATAAGCACTAGCCCGTGCTGGGAAATCCTGTCCTCCCTGCAACAAACAGTCATAAAGGTAACAAGTTATTTCCTCCCAAAATTATTGGCAGATCCTATTTTAATTACAATTAACAAAGTACAGTAATAATGAATGCTAATATCATGGTACCGGTACACAACCATTTGAGGCTAATTACCCTTAATGGGCTGGGACTGTGTATTGCCTCTCCTGTCACATTGCTATAAGTACCGCTCAGGTGTATTAGCTTGGACCTACTCATTAAGTCATTCCATAACTGTTGTTCATTCTCAGTGTCATCGCACTCAATGCTTCTGTCTTATCATCACAGTTCAACAGATGACAGCAGCACTCAAACCCTTTAAAAGAGGCTCTCCTTCAGCAGTACAGCACACTCTCACCTCCCGCTCCACTGCAGCACAAGCTCAGGAACTTCTACTGTCTGCACCCGTCTTGGTTCAAGGCCTGTGCTAGTCTCCATCATGCACTAGCACTAGCCTGTGCTGAGATGGGAGCACAGTCCATGCAACACCAGCCTCGAGACACTTTCTGCATCTCTAGATCTACAGTCCTTCCCCTGTACTTGCTATGTGCTGGTGTGCACCTGGTCACTAGCACTAGCCTGTGCTGGGAGAGGAGTCACCTATTCATCAAACAGATCACAGTCATTAAGGAGCCTTACCGTCACTCTCTGGAGGAACTTGGACTTCCTGGTACCTGCTACGTGCTCATGGGTCAAAATCATAAGCACTAGCCCGTGCTGGGAAATCCTGTCCTCCCTGCAACAAACAGTCATAAAGGTAACAAGTTATTTCCTCCCAAAATTATTGGCAGATCCTATTTTAATTACAATTAACAAAGTACAGTAATAATGAATGCTAATATCATGGTACCGGTACACAACCATTTGAGGCTAATTACCCTTAATGGGCTGGGACTGTGTATTGCCTCTCCTGTCACATTGCTATAAGTACCGCTCAGGTGTATTAGCTTGGACCTACTCATTAAGTCATTACATAACTGTTGTTCATTCTCAGTGTCATCGCACTCATTGCTTCTGTCTTATCATCACAGTTCAACAGATGACAGCAACACCCAAACCCTTTAAAAGGGGCTCTCGTTCAGCAGTACAGCACACTCTCACCTCCCGCTCCACTGCAGCACAAGCTCAGGAACTTCTACTGTCTGCACCCGTCTTGGTTCAAGGCCTGTGCTAGTCTCCATCATGCACTAGCACTAGCCTGTGCTGAGATGGGAGCACAGTCCATGCAACACCAGCCTCGAGACACTTTCTGCATCTCTAGATCTACAGTCCTTCCCCTGTACTTGCTATGTGCTGGTGTGCACCTGGTCACTAGCCTGTGCTGGGAGAGGAGTCACCTATTCATCAAACAGATCACAGTCATTAAGGAGCCTTACCGTCATTCTCTGGAGGAACTTGGACTTCCTGGTACCTGCTACGTGCTCATGGGTCAAAATCATAAGCACTAGCCCGTGCTGGGAAATCCTGTCCTCCCTGCAACAAACAGTCATAAAGGTAACAAGTTATTTCCTCCCAAAATTATTGGCAGATCCTATTTTAATTACAATTAACAAAGTACAGTAATAATGAATGCTAATATCATGGTACCGGTACACAACCATTTGAGGCTAATTACCCTTAATGGGCTGGGACTGTGTATTGCCTCTCCTGTCACATTGCTATAAGTACCGCTCAGGTGTATTAGCTTGGACCTACTCATTAAGTCATTACATAACTGTTGTTCATTCTCAGTGTCATCGCACTCAGTGCTTCTGTCTTATCATCACAGTTCAACAGATGACAGCAACACCCAAACCCTTTAAAAGGGGCTCTCGTTCAGCAGTACAGCACACTCTCACCTCCCGCTCCACTGCAGCACAAGCTCAGGAACTTCTACTGTCTGCACCCGTCTTGGTTCAAGGCCTGTGCTAGTCTCCATCATGCACTAGCACTAGCCTGTGCTGAGATGGGAGCACAGTCCATGCAACACCAGCCTCGAGACACTTTCTGCATCTCTAGATCTACAGTCCTTCCCCTGTACTTGCTATGTGCTGGTGTGCACCTGGTCACTAGCACTAGCCTGTGCTGGGAGAGGAGTCACCTATTCATCAAACAGATCACAGTCATTAAGGAGCCTTACAGTCACTCTCTGGAGGAACTTGGACTTCCTGGTACCTGCTACGTGCTCATGGGTCAAAATCATAAGCACTAGCCCGTGCTGGGAAATCCTGTCCTCCCTGCAACAAACAGTCATAAAGGTAACAAGATATTTCCTCCCAAAATTATTGGCAGATCCTATTTTAATTACAATTAACAAAGTACAGTAATAATGAATGCTAATATCATGGTACCGGTACACAACCATTTGAGGCTAATTACCCTTAATGGGCTGGGACTGTGTATTGCCTCTCCTGTCACATTGCTATAAGTACCGCTCAGGTGTATTAGCTTGGACCTACTCATTAAGTCATTACATAACTGTTGTTCATTCTCAGTGTCATCGCACTCAGTGCTTCTGTCTTATCATCACAGTTCAACAGATGACAGCAACACCCAAACCCTTTAAAAGGGGCTCTCGTTCAGCAGTACAGCACACTCTCACCTCCCGCTCCACTGCAGCACAAGCTCAGGAACTTCTACTGTCTGCACCCGTCTTGGTTCAAGGCCTGTGCTAGTCTCCATCATGCACTAGCACTAGCCTGTGCTGAGATGGGAGCACAGTCCATGCAACACCAGCCTCGAGACACTTTCTGCATCTCTAGATCTACAGTCCTTCCCCTGTACTTGCTATGTGCTGGTGTGCACCTGGTCACTAGCACTAGCCTGTGCTGGGAGAGGAGTCACCTATTCATCAAACAGATCACAGTCACTAAGGGGCCATACCGTCACATTCTGGAAGAACTTGGACTTCCTGGTACCTGCTACGTGCTCATGGGTCAAAATCATAAGCACTAGCCCGTGCTGGGAAATCCTGTCCTCCCTGCAACAAACAGTCATAAAGGTAACAAGTTATTTCCTCCCAAACCTATTGGCAGATCCTATTTTAAATACAATTAACAAAGTACAGTAATAATGAATGCTAATATCATGGGACCGGTACACAACCATTTGAGGCTAATTACCCTTAATGGGCTGGGACTGTGTATTGCCTCTCCTGTCACATTGCTATAAGTACCGCTCAGGTGTATTAGCTTGGACCTACTCATTAAGTCATTACATAACTGTTGTTCATTCTCAGTGTCATCGCACTCAGTGCTTCTGTCTTATCATCACAGTTCAACAGATGACAGCAGCACTCAAACCCTTTAAAAGAGGGTCTCCTTCAGCAGTTCAGCACACTCTCACCTCCCGCTCCACTGCAGCACAAGCTCAGGAACTTCTACTGTCTGCACCCGTCTTGGTTCAAGGCCTGTGCTAGTCTCCATCATGCACTAGCACTAGCCTGTGCTGAGATGGGAGCACAGTCCATGCAACACCAGCCTCGAGACACTTTCTGCATCTCTAGATCTACAGTCCTTCCCCTGTACTTGCTATGTGCTGGTGTGCACCTGGTCACTAGCACTAGCCTGTGCTGGGAGAGGAGTCACCTATTCAACAAACAGATCACAGTCACTAAGGAGCCTTACCGTCACTCTCTGGAGGAACTTGGTCTTCCTGGTACCTGCTACGTGCTCATGGGTCAAAATCATAAGCACTAGCCCGTGCTGGGAAATCCTGTCCTCCCTGCAACAAACAGTCATAAAGGTAACAAGTTATTTCCTCCCAAAATTATTGGCAGATCCTATTTTAATTACAATTAACAAAGTACAGTAATAATGAATGCTAATATCATGGTACCGGTACACAACCATTTGAGGCTAATTACCCTTAATGGGCTGGGACTGTGTATTGCCTCTCCTGTCACATTGCTATAAGTACCGCTCAGGTGTATTAGCTTGGACCTACTCATTAAGTCATTACATAACTGTTGTTCATTCTCAGTGTCATCGCACTCAATGCTTCTGTCTTATCATCACAGTTCAACAGATGACAGCAACACCCAAACCCTTTAAAAGGGGCTCTCGTTCAGCAGTACAGCACACTCTCACCTCCCGCTCCACTGCAGCACAAGCTCAGGAACTTCTACTGTCTGCACCCGTCTTGGTTCAAGGCCTGTGCTAGTCTCCATCATGCACTAGCACTAGCCTGTGCTGAGATGGGAGCACAGTCCATGCAACACCAGCCTCGAGACACTTTCTGCATCTCTAGATCTACAGTCCTTCCCCTGTACTTGCTATGTGCTGGTGTGCACCTGGTCACTAGCCTGTGCTGGGAGAGGAGTCACCTATTCATCAAACAGATCACAGTCATTAAGGAGCCTTACCGTCATTCTCTGGAGGAACTTGGACTTCCTGGTACCTGCTACGTGCTCATGGGTCAAAATCATAAGCACTAGCCCGTGCTGGGAAATCCTGTCCTCCCTGCAACAAACAGTCATAAAGGTAACAAGTTATTTCCTCCCAAAATTATTGGCAGATCCTATTTTAATTACAATTAACAAAGTACAGTAATAATGAATGCTAATATCATGGTACCGGTACACAACCATTTGAGGCTAATTACCCTTAATGGGCTGGGACTGTGTATTGCCTCTCCTGTCACATTGCTATAAGTACCGCTCAGGTGTATTAGCTTGGACCTACTCATTAAGTCATTACATAACTGTTGTTCATTCTCAGTGTCATCGCACTCAGTGCTTCTGTCTTATCATCACAGTTCAACAGATGACAGCAACACCCAAACCCTTTAAAAGGGGCTCTCGTTCAGCAGTACAGCACACTCTCACCTCCCGCTCCACTGCAGCACAAGCTCAGGAACTTCTACTGTCTGCACCCGTCTTGGTTCAAGGCCTGTGCTAGTCTCCATCATGCACTAGCACTAGCCTGTGCTGAGATGGGAGCACAGTCCATGCAACACCAGCCTCGAGACACTTTCTGCATCTCTAGATCTACAGTCCTTCCCCTGTACTTGCTATGTGCTGGTGTGCACCTGGTCACTAGCACTAGCCTGTGCTGGGAGAGGAGTCACCTATTCATCAAACAGATCACAGTCATTAAGGAGCCTTACCGTCACTCTCTGGAGGAACTTGGACTTCCTGGTACCTGCTACGTGCTCATGGGTCAAAATCATAAGCACTAGCCCGTGCTGGGAAATCCTGTCCTCCCTGCAACAAACAGTCATAAAGGTAACAAGTTATTTCCTCCCAAAATTATTGGCAGATCCTATTTTAATTACAATTAACAAAGTACAGTAATAATGAATGCTAATATCATGGTACCGGTACACAACCATTTGAGGCTAATTACCCTTAATGGGCTGGGACTGTGTATTGCCTCTCCTGTCACATTGCTATAAGTACCGCTCAGGTGTATTAGCTTGGACCTACTCATTAAGTCATTCCATAACTGTTGTTCATTCTCAGTGTCATCGCACTCAATGCTTCTGTCTTATCATCACAGTTCAACAGATGACAGCAGCACTCAAACCCTTTAAAAGAGGCTCTCCTTCAGCAGTACAGCACACTCTCACCTCCCGCTCCACTGCAGCACAAGCTCAGGAACTTCTACTGTCTGCACCCGTCTTGGTTCAAGGCCTGTGCTAGTCTCCATCATGCACTAGCACTAGCCTGTGCTGAGATGGGAGCACAGTCCATGCAACACCAGCCTCGAGACACTTTCTGCATCTCTAGATCTACAGTCCTTCCCCTGTACTTGCTATGTGCTGGTGTGCACCTGGTCACTAGCCTGTGCTGGGAGAGGAGTCACCTATTCATCAAACAGATCACAGTCATTAAGGAGCCTTACCGTCACTCTCTGGAGGAACTTGGACTTCCTGGTACCTGCTACGTGCTCATGGGTCAAAATCATAAGCACTAGCCAGTGCTGGGAAATCCTGTCCTCCCTGCAACAAACAGTCATAAAGGTAACAAGTTATTTCCTCCCAAAATTATTGGCAGATCCTATTTTAATTACAATTAACAAAGTACAGTAATAATGAATGCTAATATCATGGTACCGGTACACAACCATTTGAGGCTAATTACCCTTAATGGGCTGGGACTGTGTATTGCCTCTCCTGTCACATTGCTATAAGTACCGCTCAGGTGTATTAGCTTGGACCTACTCATTAAGTCATTACATAACTGTTGTTCATTCTCAGTGTCATCGCACTCAGTGCTTCTGTCTTATCATCACAGTTCAACAGATGACAGCAACACCCAAACCCTTTAAAAGGGGCTCTCGTTCAGCAGTACAGCACACTCTCACCTCCCGCTCCACTGCAGCACAAGCTCAGGAACTTCTACTGTCTGCACCCGTCTTGGTTCAAGGCCTGTGCTAGTCTCCATCATGCACTAGCACTAGCCTGTGCTGAGATGGGAGCACAGTCCATGCAACACCAGCCTCGAGACACTTTCTGCATCTCTAGATCTACAGTCCTTCCCCTGTACTTGCTATGTGCTGGTGTGCACCTGGTCACTAGCACTAGCCTGTGCTGGGAGAGGAGTCACCTATTCATCAAACAGATCACAGTCACTAAGGGGCCATACCGTCACATTCTGGAAGAACTTGGACTTCCTGGTACCTGCTAAGTGCTCATGGGTCAAAATCATAAGCACTAGCCCGTGCTGGGAAATCCTGTCCTCCCTGCAACAAACAGTCATAAAGGTAACAAGTTATTTCCTCCCAAAACTATTGGCAGATCCTATTTTAAATACAATTAACAAAGTACAGTAATAATGAATGCTAATATCATGGGACCGGTACACAACCATTTGAGGCTAATTACCCTTAATGGGCTGGGACTGTGTATTGCCTCTCCTGTCACATTGCTATAAGTACCGCTCAGGTGTATTAGCTTGGACCTACTCATTAAGTCATTACATAACTGTTGTTCATTCTCAGTGTCATCGCACTCAATGCTTCTGTCTTATCATCTCAGTTCAACAGATGACAGCAACACCCAAACCCTTTAAAAGGGGCTCTCGTTCAGCAGTACAGCACACTCTCACCTCCCGCTCCACTGCAGCACAAGCTCAGGAACTTCTACTGTCTGCACCCGTCTTGGTTCAAGGCCTGTGCTAGTCTCCATCATGCACTAGCACTAGCCTGTGCTGAGATGGGAGCACAGTCCATGCAACACCAGCCTCGAGACACTTTCTGCATCTCTAGATCTACAGTCCTTCCCCTGTACTTGCTATGTGCTGGTGTGCACCTGGTCACTAGCCTGTGCTGGGAGAGGAGTCACCTATTCATCAAACAGATCACAGTCATTAAGGAGCCTTACCGTCACTCTCTGGAGGAACTTGGACTTCCTGGTACCTGCTACGTGCTCATGGGTCAAAATCATAAGCACTAGCCCGTGCTGGGAAATCCTGTCCTCCCTGCAACAAACAGTCATAAAGGTAACAAGTTATTTCCTCCCAAAATTATTGGCAGATCCTATTTTAATTACAATTAACAAAGTACAGTAATAATGAATGCTAATATCATGGAACCTGTACACAACCATTTGAGGCTAATTACCCTTAATGGGCTGGGACTGTGTATTGCCTCTCCTGTCACATTGCTATAAGTACCGCTCAGGTGTATTAGCTTGGACCTACTCATTAAGTCATTACATAACTGTTGTTCATTCTCAGTGTCATCGCACTCAATGCTTCTGTCTTATCATCACAGTTCAACAGAAGACAGCAACACCCAAACCCTTTAAAAGGGGCTCTCGTTCAGCAGTACAGCACACTCTCACCTCCCGCTCCACTGCAGCACAAGCTCAGGAACTTCTACTGTCTGCACCCGTCTTGGTTCAAGGCCTGTGCTAGTCTCCATCATGCACTAGCACTAGCCTGTGCTGAGATGGGAGCACAGTCCATGCAACACCAGCCTCGAGACACTATCTGCATCTCCAGATCTACAGTCCTTCCCCTGTACTTGCTATGTGCTGGTGTGCACCTGGTCACTAGCACTAGCCTGTGCTGGGAGAGGAGTCACCTATTCATCAAACAGATCACAGTCATTAAGGAGCCTTACCGTCACTCTCTGGAGGAACTTGGACTTCCTGGTACCTGCTACGTGCTCATGGGTCAAAATCATAAGCACTAGCCCGTGCTGGGAAATCCTGTCCTCCCTGCAACAAACAGTCATAAAGGTAACAAGTTATTTCCTCCCAAAATTATTGGCAGATCCTATTTTAATTACAATTAACAAAGTACAGTAATAATGAATGCTAATATCATGGAACCTGTACACAACCATTTGAGGCTAATTACCCTTAATGGGCTGGGACTGTGTATTGCCTCTCCTGTCACATTGCTATAAGTACCGCTCAGGTGTATTAGCTTGGACCTACTCATTAAGTCATTACATAACTGTTGTTCATTCTCAGTGTCATCGCACTCAATGCTTCTGTCTTATCATCACAGTTCAACAGATGACAGCAACACCCAAACCCTTTAAAAGGGGCTCTCGTTCAGCAGTACAGCACACTCTCACCTCCCGCTCCACTGCAGCACAAGCTCAGGAACTTCTACTGTCTGCACCCGTCTTGGTTCAAGGCCTGTGCTAGTCTCCATCATGCACTAGCACTAGCCTGTGCTGAGATGGGAGCACAGTCCATGCAACACCAGCCTCGAGACACTTTCTGCATCTCTAGATCTACAGTCCTTCCCCTGTACTTGCTATGTGCTGGTGTGCACCTGGTCACTAGCACTAGCCTGTGCTGGGAGAGGAGTCACCTATTCATCAAACAGATCACAGTCATTAAGGAGCCTTACCGTCACTCTCTGGAGGAACTTGGACTTCCTGGTACCTGCTACGTGCTCATGGGTCAAAATCATAAGCACTAGCCCGTGCTGGGAAATCCTATCTTCCCTGCAACAAACAGTCATAAAGGTAACAAGTTATTTCCTCCCAAAATTATTGGCAGATCCTATTTTAATTACAATTAACAAAGTACAGTAATAATGAATGCTAATATCATGGGACCGGTACACAACCATTTGAGGCTAATTACCCTTAATGGGCTGGGACTGTGTATTGCCTCTCCTGTCACATTGCTATAAGTACCGCTCAGGTGTATTAGCTTGGACCTCCTCATTAAGTCATTACATAACTGTTGTTCATTCTCAGTGTCATCGCACTCAATGCTTCTGTCTTATCATCACAGTTCAACAGATGACAGCAACACCCAAACCCTTTAAAAGGGGCTCTCGTTCAGCAGTACAGCACACTCTCACCTCCCGCTCCACTGCAGCACAAGCTCAGGAACTTCTACTGTCTGCACCCGTCTTGGTTCAAGGCCTGTGCTAGTCTCCATCATGCACTAGCACTAGCCTGTGCTGAGATGGGAGCACAGTCCATGCAACACCAGCCTCGAGACACTTTCTGCATCTCTAGATCTACAGTCCTTCCCCTGTACTTGCTATGTGCTGGTGTGCACCTGGTCACTAGCACTACCCTGTGCTGGGAGAGGAGTCACCTATTCATCAAACAGATCACAGTCACTAAGGTGCCATACCGTCACATTCTGGAAGAACTTGGACTTCCTGGTACCTGCTACGTTCTCATGGGTCAAAATCATAAGCACTAGCCCGTGCTGGGAAATCCTGTCCTCCCTGCAACAAACAGTCATAAAGGTAACAAGTTATTTCCTCCCAAAACTATTGGCAGATCCTATTTTAAATACAATTAACAAAGTACAGTAATAATGAATGCTAATATCATGGGACCGGTACACAACCATTTGAGGCTAATTACCCTTAATGGGCTGGGACTGTGTATTGCCTCTCCTGTCACATTGCTATAAGTACCGCTCAGGTGTATTAGCTTGGACCTACTCATTAAGTCATTACATAACTGTTGTTCATTCTCAGTGTCATCGCACTCAATGCTTCTGTCTTATCATCTCAGTTCAACAGATGACAGCAACACCCAAACCCTTTAAAAGGGGCTCTCGTTCAGCAGTACAGCACACTCTCACCTCCCGCTCCACTGCAGCACAAGCTCAGGAACTTCTACTGTCTGCACCCGTCTTGGTTCAAGGCCTGTGCTAGTCTCCATCATGCACTAGCACTAGCCTGTGCTGAGATGGGAGCACAGTCCATGCAACACCAGCCTCGAGACACTTTCTGCATCTCTAGATCTACAGTCCTTCCCCTGTACTTGCTATGTGCTGGTGTGCACCTGGTCACTAGCACTAGCCTGTGCTGGGAGAGGAGTCACCTATTCATCAAACAGATCACAGTCATTAAGGAGCCTTACCGTCACTCTCTGGAGGAACTTGGACTTCCTGGTACCTGCTACGTGCTCATGGGTCAAAATCATAAGCACTAGCCCGTGCTGGGAAATCCTGTCCTCCCTGCAACAAACAGTCATAAAGGTAACAAGATATTTCCTCCAAAAACTATTGGCAGATCCTATTTTAATTACAATTAACAAAGTACAGTAATAATGAATGCTAATATCATGGTACCGGTACACAACCATTTGAGGCTAATTACCCTTAATGGGCTGGGACTGTGTATTGCCTCTCCTGTCACATTGCTATAAGTACCGCTCAGGTGTATTAGCTTGGACCTACTCATTAAGTCATTACATAACTGTTGTTCATTCTCAGTGTCATCGCACTCAATGCTTCTGTCTTATCATCACAGTTCAACAGATGACAGCAACACCCAAACCCTTTAAAAGGGGCTCTCGTTCAGCAGTACAGCACACTCTCACCTCCCGCTCCACTGCAGCACAAGCTCAGGAACTTCTACTGTCTGCACCCGTCTTGGTTCAAGGCCTGTGCTAGTCTCCATCATGCACTAGCACTAGCCTGTGCTGAGATGGGAGCACAGTCCATGCAACACCAGCCTCGAGACACTTTCTGCATCTCTAGATCTACAGTCCTTCCCCTGTACTTGCTATGTGCTGGTGTGCACCTGGTCACTAGCACTAGCCTGTGCTGGGAGAGGAGTCACCTATTCATCAAACAGATCACAGTCACTAAGGGGCCATACCGTCACTCTCTGGAGGAACTTGGACTTCCTGGTACCTGCTACGTGCTCATGGGTCAAAATCATAAGCACTAGCCCGTGCTGGGAAATCCTGTCCTCCCTGCAACAAACAGTCATAAAGGTAACAAGTTATTTCCTCCCAAAATTATTGGCAGATCCTATTTTAATTACAATTAACAAAGTACAGTAATAATGAATGCTAATATCATGGAACCTGTACACAACCATTTGAGGCTAATTACCCTTAATGGGCTGGGACTGTGTATTGCCTCTCCTGTCACATTGCTATAAGTACCGCTCAGGTGTATTAGCTTGGACCTCCTCATTAAGTCATTACATAACTGTTGTTCATTCTCAGTGTCATCGCACTCAATGCTTCTGTCTTATCATCACAGTTCAACAGATGACAGCAACACCCAAACCCTTTAAAAGGGGCTCTCGTTCAGCAGTACAGCACACTCTCACCTCCCGCTCCACTGCAGCACAAGCTCAGGAACTTCTACTGTCTGCACCCGTCTTGGTTCAAGGCCTGTGCTAGTCTCCATCATGCACTAGCACTAGCCTGTGCTGAGATGGGAGCACAGTCCATGCAACACCAGCCTCGAGACACTATCTGCATCTCCAGATCTACAGTCCTTCCCCTGTACTTGCTATGTGCTGGTGTGCACCTGGTCACTAGCACTAGCCTGTGCTGGGAGAGGAGTCACCTATTCATCAAACAGATCACAGTCATTAAGGAGCCTTACCGTCACTCTCTGGAGGAACTTGGACTTCCTGGTACCTGCTACGTGCTCATGGGTCAAAATCATAAGCACTAGCCCGTGCTGGGAAATCCTGTCCTCCCTGCAACAAACAGTCATAAAGGTAACAAGTTATTTCCTCCCAAAATTATTGGCAGATCCTATTTTAATTACAATTAACAAAGTACAGTAATAATGAATGCTAATATCATGGAACCTGTACACAACCATTTGAGGCTAATTACCCTTAATGGGCTGGGACTGTGTATTGCCTCTCCTGTCACATTGCTATAAGTACCGCTCAGGGGCTCGTTTCATAAAGAGGCCTAAATTCTGGGCCTAACTTTAGTCTAGTCCGAGGACTTACACCGAAACTTAGTTGGGCGTATTTTGCATTTCATAAAGCGGCGTAAATGGAGGCGTAAACTTTAGACTATAGCTTTAGCATAAGTCCTTGACATCGCATCACTGCACATGCATATAATTGTTTCTAATACTCTGTTATCTATAGGTGTATGTAGCATGTGAAAATACGATCGATTTTAGAGGAACTAGCAATTGTAATAATTTTTATTTAAGAAATATTTAAAATTTGATTAATTCTTGGTTCACACAAGGAATAAAATTTTTTAATAAAATTCCTTATCCTTCAACAATTTACGGACAAAAAACACACAGGCACGTAGCAGCGAGGGGGGGGGGGGGGTGGGGCAGGGGGCAGGGGCCTGGTCTCCCCACTTTTTCTCGCAGCAAATAGTTTTCTTAAATTTACATATAAAAAATTTAATCATTATGGAGTTGCCCCCCCCCCCCCCCCCACTTATTTGGGAGTATGTTAAATTCAAAATACATTTTTTTTTGGCTTGTCAGGATTTTTTGGATGAGTCTGCCCCCCCCCCCCCCCCCTTTCAAAAACGATGCAACCTGCCTGATACATAATTATACAAATAGATAAAACATTAAAGGGAAACCCCAAAAATCGTGAAGTGTATACGATTTTCTTGAATACTAGCGCAAGAAGTATTATTTAGTGTCAAATACACATGTAAATCTTAAATGACTTATCCGTATAATACATGTACATGTATAATGTTTATTTTAAAGCGGGCTTACTTGGAATTATTTTGGTTGAAGTACATGTCTTGTGTAATGTGCTCAATAGAATAATCAATATATCATTTTTAGTAATTAGGTAGTCCAAAATATACAGTGTATGTTATTTTATTACTTTTATCATATTGAAAATTTTGAATTTACTGGGTGGATGTAAATATATAAGTTGTCATATTGATGTTTACATCCAATTTTCTGACCTTTGTCGCTCTTTGTCATTGCGCATTTCAATTGAAATGAATTTAAGGGGTTATAAAACAAAATAAATGGTTTTTGTTTTCAATCATTTCGCAATGTTATGTATTTTAGCGCAGTATAATGTATTTTATACATATACATGTATTATGATAGTTACACTTTCTGTATCCAGTATATAAAAATATTAATTTGTATTTATCAAATCAGTCTGAGTTGCAGAGTTGTCTAAACTCTAATTATAATGTGTCATCATTCTTGTAGTTAAAAACCATGTATCAATATCATATCTTCACTTTAAAGAGAAAATCACAAATTCAGTTTATAATTGTGCATAAGTATCTGTGAGTTTAATCGGCTTCGATTTTCAGTATTACTTGCACCAATATTAATGCATCTACAGGTACATGTATACATCGTAGGTTATAAAAATATACTGTTCATATATAAATTACAAAAAAATATTAGCTATTTTCTCGGGAAGCAATTTTAATGAAAGATTTTTAAAAGGTAAAGTTTTGACTAAATGTGACGTAAAGTTGTTCATGGTAAATGTTGTAAAAAAGAAAAAAAATGGTTTAGAAAAAATATAATATAAGTTTATAAAATGCAACACGTAAAATTAAAATTAGGGCACGTTTTATTTTTTACATAAATTATGATCTCTCTCTCTCTCTCTTGCACATTTATTCAGGAGAAACCCCCGTGATCACATGTACATTTATTCCGGAGAAGCTCTCGTGGCAATCAAATTAAATTAAAAGTATTAAAAGTATAAATCCTTCTTTCTCAGTATCTGAATGTGACAATACGTGTAACTTAAATTGCATTAGTGATAAAATACAATCGTCGGTTCATAATATATATGCTTACTTATGTTTACGTCCGAACTTACGCCTACCTATGAGTGGACGTAAAATTTTGGCTTAACTTTAGTCGGACGTAAAGATGTGCCCTTCAATGAAACGCAAATATTCGAACTAGTCCCGTATTTACATTGGCGCAGCACTAAGTCTGGACGTACGACCCTTTATGAAACGAGCCCCTGGTGTATTAGCTTGGACCTACTCATTAAGTCATTACATAACTGTTGTTCATTCTCAGTGTCATCGCACTCAATGCTTCTGTCTTATCATCACAGTTCAACAGATGACAGCAACACCCAAACCCTTTAAAAGGGGCTCTCGTTCAGCAGTACAGCACACTCTCACCTCCCGCTCCACTGCAGCACAATCTCAGGAACTTCTACTGTCTGCACCCGTCTTGGTTCAAGGCCTGTGCTAGTCTCCATCATGCACTAGCACTAGCCTGTGCTGAGATGGGAGCACAGTCCATGCAACACCAGCCTCGAGACACTATCTGCATCTCCAGATCTACAGTCCTTCCCCTGTACTTGCTATGTGCTGGTGTGCACCTGGTCACTAGCACTAGCCTGTGCTGGGAGAGGAGTCACCTATTCATCAAACAGATCACAGTCATTAAGGAGCCTTACCGTCACTCTCTGGAGGAACTTGGACTTCCTGGTACCTGCTACGTGCTCATGGGTCAAAATCATAAGCACTAGCCCGTGCTGGGAAATCCTGTCCTCCCTGCAACAAACAGTCATAAAGGTAACAAGTTATTTCCTCCCAAAATTATTGGCAGATCCTATTTTAATTACAATTAACAAAGTACAGTAATAATGAATGCTAATATCATGGAACCTGTACACAACCATTTGAGGCTAATTACCCTTAATGGGCTGGGACTGTGTATTGCCTCTCCTGTCACATTGCTATAAGTACCGCTCAGGTGTATTAGCTTGGACCTACTCATTAAGTCATTACATAACTGTTGTTCATTCTCAGTGTCATCGCACTCAATGCTTCTGTCTTATCATCACAGTTCAACAGATGACAGCAACACCCAAACCCTTTAAAAGGGGCTCTCGTTCAGCAGTACAGCACACTCTCACCTCCCGCTCCACTGCAGCACAAGCTCAGGAACTTCTACTGTCTGCACCCGTCTTGGTTCAAGGCCTGTGCTAGTCTCCATCATGCACTAGCACTAGCCTGTGCTGAGATGGGAGCACAGTCCATGCAACACCAGCCTCGAGACACTTTCTGCATCTCCAGATCTACAGTCCTTCCCCTGTACTTGCTATGTGCTGGTGTGCACCTGGTCACTAGCACTAGCCTGTGCTGGGAGAGGAGTCACCTATTCATCAAACAGATCACAGTCATTAAGGAGCTTTACCGTCACTCTCTGGAGGAACTTGGACTTCCTGGTACCTGCTACGTGCTCATGGGTCAAAATCATAAGCACTAGCCCGTGCTGGGAAATCCTGTCCTCCCTGCAACAAACAGTCATAAAGGTAACAAGTTATTTCCTCCCAAAATTATTGGCAGATCCTATTTTAATTACAATTAACAAAGTACAGTAATAATGAATGCTAATATCATGGGACCGGTACACAACCATTTGAGGCTAATTACCCTTAATGGGCTGGGACTGTGTATTGCCTCTCCTGTCACATTGCTATAAGTACCGCTCAGGTGTATTAGCTTGGACCTCCTCATTAAGTCATTACATAACTGTTGTTCATTCTCAGTGTCATCGCACTCAATGCTTCTGTCTTATCATCACAGTTCAACAGATGACAGCAACACCCAAACCCTTTAAAAGGGGCTCTCGTTCAGCAGTACAGCACACTCTCACCTCCCGCTCCACTGCAGCACAAGCTCAGGAACTTCTACTGTCTGCACCCGTCTTGGTTCAAGGCCTGTGCTAGTCTCCATCATGCACTAGCACTAGCCTGTGCTGAGATGGGAGCACAGTCCATGCAACACCAGCCTCGAGACACTATCTGCATCTCCAGATCTACAGTCCTTCCCCTGTACTTGCTATGTGCTGGTGTGCACCTGGTCACTAGCACTAGCCTGTGCTGGGAGAGGAGTCACCTATTCATCAAACAGATCACAGTCATTAAGGAGCCTTACCGTCACTCTCTGGAGGAACTTGGACTTCCTGGTACCTGCTACGTGCTCATGGGTCAAAATCATAAGCACTAGCCCGTGCTGGGAAATCCTGTCCTCCCTGCAACAAACAGTCATAAAGGTAACAAGTTATTTCCTCCCAAAATTATTGGCAGATCCTATTTTAATTACAATTAACAAAGTACAGTAATAATGAATGCTAATATCATGGAACCTGTACACAACCATTTGAGGCTAATTACCCTTAATGGGCTGGGACTGTGTATTGCCTCTCCTGTCACATTGCTATAAGTACCGCTCAGGTGTATTAGCTTGGACCTACTCATTAAGTCATTACATAACTGTTGTTCATTCTCAGTGTCATCGCACTCAATGCTTCTGTCTTATCATCACAGTTCAACAGATGACAGCAACACCCAAACCCTTTAAAAGGGGCTCTCGTTCAGCAGTACAGCACACTCTCACCTCCCGCTCCACTGCAGCACAAGCTCAGGAACTTCTACTGTCTGCACCCGTCTTGGTTCAAGGCCTGTGCTAGTCTCCATCATGCACTAGCACTAGCCTGTGCTGAGATGGGAGCACAGTCCATGCAACACCAGCCTCGAGACACTTTCTGCATCTCTAGATCTACAGTCCTTCCCCTGTACTTGCTATGTGCTGGTGTGCACCTGGTCACTAGCACTAGCCTGTGCTGGGAGAGGAGTCACCTATTCATCAAACAGATCACAGTCATTAAGGAGCTTTACCGTCACTCTCTGGAGGAACTTGGACTTCCTGGTACCTGCTACGTGCTCATGGGTCAAAATCATAAGCACTAGCCCGTGCTGGGAAATCCTGTCCTCCCTGCAACAAACAGTCATAAAGGTAACAAGTTATTTCCTCCCAAAATTATTGGCAGATCCTATTTTAATTACAATTAACAAAGTACAGTAATAATGAATGCTAATATCATGGGACCGGTACACAACCATTTGAGGCTAATTACCCTTAATGGGCTGGGACTGTGTATTGCCTCTCCTGTCACATTGCTATAAGTACCGCTCAGGTGTATTAGCTTGGACCTCCTCATTAAGTCATTACATAACTGTTGTTCATTCTCAGTGTCATCGCACTCAATGCTTCTGTCTTATCATCACAGTTCAACAGATGACAGCAACACCCAAACCCTTTAAAAGGGGCTCTCGTTCAGCAGTACAGCACACTCTCACCTCCCGCTCCACTGCAGCACAAGCTCAGGAACTTCTACTGTCTGCACCCGTCTTGGTTCAAGGCCTGTGCTAGTCTCCATCATGCACTAGCACTAGCCTGTGCTGAGATGGGAGCACAGTCCATGCAACACCAGCCTTGAGACACTATCTGCATCTCCAGATCTACAGTCCTTCCCCTGTACTTGCTATGTGCTGGTGTGCACCTGGTCACTAGCACTAGCCTGTGCTGGGAAAGGAGTCACCTATTCATCAAACAGATCACAGTCATTAAGGAGCCTTACCGTCACTCTCTGGAGGAACTTGGACTTCCTGGTACCTGCTACGTGCTCATGGGTCAAAATCATAAGCACTAGCCCGTGCTGGGAAATCCTGTCCTCCCTGCAACAAACAGTCATAAAGGTAACAAGTTATTTCCTCCCAAAATTATTGGCAGATCCTATTTTAATTACAATTAACAAAGTACAGTAATAATGAATGCTAATATCATGGAACCTGTACACAACCATTTGAGGCTAATTACCCTTAATGGGCTGGGACTGTGTATTGCCTCTCCTGTCACATTGCTATAAGTACCGCTCAGGTGTATTAGCTTGGACCTACTCATTAAGTCATTACATAACTGTTGTTCATTCTCAGTGTCATCGCACTCAATGCTTCTGTCTTATCATCACAGTTCAACAGATGACAGCAACACCCAAACCCTTTAAAAGGGGCTCTCGTTCAGCAGTACAGCACACTCTCACCTCCCGCTCCACTGCAGCACAAGCTCAGGAACTTCTACTGTCTGCACCCGTCTTGGTTCAAGGCCTGTGCTAGTCTCCATCATGCACTAGCACTAGCCTGTGCTGAGATGGGAGCACAGTCCATGCAACACCAGCCTCGAGACACTATCTGCATCTCCAGATCTACAGTCCTTCCCCTGTACTTGCTATGTGCTGGTGTGCACCTGGTCACTAGCACTAGCCTGTGCTGGGAGAGGAGTCACCTATTCATCAAACAGATCACAGTCATTAAGGAGCCTTACCGTCACTCTCTGGAGGAACTTGGACTTCCTGGTACCTGCTACGTGCTCATGGGTCAAAATCATAAGCACTAGCCCGTGCTGGGAAATCCTGTCCTCCCTGCAACAAACAGTCATAAAGGTAACCAGTTATTTCCTCCCAAAATTATTGGCAGATCCTATTTTAATTACAATTAACAAAGTACAGTAATAATGAATGCTAATATCATGGAACCTGTACACAACCATTTGAGGCTAATTACCCTTAATGGGCTGGGACTGTGTATTGCCTCTCCTGTCACATTGCTATAAGTACCGCTCAGGTGTATTAGCTTGGACCTACTCATTAAGTCATTACATAACTGTTGTTCATTCTCAGTGTCATCGCACTCAATGCTTCTGTCTTATCATCACAGTTCAACAGATGACAGCAACACCCAAACCCTTTAAAAGGGGCTCTCGTTCAGCAGTACAGCACACTCTCACCTCCCGCTCCACTGCAGCACAAGCTCAGGAACTTCTACTGTCTGCACCCGTCTTGGTTCAAGGCCTGTGCTAGTCTCCATCATGCACTAGCACTAGCCTGTGCTGAGATGGGAGCACAGTCCATGCAACACCAGCCTCGAGACACTTTCTGCATCTCTAGATCTACAGTCCTTCCCCTGTACTTGCTATGTGCTGGTGTGCACCTGGTCACTAGCACTAGCCTGTGCTGGGAGAGGAGTCACCTATTCATCAAACAGATCACAGTCATTAAGGAGCTTTACCGTCACTCTCTGGAGGAACTTGGACTTCCTGGTACCTGCTACGTGCTCATGGGTCAAAATCATAAGCACTAGCCCGTGCTGGGAAATCCTGTCCTCCCTGCAACAAACAGTCATAAAGGTAACAAGTTATTTCCTCCCAAAATTATTGGCAGATCCTATTTTAATTACAATTAACAAAGTACAGTAATAATGAATGCTAATATCATGGGACCGGTACACAACCATTTGAGGCTAATTACCCTTAATGGGCTGGGACTGTGTATTGCCTCTCCTGTCACATTGCTATAAGTACCGCTCAGGTGTATTAGCTTGGACCTCCTCATTAAGTCATTACATAACTGTTGTTCATTCTCAGTGTCATCGCACTCAATGCTTCTGTCTTATCATCACAGTTCAACAGATGACAGCAACACCCAAACCCTTTAAAAGGGGCTCTCGTTCAGCAGTACAGCACACTCTCACCTCCCGCTCCACTGCAGCACAAGCTCAGGAACTTCTACTGTCTGCACCCGTCTTGGTTCAAGGCCTGTGCTAGTCTCCATCATGCACTAGCACTAGCCTGTGCTGAGATGGGAGCACAGTCCATGCAACACCAGCCTCGAGACACTTTCTGCATCTCTAGATCTACAGTCCTTCCCCTGTACTTGCTATGTGCTGGTGTGCACCTGGTCACTAGCACTAGCCTGTGCTGGGAGAGGAGTCACCTATTCATCAAACAGATCACAGTCATTAAGGAGCTTTACCGTCACTCTCTGGAGGAACTTGGACTTCCTGGTACCTGCTACGTGCTCATGGGTCAAAATCATAAGCACTAGCCCGTGCTGGGAAATCCTGTCCTCCCTGCAACAAACAGTCATAAAGGTAACAAGTTATTTCCTCCCAAAATTATTGGCAGATCCTATTTTAATTACAATTAACAAAGTACAGTAATAATGAATGCTAATATCATGGGACCGGTACACAACCATTTGAGGCTAATTACCCTTAATGGGCTGGGACTGTGTATTGCCTCTCCTGTCACATTGCTATAAGTACCGCTCAGGTGTATTAGCTTGGACCTCCTCATTAAGTCATTACATAACTGTTGTTCATTCTCAGTGTCATCGCACTCAATGCTTCTGTCTTATCATCACAGTTCAACAGATGACAGCAACACCCAAACCCTTTAAAAGGGGCTCTCGTTCAGCAGTACAGCACACTCTCACCTCCCGCTCCACTGCAGCACAAGCTCAGGAACTTCTACTGTCTGCACCCGTCTTGGTTCAAGGCCTGTGCTAGTCTCCATCATGCACTAGCACTAGCCTGTGCTGAGATGGGAGCACAGTCCATGCAACACCAGCCTTGAGACACTATCTGCATCTCCAGATCTACAGTCCTTCCCCTGTACTTGCTATGTGCTGGTGTGCACCTGGTCACTAGCACTAGCCTGTGCTGGGAAAGGAGTCACCTATTCATCAAACAGATCACAGTCATTAAGGAGCCTTACCGTCACTCTCTGGAGGAACTTGGACTTCCTGGTACCTGCTACGTGCTCATGGGTCAAAATCATAAGCACTAGCCCGTGCTGGGAAATCCTGTCCTCCCTGCAACAAACAGTCATAAAGGTAACAAGTTATTTCCTCCCAAAATTATTGGCAGATCCTATTTTAATTACAATTAACAAAGTACAGTAATAATGAATGCTAATATCATGGAACCTGTACACAACCATTTGAGGCTAATTACCCTTAATGGGCTGGGACTGTGTATTGCCTCTCCTGTCACATTGCTATAAGTACCGCTCAGGTGTATTAGCTTGGACCTACTCATTAAGTCATTACATAACTGTTGTTCATTCTCAGTGTCATCGCACTCAATGCTTCTGTCTTATCATCACAGTTCAACAGATGACAGCAACACCCAAACCCTTTAAAAGGGGCTCTCGTTCAGCAGTACAGCACACTCTCACCTCCCGCTCCACTGCAGCACAAGCTCAGGAACTTCTACTGTCTGCACCCGTCTTGGTTCAAGGCCTGTGCTAGTCTCCATCATGCACTAGCACTAGCCTGTGCTGAGATGGGAGCACAGTCCATGCAACACCAGCCTCGAGACACTATCTGCATCTCCAGATCTACAGTCCTTCCCCTGTACTTGCTATGTGCTGGTGTGCACCTGGTCACTAGCACTAGCCTGTGCTGGGAGAGGAGTCACCTATTCATCAAACAGATCACAGTCATTAAGGAGCCTTACCGTCACTCTCTGGAGGAACTTGGACTTCCTGGTACCTGCTACGTGCTCATGGGTCAAAATCATAAGCACTAGCCCGTGCTGGGAAATCCTGTCCTCCCTGCAACAAACAGTCATAAAGGTAACCAGTTATTTCCTCCCAAAATTATTGGCAGATCCTATTTTAATTACAATTAACAAAGTACAGTAATAATGAATGCTAATATCATGGAACCTGTACACAACCATTTGAGGCTAATTACCCTTAATGGGCTGGGACTGTGTATTGCCTCTCCTGTCACATTGCTATAAGTACCGCTCAGGTGTATTAGCTTGGACCTACTCATTAAGTCATTACATAACTGTTGTTCATTCTCAGTGTCATCGCACTCAATGCTTCTGTCTTATCATCACAGTTCAACAGATGACAGCAACACCCAAACCCTTTAAAAGGGGCTCTCGTTCAGCAGTACAGCACACTCTCACCTCCCGCTCCACTGCAGCACAAGCTCAGGAACTTCTACTGTCTGCACCCGTCTTGGTTCAAGGCCTGTGCTAGTCTCCATCATGCACTAGCACTAGCCTGTGCTGAGATGGGAGCACAGTCCATGCAACACCAGCCTCGAGACACTTTCTGCATCTCTAGATCTACAGTCCTTCCCCTGTACTTGCTATGTGCTGGTGTGCACCTGGTCACTAGCACTAGCCTGTGCTGGGAGAGGAGTCACCTATTCATCAAACAGATCACAGTCATTAAGGAGCTTTACCGTCACTCTCTGGAGGAACTTGGACTTCCTGGTACCTGCTACGTGCTCATGGGTCAAAATCATAAGCACTAGCCCGTGCTGGGAAATCCTGTCCTCCCTGCAACAAACAGTCATAAAGGTAACAAGTTATTTCCTCCCAAAATTATTGGCAGATCCTATTTTAATTACAATTAACAAAGTACAGTAATAATGAATGCTAATATCATGGGACCGGTACACAACCATTTGAGGCTAATTACCCTTAATGGGCTGGGACTGTGTATTGCCTCTCCTGTCACATTGCTATAAGTACCGCTCAGGTGTATTAGCTTGGACCTCCTCATTAAGTCATTACATAACTGTTGTTCATTCTCAGTGTCATCGCACTCAATGCTTCTGTCTTATCATCACAGTTCAACAGATGACAGCAACACCCAAACCCTTTAAAAGGGGCTCTCGTTCAGCAGTACAGCACACTCTCACCTCCCGCTCCACTGCAGCACAAGCTCAGGAACTTCTACTGTCTGCACCCGTCTTGGTTCAAGGCCTGTGCTAGTCTCCATCATGCACTAGCACTAGCCTGTGCTGAGATGGGAGCACAGTCCATGCAACACCAGCCTCGAGACACTTTCTGCATCTCTAGATCTACAGTCCTTCCCCTGTACTTGCTATGTGCTGGTGTGCACCTGGTCACTAGCACTAGCCTGTGCTGGGAGAGGAGTCACCTATTCATCAAACAGATCACAGTCATTAAGGAGCTTTACCGTCACTCTCTGGAGGAACTTGGACTTCCTGGTACCTGCTACGTGCTCATGGGTCAAAATCATAAGCACTAGCCCGTGCTGGGAAATCCTGTCCTCCCTGCAACAAACAGTCATGAAGGTAACAAGTTATTTCCTCCCAAAATTATTGGCAGATCCTATTTTAATTACAATTAACAAAGTACAGTAATAATGAATGCTAATATCATGGGACCGGTACACAACCATTTGAGGCTAATTACCCTTAATGGGCTGGGACTGTGTATTGCCTCTCCTGTCACATTGCTATAAGTACCGCTCAGGTGTATTAGCTTGGACCTACTCATTAAGTCATTACATAACTGTTGTTCATTCTCAGTGTCATCGCACTCAATGCTTCTGTCTTATCATCACAGTTCAACAGATGACAGCAACACCCAAACCCTTTAAAAGGGGCTCTCGTTCAGCAGTACAGCACACTCTCACCTCCCGCTCCACTGCAGCACAAGCTCAGGAACTTCTACTGTCTGCACCCGTCTTGGTTCAAGGCCTGTGCTAGTCTCCATCATGCACTAGCACTAGCCTGTGCTGAGATGGGAGCACAGTCCATGCAACACCAGCCTCGAGACACTTTCTGCATCTCTAGATCTACAGTCCTTCCCCTGTACTTGCTATGTGCTGGTGTGCACCTGGTCACTAGCACTAGCCTGTGCTGGGAGAGGAGTCACCTATTCATCAAACAGATCACAGTCACTAAGGGGCCATACCGTCACTCTCTGGAGGAACTTGGACTTCCTGGTACCTGCTACGTGCTCATGGGTCCAAATCATAAGCACTAGCCCGTGCTGGGAAATCCTGTCCTCCCTGCAACAAACAGTCATAAAGGTAACAAGTTATTTCCTCCCAAAACTATTGGCAGATCCTATTTTAAATACAATTAACAAAGTACAGTAATAATGAATGCTAATATCATGGTACCGGCACACAACCATTTGAGGCTAATTACCCTTAATGGGCTGGGACTGTGCATTGCTTCTTCTGTCACATTGCTATAAGTACCGCTCAGGTGTATTAGCTTGGACCTACTCATTAAGTCATTACATAACTGTTGTTCATTCTCAGTGTCATCGCACTCAATGCTTCTGTCTTATCATCACAGTTCAACAGATGACAGCAACACCCGAACCCTTTAAAAGGGGCTCTCGTTAAGCAGTACAACACACTCTCACCTCCCGCTCCAGTGCAGCACAAGCTCAGGAACTTCTACTGTCTGCACCCGTCTTGGTTCAAGGCCTGTGCTAGTCTCCATCATGCACTAGCACTAGCCTGTGCTGAGATGGGAGCACAGTCCATGCAACACCAGCCTCGAGACACTTTCTGCATCTCTAGATCTACAGTCCTTCCCCTGTACTTGCTATGTGCTGGTGTGCACCTGGTCACTAGCACTAGCCTGTGCTGGGAGAGGAGTCACCTATTCATCAAACAGATCACAGTCATTAAGGAGCCTTACCGTCACTCTCTGGAGGAACTTGGGCTTCCTGGTACCTGCTACGTGCTCATGGGTCAAAATCATAAGCACTAGCCCGTGCTGGGAAATCCTGTCCTCCCTGCAACAAACAGTCATAAAGGTAACAAGTTATTTCCTCCCAAAATTATTGGCAGATCCTATTTTAATTACAATTAACAAAGTACAGTAATAATGAATGCTAATATCATGGTACCGGTACACAACCATTTGAGGCTAATTACCCTTAATGGGCTGGGACTGTGCATTGCTTCTTCTGTCACATTGCTATAAGTACCGCTCAGGTGTATTAGCTTGGACCTACTCATTAAGTCATTACATAACTGTTGTTCATTCTCAGTGTCATCGCACTCAATGCTTCTGTCTTATCATCACAGTTCAACAGATGACAGCAACACCCAAACCCTTTAAAAGGGGCTCTCGTTAAGCAGTACAACACACTCTCACCTCCCGCTCCACTGCAGCACAAGCTCAGGAACTTCTACTGTCTTCACCTGTCTTGGTTCAAGGCCTGTGCTAGTCTCCATCATGCACTAGCACTAGCCTGTGCTGAGATGGGAGCACAGTCCATGCAACACCAGCCTCGAGACACTTTCTGCATCTCTAGATCTACAGTCCTTCCCCTGTACTTGCTATGTGCTGGTGTGCACCTGGTCACTAGCACTAGCCTGTGCTGGGAGAGGAGTCACCTATTCATCAAACAGATCACAGTCATTAAGGAGCCTTACCGTCACTCTCTGGTGGAACTTGGGCTTCCTGGTACCTGCTACGTGCTCATGGGTCAAAATCATAAGCACTAGCCCGTGCTGGGAAATCCTGTCCTCCCTGCAACAAACAGTCATAAAGGTAACAAGTTATTTCCTCCCAAAATTATTGGCAGATCCTATTTTAATTACAATTAACAAAGTACAGTAATAATGAATGCTAATATCATGGTACCGGTACACAACCATTTGAGGCTAATTACCCTTAATGGGCTGGGACTGTGTATTGCCTCTCCTGTCACATTGCTATAAGTACCGCTCAGGTGTATTAGCTTGGACCTACTCATTAAGTCATTACATAACTGTTGTTCATTCTCAGTGTCATCGCACTCAATGCTTCTGTCTTATCATCACAGTTCAACAGATGACAGCAACACCCAAACCCTTTAAAAGGGGCTCTCGTTAAGCAGTACAACACACTCTCACCTCCCGCTCCACTGCAGCACAAGCTCAGGAACTTCTACTGTCTGCACCCGTCTTGGTTCAAGGCCTGTGCTAGTCTTCATCATGCACTAGCACTAGCCTGTGCTGAGATGGGAGCACAGTCCATGCAACACCAGCCTCGAGACACTTTCTGCATCTCTAGATCTACAGTCCTTCCCCTGTACTTGCTATGTGCTGGTGTGCACCTGGTCACTAGCACTAGCCTGTGCTGGGAGAGGAGTCACCTATTCATCAAACAGATCACAGTCATTAAGGAGCCTTACCGTCACTCTCTGGAGGAACTTGGGCTTCCTGGTACCTGCTACGTGCTCATGGGTCAAAATCATAAGCACTAGCCCGTGCTGGGAAATCCTGTCCTCCCTGCAACAAACAGTCATAAAGGTAACAAGTTATTTCCTCCCAAAATTATTGGCAGATCCTATTTTAATTACAATTAACAAAGTACAGTAATAATGAATGCTAATATCATGGGACCGGTACACAACCATTTGAGGCTAATTACCCTTAATGGGCTGGGACTGTGTATTGCCTCTCCTGTCACATTGCTATAAGTACCGCTCAGGTGTATTAGCTTGGACCTACTCATTAAGTCATTACATAACTGTTGTTCATTCTCAGTGTCATCGCACTCAATGCTTCTGTCTTATCATCACAGTTCAACAGATGACAGCAACACTCAAACCCTTTAAAAGAGGCTCTCCTTCAGTAGTTCAGCACACTCTCACTTCCCGCTCCACTGCAGCACAAGCTCAGGAACTTCCACTGTCTGCACCCGTCTTGGTTCAAGGCCTGTGCTAGTCTCCATCATGTACTAGCACTAGCCTGTGCTGAGATGGGAGCACAGTCCATGCAACACCAGCCTCGAGACACTTTCTGCATCTCTAGATCTACAGTCCGAGCCTCTGGGTGAAGGTCCAGAAAAGAAACACATCTGGACAATTTACACAAAAGATGGACCCTATATAAACTTTCCATAAGATTTTACCTGATTTATACTATTTTCTCCCTTTGAAATCAGATAAAGCCTTTCATCTAAACAGCACTCGATCAGGAATACTTGCGCAATGTTCCGTATCAATTCTATAGTTTTAACACTTTTTAAAAATAGCATTATATAAATCACTATACAAAATGTTTGTACTGTATTCAAGAACAAAAAATTTGTTGCTATGAAAGTAGCCTATGATGGCTGTTAAGGTCTTTCAATTGTCGCATGATGTCATTGTGAGCATTCCGGAATATTTTACTGTTATCAGTTATATTATTAGTGTTATATGAGCATGGTTTTGCAAATATTTCTTGATTTCACTTGTGTTTAACATATTTTAAGTCATTTTAATTCCACTGTGTTAAAATTTCACGAATTCTCAAAAAGTACCAATCACGATAGTTTTAATTTCACGCTCCAAGAAAACCAGTTGATCAAAGTATAAGCATTAACACGTTTTAAAAAAAACTTATTTTATATTTACGATGGGTTTATTTTAGCGGAAAAACAATAAATTGTGAACATAGTGAAATTAAAACCATCATGATTATTTGCCAATGTACAGTATTTGCAACATACCAATATTTAAATTCAATTTGAATGTTTAGATATTAGTCTTCAAATTTAAACAAATATTACACGGATTTATAACCATAACAAGTGAAAAGCTGTCAATGTGACAGGAAACCGGGTTTTCATTTATGTGAACTGTATCCATAATCCATATCAACCCGTATCCAGTGAAATGGAGTACCCTATATGCAATATTTTGCCAAAAAATGACGAAGTTAAAAAGCTGGGTTTTTTTTTCACAAATTATTGGAAATCAAAATCCTAGCAATATGCACACCTCTTATACAAGTACAATTGATTTGCAAAAGAACAACATCTTATCTTGAAAAACTGAAGGAGGAGTTATCCGTACAATGAGGGTACCCTATATGCAATATTTTGCCAAAAAATGACCAAGTTCAAAAGCTGGTATTTTTTTTTCTAGCAAAATGCACACCTCTGATATATGTACAATTGATCTGCAAAAGAACAATTTCCTATTTTGAAAACTGTAGGAGGAGTTATCCGTGCAATGAGGGTACCCTATATGCAATATTTTGCCCAAAAATTACTAAGTTCAAAAGCTGGTATTTTTTTCATAAATTAACGGAAATCAAAATCCTAGCAACATGCACACCTCTGATATACGTACAATTGATCTGCAAAAGAACAACTTCCTATCTTGAGAACTGTAGGAGGAGTTATCCGTACAATGAGGGTACCCTATATGTAATATATTGCCAAAAAAATAATTGGATTTTTCCGTTGGAAAACCCGGTTAAAAACAGCAAGGGTGGAGAAACCGTAAACAGATCCACGCTGCCACTGGCTAAAATCAACCCTTGAATTGGAATAAAACCATTTTTGATTGTAGGTTCCCAATGCATTCCAACTTTGTGGGTTAAATTTTCTGAAAATACATTTCTCAAATCAAGTGCAGCTAAATTGATAAATATCAAGCTGATATTCACTTCAAACACCATTTCATAAAAGCTGTAGACACTAGCGAAGTATGTTGAAGACCATTGCAATGAAGTTGACATTTCTTTATTTCAACAATATCACAAGAATTCATCAATAAAATTAATACTGCTTGTCCTCACTGAGGCCATACAGGAATATCAGACATCTATTGCCTTAATTGACAGTTTGTTCGATTCATCTGCAATGATAATCTTCCATTGCTCCTGATGAAAAGGCTTCATCCAATTAATTTTGCCCGTATGCTCAATTTTGGTAATGAGACATACATCAGTCATTGTTTGATTTTTGGTTTCCAAAGGATCTGGAGCACTGCTAATTCCATTGGAAGTTCCATTGGCAGCGTGAGCATTTGCAGGTAAAACCAAATCAGGATGATCCTGGGATTTTGACAAGTCCCACAATGCAATGCAACAGTCATTTCCTCCTGAAACGAATTTGTCGTCTGATAGAAAGTGAACCTGAGACACACCTTGCGTATGAGTGTGCAGACTAAATAGTTCTCTTAGATGTTTCCTTGTTGAATCAAAAACTGCAATCAGTCCATTCTCAAGGGCAGCCACCAAGTATTTCCCATTAGGACTAGCAGCCAAGTGATGGACAAAGGGGGGACTCACCATGTAAGAATCTGGCGTTTCAAACGGATTGTTTAATTCATTCATGTCGAACATGTTTAGACACTTATGACGAGAAAAATCCCAGTGAATCACTTTAGAATCCAGACCTCCTGTGAAGAGTTCCCATGGCTTTAGAGGACGAAAACAGACTGAAGAACAAATGTTCGTGTGTTTGTTCTTCAGAGTTTTAAACAGTTTCTTTTCCGTCAGATCGATCACTCGTATTTCCCCAGCATCATCGCTGGCAGCCAGGTATTTCTCTTTCTCGTCCACCGCAATCTGATTAATCTCGTCAGAATTGTAGGTAAAAGTATCCGTCGGAGTCGACATGTCCCCTCGATTGAATACCTTGAGTACGTCATTGAATGCGGCATACACTACGTCCTTTTTCACCAGTGAGAGAAGCACCGAGGTGCAGTCTGTGCCTTCCTCTCTGTACTTGTTGAGAAGTTTCCCTTCCAAGTTCCATAAGCACAAATCTCCATTTTCACCGCCAGAGACTATGACTTCTTCAGAGACATCTACACACAAAACAGACCCAGTGTGCTCTCCTTGAAAGCCTATCGACTCCATCTTCAAATAAATAAATCATTCAATTAGTACATGTATTAAAAATTCACCTACATGCTATCAATGTGCAAATATATGATTTCATGTTTACTGAAGTAAAAACCAAGATAATGTTTTGAGATAATGAAAATATGATCTCATTTAAAAAGTTCACCAGATGATTGTAGGTATATAATTATAACTCTGTACTGATACAACCACCTGACTTCCAAACTGGTAAACCAAACAAATGACAAACATCCAAAAGAGAATGAGGTCAGATTTCAGAACTGTCTGACCAATCAGAGGAAAATATTACTTTTCAAATGTGCATGCTGTTAGTAAATGTGGTAAACTCAATGGTACATTGGTACATCTGAAAACTTTACCAATTCAATGACCTTTCCAATACAATGTCCTTTAGTATGACTATGCCAAGCATATAAGTCTGTAAAACTGTGCTAATATTTTCTCTAAAGTCCGTCCAAAGATATCCTGGATTCGCATTTGGCTTAATTGCTTGATATTTATAAATACCTCAGGGTTCAAACGATGTTCATTCAAAAGTATAAAAAATTTCCAAGATTTCTCATTCGAAACGCCCCTGTTAGCTTATCAGGTTTCAATACAGTGCTAAAAAATGTGATGTCTATGGGGATTTTGTATTGCAGCAAGCCTGGATGATAACGTTGAAAAATTGTGTGATGTACCCGGGTATTCCGAATGGAGAAAAGACGTAAACATTCCCCATTATAAATATCCGTAAGAAATCTGTTTTCGTTCCTGTGAATTTTTCCGAGTGAAAGATGATAATGTGTCAATGAAATTATCTTGGAAAATATCCCTTACAACTATTTCAATTGCACTTCTTTCTAGGGATGGGACGATCCACCGGTGCATCACGGTATTTATTTTGACGATATTTGGATCGATACATTTACCATTAATACAACGATACCTAAGCGAACTTTTTTTTATTTTCCAAAAATATCCGAGCTTCATATATCGGCTATTTTTAGTCCGCACGACTAATATGCAAGTACAAAGGTGGCGGAAAAACTCATAAAGTTGTCAAAACTGTTACGAAGCTAAATCTGGAGTGTGGAAAACTTTTGTATTTCTTGTTTATGAAAAAGTAGTGTATACATACGAGACTAAAGTATTTGTAAATTGTGCAATGCTCATTTTAAATATAATAAAATAACTTTGGACATGCGGTAATACATTGACAGATTCAATAAATTTTAAACCCTTATTCATGTTTTCATTTAGTTGCAATGTATCGTGATATGTACCGTATCACATCTCATGTATCGTGATATGTACCGAATCGGCTAAGTACAGTATCATCCCAGCCCTACCTCTTTCACAGGTATGTGTTTTTTTTTATTAAAAATCATCCAAATGTGCTGCATAAGTATCTTGGGACAGACTATAATTAAAATTGAATATATAAACACATTCTAATTGTTTGGAAGTTAATTACTTATACTTTTAAAAAAATCTAAACTATTTTTTGACAACCAAAAAAATGCACAGTTTTATTAACTCAAAACTAAGCCAGATGTCTGTAGCTCTAAGAAAAATTTGGGTTCACTGGCTGTAGAGCTTCAGTGCCTAGCTCACATACAAAAAACTTGCACAAAAACTTTTACTTGATTTGAACTGATTAACCTGATTATCTATGCAAGTTTTTTGTACATGAGGCACTGTAGCTCTATTGTCAACCCAAATTACCACATACAGATCTGTAGCTAGTCAGAACTGTAAATGAATTATGATTATGCATTCAAGAACTGTAAACATGCAAACACAGAAATCATAAGTAAGCTAAATTTACTTTAAAAAACAATCAAAATTTCAAGGAATAAAGTCAACCATTCAACAGGATCAACTGTATTAATTAAATGAATTAATATTAAATTGCTTTGAAAGTATGAATTTTGATACAAGCCTGTATGTAAACATGTACACCTTTATTGTGTCCTGGATATTGTTGCATCTCACTCTGATCGATACTTCACAAAAATGCCATCCAAATTCAATTGAATAATCGACTTATCTAAGTTATACATATTTGGAAATTTGATGTGGTTTCACTAAGAGTTTGGTGTGTGTAAAGTCTTAAAAAGTTTATCTCACTTATATTTCACATGGATGTTACCAATTTCTAGAGATTTTTTCTACACTCTCAGCATAATTAAAATAGTGATTACATGTATTAACTACGACATTTGGTACAACTTATTTTAAACGATGTTCTTAGTTCATCTACATGCTTTATCTTCATGATCTTGGTAGAGATTTGGCTTGGCTGAGTACTTCAACTGACAATTTCACTGAATCTTGAAGAAATTGTTATGATTTAAGACACCCTTTTTGTACCTATAAATCTTACAGGTTCCTTTAGTTCTTGAAAGCTTAACTTCGATGTGCATTATTGCACACCAGTATATAAAATGCTTCCCAAGGATGGTGAGCCAAAATAAACACAGAATCAAAACAAATATACCAGCTGTATCAATTGTTGAAGAATCATAATGTATGGATAAAAATTTTTAATTAACTAATTTATAAGAAGGTGGTTTAAGGTAGCTCCATACTCGTAAAATTCTCTGAGGAAAGTTGAAAAACCGAACTGATTTCGATTTAATAGACTTAAATGTCATCAATTGTTAGAAAAAATATACATGTCATCACACTTTTTGAGATGTCAGATAAACATAAACTAAAGCATATTTTAGCATTAGAAAAGTAAAATCTTGTAGGCAGAAATTTGTTTTTCTTGTTTAATTTTAATGTCAACTTTATCAGAAAACTAAAATTACAAAAATATTTTAAAATTAATCGTTGGAATAAGAAAAACTATAGCATTTAGACATACAACTGAGAGAAAAGTCAGAAAAGAGTTATTTCCCCTTTGCATAGATAAAATATATAAAAATTTGGAAATTTAGTATAAAATTAAGTGCAAAAATATCTTTAACCTACCAATAATTCTAATTACATCCATGTGATTATATTCACATAAAATAAATAAAACTATCTTGCACAATTTTTAAAGAATTCAAAGTTTTACAAAAAAGTGTGACGTCACAGAAATATGGTGAAGGCGTCATTCCACATCCCAGTGAATCTCTACCTAGATTACTACCTAAGGTATGAAAGAATTCTCAAAATAATTGCAAGATTACAGTACCACCAACCCATTAATTTGAACAAACGTTTAACTGAAACAGACTATAAACTCAGATTCACAATGCTTACCACCTACCACCTTGACATTTATAAACCTAGTCCAATATATCTAACACATAGGCTAAATTACATTGGAAGAGATGATTCATTAAAAGTGTGTTAGCTCTAAATATGATAAATTCATTGAAACCAGGGACATAAATTAATAACATGTTATTTATGTCTCTGTTGAAACCAAACGTCACATCTACATGGGCATGGGCAAAGGTGCATAGGTGTTTAATTATCTGGTTCCGATTTGCATTGAGATCAAATATTATCAAATCTTAAGGAAAGATGTACCCATACCTTTCTGCTACTGCAGTTAAGTATAAATAATACAAATAGTAAAGAAAAAAATACATTTCTTGCTTACCCCTAAACCTCGTGCAACATTCGGGTCACAGATGACTGAAAGATTGTTCGTGTAATTATTCGATGAATAAATTATTGATTTGCACGTAATCTAATAAATGCTGCATCATTTATCAAGGATTTTCTAACAGTATTCCATTTTTTTATTTAACATATTTACTTATTTAAAGCTTCATTAAAAGGAATAGTTGAGGTTTCGAATAATATAATGGACAAACTAACTAAGCATCCATCATCACCTCCACTGCGCATGGGCAATTGATAACAGAAAAAATGGAACCCAGTTGAGATTCATCATGGTACCAGTTTAGGAAGTATATAATGGCGAATACTTTCACCGGAGGATCAACAGTGTCAGTCTCTAGACCTCTTGATCGAATATTTGATGACGCTCAACACACCGGGGAGGTTATTCTCTGTGGCCGTAAATTAAAGGAGTATCCAAAAATAGCAGGAAAATATGATCTTGTGGACACCGTTTCCATAGGCAAGTGTCAATTCTAAGAGGACTTGGTTGGTTTTAACACCAGAAACACATAAAGATTAATAGTTTAATGTTTATTTGATGAACACAAAATGAAGGTTTTCTTGATGTAAACTATATCGAAAGTTAAAATGTTTACAAAGAGCTATTCTGTAATGAATTAAGGGTGACTAAGAAGGGTTATGTACAATGTAATTTTGCTCATGCATGAGTAAGTTAATGTTGTAAATACTCTTTTGTTCAGGTAAGATATAATCTAAAAAGAAGTATTTGATATCATAAGAAATAAACAAAGCTGGTTGTTTATGGACCAATGCAAACTTTTCTTTTATTTGCCTTTAATACTGAAAACAATGCAGTATATGAAAATTATGCGAATAGAAATTTGATCTCGTGCAGCACAGAATTAGCTCATAACACAATCATTACATGTTTGTTATGACTACTTGAAATGTTAACAGCAATTAATGATGACAAATAGATAAACACTGACTATATTTCATTAGACTCTATAGTCTTAAGTGGTTGAATATATGTTATTGTACACTCATTGAATTTTCCCTCTGACTGCATGAATAACCAAAGTTTATTTTATATTTACATTGTACCATTTAGGCAAGTACATTCAAATCTATAATTCATGGAACATGTCTACCATTTCCATGTTAACACTGTGAAATTTTTTCAAAGATATATATCAAAGATTTGAAACTGGAGAGTTGGTTTACATTGAAACAACTTTAGTGTGTATACAAAAAATAAACCAATTGAAAGTCTATAGTGAAATGTCAGTATTTAATACTGACATTTCACTGACTCAGTAACAAAGTTTAATCCACTGATTCTATCAACAACTAATACATTCATGATATTCCTTTAGTAGCTTTGTATATTTTCTTCAGAAAATATTACGTCTTTAACGGGGGAAAAATGAGGATACTGGCCAGATAATTTATATTTTTTTTCCTTGCAGATCTTTCTAAAAACAGATTCACTGAAATTCCACCAGAAATATTTGAGTATCGCTCAGCAGAATGTTTGAACTGTTACTACAATGCCATTAAGTTTGTCCCTGAAGCACTGCTCCAGCTGCAGAATCTCACCCATCTGTGTCTCAGGTTTGTTCAGCCCCTTTTTTCTCAGCAATACATGTACAGTATAATGATTGAAAGGGTATAAGGAACTGTCAAAACTGATATGAATGATATACTAAAATTAGAAATGTTGATAATTGAAGTGACAACACTAAAATGTAAAATTGAAATATTTCAATATTCTATGTACATGTGGTGGCATGAAGGAGATTTACTTTTTGGACATTTTATTGTATAGTAAATGGAATTATTCAAGCTGTTATGATTTTGCGTTTATATTTGGTACTTGATATCAAACTTTAGAATATGCATGTTTTATATAAGAAATTCAGGTTCGTGTAAATTGGCTACCAGTCAAACTGTTTACTGATTTTTAATCTAATATAAGGTACGCCAACTTGTTGCATCTAATTTGCATCACACTTTATAGAACATGCATTGAATTTTAATGGGTCCAGAAATAAGGGTTTGGCATAGAACTTTGATTTTAATTTAAAGGCCAAAAACACAAGTTCTTTCAACCTGGTTTATCGATTACCTGAATATACCACTGGTATGTTAATGATGTCTGTCATTTGTTAAGGAGAGGAGTAGTATTTTTTAAATTATAAAAGAATTATGTTTACCGTAATTTAATTTCAGTCGAAATCAGCTGACAGTCATACCACCGTTTATAAAATGTCTTCAAGCCTTAGAAGTATTTCTGGCCAGTCACAACAAACTGGTTTCCTTGCCAGAGGAAATCGGGGAGCTGAAACGGCTGATGGAGATTGTGAGTTAACTCTGATATGTGCCAAAATATCAGACTTGATATATTGCATGTTTTTTATTTTAAAGATTTTTGATGAAATATAATTGATTGTGGCAAGGTAATTTGAGGAAATTTAAATTTTTTAAAGAAAAAATGATTGACCAAGTTAATCTAGTTTTCTTCCCTGTGTGAGATTTTACCTTGGCATGAGAATTATTACCCCACATTTTTATTTTGTTTACTGTAGGATGTAAGCTGTAATGAAATATCCTACTTGCCATCACAAATAGGCGATCTGAAATCTATGCAGTGTCTTAATGTGAGACGAAATTTGCTAATAGAATTACCTGTTGGTAAGTGCACAGAAATGACTAGTGTAGGAAACAAAGTTTCCATGTCAATTTAAGGTCAGAGTTTAGACTACTTATCATTTGGTTTAAAATTAAACACCCAGGAAGGAATGACTGCATGCTTATTTTCTCCCACACATCGGAACTGGTGGACAGCTGTATGTGAATGGTTAGGGGCTATTGGGCTACACATTGAAATAAGATATTTTTATTTTTTTTTGGGAGACAGTATTTTGAATGAAGAAATTTTTACTATGAAGTAATGTTTTGTATTCTTTCATATAAATTGAAATACCCAATTTAAAGATCAGTATTATATTTATTTGCTTTAATTCTAGGCTATCTTTTTAGGAACAGCAAAGCTATAACATGTAATACAATAGAAATTTCTGTTACAGTCCATCTTCATTGTTTATCTTATTTATCTAACAGAGATAAAATCTGTGATCTACACTGATTCAATATTTTGATTCGTTATTTTTCATTGTTAATTTTTTCTTTTCATTTTTAGAGTTGAGTAAATTACATTTACGAAGGTTAGATTTCTCGGGCAACAAAATCTCCGTTATACCCACAGCATTTCGTAAAATAGAAACATTAGAGGATATTGTTTTGGACCACAATCCACTGACTATGCCCCCGGCTCACGTAAGTTATCCAACATGTCAATTATACAGACAGAGTATGGTTGATAGGATTTCATCAGCAAGAATTTGACACTTATCATTCTATTTCTTGCTAAAAGACCAGGCAATATCTATAACACAATGCCATTTATTGGTTTGTGTGCAAGCTTCTTTTTTATCCAAACTTTGTTAAACTACTATTATTATTAATATTATCATCGTTTGAATGACCTTTAGGGGGGGTTTCGTACACTTATAAGATTCCCTATCAATATTGTTTTGTTGATATATTTGTAGGTTTGTATCAAAGGGAAACGTCACATCATGAAATTTCTTCAAATGGAGGCCATCAGAGAGGAACAAAAGAGAGACAGCGAAGCAGAGATGAAGAAGCTTGTCCGCAAATCCATGCCGATTCAAAATGCAATGTACGTGCGCAGACGCTGTTTGTCAAGTGTTGGGTGGATGATATGCTTCTTTGTTATTTAGTAGCTTTCCAAAATTTGACATTATATGAATATTAATTTGAAATATTTACACAAATATGAACAGTTTGAAATATTTTTTAAAATATCATCATTGTGTATTTGCCATTAACTGTTTCACAATAATTTTAAATTGATAAGGGTACAGAAGTACATGTAGCAGTAAACTTCAAAATAAATTGTGATACTATGATAGCATCCATTTTCAGTAGGAACAATTATGTTATGGATAAATGTGAACTTTAGAACTGATTTTGAATCTGAAGTTTCATATGATTCACATAAAATTTTGTAAGACATTGAAGAAGTCATTATTAAACAAGTGTTGTCCTTGCAAGCTTGAATTAAAGTTTCTCAGCAATACAGAATACCACTTTTAGGTAAAAATACACTATACTCCTTGGTATATTTTATGGGTACGAGTATAACTGTATACAGGAAAATATTCGCCCCTGTTATATTTTTGCCCCTTTCGCCCGGCAGTTGCCAGCGGGCCGGTTTAGGACTGAGCGAATGCCAATCTCTCATATTATCTTTCTTTAAACACAGCTGTGTCTGGGCAAATTTAAGACAGGGCGAAACTGCTTTCAAGTGTAGAAAGGCGAAAATTACATGGGGCGAAAATAACCATGTATACAGTATATCATTTTCCTTTTAAGTTATGTTTTTTGTGCAAGCACCAGAAAAATGGTGTGCAATTTTGTATGTAGTGTTTCATTCATTGTTTATTTTTCATTGTTTTATGTATGAATGTATTTCGTGTATGATTTCAGAACGTCGGAAGAGTTTATGACGGACCCATCACAGGATAAGTGGAAGAGGCACACTGTGTTAAGTAACGACTCGGGCTACAGTACCACCGACAGCCTGGAGAAGATTGGCTGGTCCCCCAATGTATCCGAGGTAGGCCCTCACTCCTTGTTTGTACTGTGCTTCTGTGTTATAAGAGTCTGTGCAGATTTGTGGAAGTCAGTCATTTTTTGTTTGGTTCTTGATACTTTTTCAGTTTATACTTAAAGAAATCACATTATTAGGAAGACTTATTTCTTTACATGTACCTCTCAATCGTAAACTCATGTTGTTATGCTACATGTATTATTTTTCATAGAATTCTAGAGATATATATTTTTTTCATTTCAATAGTGTTTCTGACCACAAATGAAAAATTAAAGTAAATCTGGAAGGAAAAACGTTTGAGCTTTTATAAAGATTTCATTAGAAATTTTATAAATTCTAAATATTCTTAAAAAAAATGAAGTCATTTTTGTGGTCAGTAAACTTCAAAATGGTTTGTACTAGATCTTTCTGCTTTATTTATTGAGTGTAATTACATAAATGCATGGTTTGGTATGCAGATATTGCAAGATTTCTGTCCTCTTTGTTTTCTTCAATATAGTCACAAAACTACACTACACTGTATTGTCTGTGGATCCTCTTCTACGTATATATTTATACTTTGGTATATTTATATATCTTCCAACCGAGAGAGATGGATACTTTTTGTTTGCTTAAGTCATAAAAACTCATACCTGAAAAATCTAGAAAGTAAGGCAATAGGCACTCTTAATCAGCCACTTTATAACAAGTTCCTTTACTTTAACTTTGATAAAAGCTATATTTGAAAATAAGCATATTTTGATTCATACACTTTATAGATTGCCCCCCCCCCCCCCAAAAAAAAGAAGATAGCAAAGCAAAAGAATAATTTTATGGTAACTTAAAATTTCTATTTTTCTTTGTGAAAGCACACACACAAAGATCAATTTTAGAACCCTAGAAACAAGAAAACTCCAAGATACTCTCATGGACAAATGGATTCATTCTCTGAGAGGGATTGAATATCACTGCCCTCAGGCACTATCTCCTCATTTATGGGGGGGGGGGGCCTTATTATCAGGAATTCAGGGATGGACTCTTTAGTCTCACGTTAAGAACACCTATCAGAAGAGTGTAATTTTCAGAGTATTTATTATTTATATATACTGTATACCAGTACATGAACGATGTATCTTTTGAAATCATTCTTATATTAGTGATGCAATAAAAACTTATCAAAGAAATCAAAGAAATTTTTTCCATGCATAAAAAAAAAATAACATGTCTGCTAGTTCATTCAAGTTGTTATGAATTGGAAATAATAGGGCACCGGTATAGCTGTTAACATTTTCAGGGTTTAAGGTATAGTTAGAAAGGGCTCATTTTAAAAGATTTCAAGTTGAAATCTGGAATGAATAATCTACAAGTATGTCAGAACAGGTACAATAGATGAAATATGTGAATTAGAGTTATTTATAGAAGAAGATCACTTTCACATGTAACTTTTCAAGAAGCGTCCTTCACATTTTCTAACATTTTGCTATTTAGTTTGACTTACCCCCTCCCCCTACCAAAAAAAAAATTTAAAAATGAGCAGCGAATAATGAATTAAAAATGGTTCATTCATCAAATGAGGAAGGTGAAATATTGACAGAAGTCTTGCAATAGCTGTAGACAAATCATTTTTTGGCGTGTGTTGTGTAGGGTGCATACATCTAACAGCATGTTTCTGGCCTTACCTAGGCGTTAAGTCAGCGTCAGCATGGCGAATCGTCAGCATTTAAAAGTGTCATGGCTAACGGTCCAGAATCAGACCTCCATGTAGCGCGGCGAGGCTATGACGCTCGCCCTCCTCCTATAAACACAGCTTACAGTGGACCAAATACCAATCAGTTCTCACCCAAGACCCCCACCCCAGGGTATCTGCCGACAGAACTGTCCCCACCCCCAGGAAACAGCTCACCTCAGTCACCTCTGACCCCTGTAACTCCCAGAATTCCAATAAGCAACAGTGATTCAGCATTTTCAGAAAATGATATTACAAGGGTTAGTTTATTTTTAATTTTTTTTTTATGAAAGTTTGATTCGATGATAGTAAATAAAAATATGAGAGCTGTCTCAAAACTGGTAAGTCTATGGCTTTATGTGTTACAATGCTATTCCTCTGAATAAATGTAGAATTGTTTTTGAAATTCTTGTTTGATAGTGTACTGAATGTTTTTCAGTAGTACAATCATGTATTCAATATTGATTTTCCCTTGTCAAATATACCAGTATGCATTTTTTCTCTTTCTTTTAACTGTGTTTCTAGTACTATATAGGTATAAGAATGTAACTATGATTGTTGTTGCATGCATGAATTCATTGCTTTATTGATCTACGAAATATGAAAAGGTTGTCACATGACTTAAGAGTGTTAATGATATATGTATGAAATATGATGCTGTGAAGGGCAATATCAAATTTCTCTTAGAGTTGAAGCTATATATAAATTCTTAAATCAGTGGAAAACAACTACCAGTATTTCCAAGTTGTTGGAATATACAATATATACCATAGTTTAAATGGTTTCAAGTGATTGACACGCTTACAACAATATTTGTTTGAAAATATAATAATAAAATTAAAATAATCTTTTATGTAATAAACTGATAAAGTTTATTTTGGATTAAATTGACTAATACCCATAGTTTGTGGTCATGTATTCAGATAGTTAATTTAAAGAGGAGAAGGTTGTTGAATATATTACTACTATTTTTTTTATTCTATAACATACTGGGTCTTGGTTCTTAGGAACTGAATCGACAGAAGGTGGAGTATGAGCGGAGGAAGAAGACTGCCGAGCAACTGCGGATACAGCAAGAGGAAGAGGAGAAAGAGCAGAGGCGGAAGGCGGCACAGCGGATTCAGGAAGAGCAGAAAGCCATGCTGGAGAGGCAGTGGCAGGAATCACAGTAAGGACAGCCCATGCATAATTAAAAAATCGGCAAAGCATCAAAGATGATTTTACGATAGACATAAATTAAGCAAGAGACTTTTATAGAGTTAATTTGCAATAGCTGTCATATTGGAGGTCAACATGCCTAGATTTCTTTGTCATTCAATCAATGTAAGCTTTTGGTATTGGGATTTGAGGTTTTAATTGTTTAAATATACAAAATAGGAATTTGATTACAATTAACTTATTATAAGATTACCGATAAAAGAAAATTAAAGTTAAAGTCAAGCAAGTAAGCAATATACTTGAATAAAAAGGCACTTAGTTGCTTGCTTAAAATATGTGGTCAGTGGACTTAAATTTTTTTTTTTCAATATTACACCATCATGGAATACTCCTTGTTTGGAAAAGGCCCTGTAGGGAGATATTTGGTCCTTTAAAGGTGGCTCTAGATTTAAAAAGCATAGGTCAGTATTATTAAATGAAGTCAATCTAAGCAAAATATTTCTTTTGTAGGGCTAACGATGCTGCCCGTGCAGAAGAAAGCCGGGGGCTGGACAAGAAACAGGACGAGCCCAGGCCTGAGGTCCCGCGAGCTGACCCCGAGGCCAATCGAGGGGAAGATGAGGCCCGAAGATCTGTGCAAAACAAGTATGTTCCTCATCCAAATCAGCTTTATGTTATATTTTTTTTTCTTCATTATTGCTCTTACAATTAATATTGAAATCACTTTTCTCTTTTCTTGAGCATATTACTTTAATTAATTGAATTGCATACTTTGCTTTTGAATAAGATAACAATTTGACATTTATGAATTATTAATACTAAGTATAGAATGATATTTCTGAATTTGAACTCCAAAGAATCGTGATTTGCATGGTTTGTTTTTTGTGTTTTATAGAGTTTCATGTTTATCCGTGGTGATTTGATGCAATGTTTTTGTACAAGACTCTATGTTAATGCATCGCTCTAGCTCATTATCATGTAGAATCAACTTCTCAAACAAAACCACTAGTAATTTACAAAATCTAATTCCTATTATAAAAAGTAAATTTACTGGTACTAAATTTAATTGAAAGGGGTCTCTACTGAAAAATTTAGTTCTTGTTCAACAAAATCAAAATCTACTAATATTTGTGTGACAACCCTTATATGCATTGCAAACTTGTTACTTATTATGTTATAATTGTTGTTAATCAAACTCCTGGCTTCTGTTTTCTGCATTTTTAAAAAATAATTACAGACTGAATTACTCCACAAATCTAGGCTTTTTACTTGATTTCCCATAATATTTCTTGCATGTATAGGTCTAAAATTGAACAATAAAATCCCAAACGGTAAAATACTATTTCCGCTGTGTGGTACAAAACCATGCAATGTAATGTCTTTCAAATATTGCTGTGTCGTTAAAAATAGGTTTTTACTATAAAAAGGAAGAAATGTTTAGTGTGGGGTCGGGGTGTAGAGCAAATTGAGAGGAGGTCAGCAATTTGTCGTCCAGTCATCCTTAGGGGTAATAAATAATGTTTACTTACCCTACCGACCAAAGGCTTCTCTATATAATCCGTTTTTTATCTTAAATTATTTAACATTGAATAGTCTTAGTATTCAAATATTTACTCCAAAGTATTTTCTCTTTTATGCTTCGAATTTACTAAGTTAGTTAATGGGATTTGGGAACTTCAGGGGTTGGTACTTTAATTTTTTTTAATGCATACCTAACTTATTTAAAAGATTAAACAAAAAGGTGTATCGATAGCTAGATCATAGAAGCTACACACATATCCTGAAGTAATATCTTGTCCATTGTCATGTGTTTTTCAGATGGACTCTTCGGAGATTCTTCAAGTCAACACAATTATAAATATGATAAATATTTCAAGTCTTTCTCCTTCTTATAGTATATAGCATTGCATTCTTCCCTCATTTTTATGCCTATCATGTGTTAATAAATAACATCATATTAAATAAAGCTAGCCTGTTACAAACATTATGTACGTGCATGTGCTTTTGGCATGCAGAATAACTCCATACTGAATTTTTTATAACTTTGAGTTCCAAAATTAACCTGCAGATTGCTGATTACAATTGTGAAAGACCACTGCCATTTTATAACTCTGTGCTGAGTTTGTTTAAATGATGGGGCAGCTGACCTTCTCTCAATATTATTCTTGAAATTTTAAATCTTAGTTAGCTTGATTTTATGGCAATGGAAGCAATGATTTGAAGTAGATTTTTTATAAGTTTTCTGGTGAAAATCCTAAATAGTGTAAGTCAGACATAAGATCATTCCAGAATAAAAAAAAACCAAAACATGTTGATATTTGTAACACAACAAATTCATGCCCATTTCTTTTTCTTTCCCTGCCCCTTTCCAAAAAACCGAAGTTTAAAAAATATACACCATTCCATTTTTAATCTCAATTAATTAAATGGAAATTAAATCAAAAAAATAATATGAACTTTTCTGAGCAGTATATTTCTTTAGGAATTCAAGACCATGGCAAAGACTTGTATAGAAGTATGTCTTGTTTGATTGATGTGTTGTATAAGAGAAAGATTAATGTTTCGTTTACAGTTACAAGGCTTACCAAAGCCGACACCCGGCGGATTTCAACAGCCCCACCCCCTACGGTTACAAACCCCAGTATAACCATGGACCTAAGTCCCCTTACTCCCCAGTCTCCCCTGGATCTCCTCCAGGCTACTCCCACGGACAAACGGTTCGTTCTCCGAGGGGGAGTGAATATCACAGCCCTCAGGCTCTATCTCCTCACGGGGTATCCCCCTCAGGAATGTCCCCAAACAGACCCACGTATGCCCCCAGGGCCAATGGGACCCCGCCGCGGACTCTAGCTCTTGACTCTCAGCATTATTCTGGATATGTGCAAGACGCTAGCATGGGATATGGCAGCTCCTCCTATCACTCCCCTCCCAACGTTCCTTCGCATTCCGCAAAGACGTCTATGCCTCACTATGCTGCTCCCTTGCAGCGGAACAGCAGAAATGCTGCAATGGATACCTATAGCATGAATTATAGGTACTGTATCAATAACTTCTGCACTTGTGTGATGTGGAAACACTATCAAAATCTTTTTTTTTTTCCTTTGTGTGCACGTCTGTATATATTTTAATTGATATCTTTCTTTAATTAGTCTTTGCTGTATCATAACAGTTTAACTTCTATGAAAAGCACAGCAAGAAACTTCTTTGTTGTTGTTCAGTTCATTTTGCATCTTGAATCATTGCATCATGTCTTGAACTCCTTTGAGTGTTTTTTCATCGTTCTACGCTTGCTTCAGATTAAGGATAAATTCATACACATTCCATTTTAACATGACAAACATTTTGTCTGTACAAATTATGGTCCTGTTTTGCAAAGGATTTTATGTAAACAGGTACAATATATTCAATATTTTTTATTGTCGAAATGATTGATTTTTCTAATTTGAATTCAAAATACATGTTCTTAAAGTGTTCTAGAAGTGGAGGAACTGTATTTGAGTAATTTGCTTTTACTGTACCGTGTTTTATTTGCCTACATTTAAACGAAGAAAAAAAATAACATTTAGCTTATACAGAATTGTTTAGTATGTCATCATCAAACCTCAATATCTTCAAAATGTGTATCATAATCCTTCAATCCATAAAATATTTTTAAAAGATTCTGTAGATGGATAGAAAATTGGAACTTAATCTTAAGTTGTGATTACCACTTTCCATATATACATGTAATAACTTAAGCAGGAGTGTTGAGATCACTTTGAAAACATGTCACTTATTCATGAAGCATCCAAAATTATGACTTTGAAATATTTCATGAAATCAGTAAATCTTTTTTTTGGGTAACAAATTTGTGTCCTGTTACAAATTCCACTTACTCAAGTATTATGTTAACTAACAGGAAGGGGCTTATAGTGAAATACTTGATAACATTATACTAGTGCTTATATGTAAAGTTGAGAATAATCGTGATCTGGCTTAGGAATGAATGTATTCGGATGTGTGGTGAAGGTACAGAGTAAATGGTTGTGTAGCTGCTAGCTGATATAATATCATATATACCAAGGATATAAACACAGTTCTAACTCTAAGATGTAACCAGGTGCCAATGTTATTGCAGAAACCCGACTCAAACTCCTGCTACTACTACTACTACCAACAGTACAAACAAAGAGGAGCAGAAGCCATCGAATGTTCCGTTACGGCGACAGGGTTCAGACTCGCGGCAGTCGAACCCTGCGTCGAATCCTCCTCCTCCGTCGTCTGGCAAGTCAGTGGGGGCCAAAACAGGGGCCCCTGGCTCCACGTCGCGAATCAAAACGTAAATATTTCCTCTACTACCTTTCGCATCTTTTGGTGAATGGGTATTACCCCTATCTAGCTTGTGATAGAAGCTTCTTTATTTTTGCCAGGCCCATAATTCACCAATTTTCTTACAAGTAACTGACTTGCATGTTATTTAGATGAGAGAGAGAGAGAATGTTTCACACTGCGATAGAAAGATGTTCTTGGCTGCAAGCTGTTAAAAATTTGCACAAAAGATTGACTGAGTATGAAATTGAAAAATTAATGTAGACAAAAGTGAGCAGACAAAAGGAAATGTGGCTTGATAGCAATGACGTTAATTTAGACTGAAATTTTTTTCTCAGATAAAAGAATATACAAATGTACATCATTCTATGTGCAAAATTGACAGAAAAATCAAGTGACTTTGCATCTTGCTACTGGAAAATTTAGGATGTGTGATATTTATTGATTACCATAGATAAAATTTTCAAGTACCACCATCAGTGCATGAAGAATAGCACAATATTAACATTCACTTGATAATTTAACACCAAAAGAATTTTTACTATGACCTTTTTTGCCTTGGATCTGTTTATCAAATTTAAAGAAAGCATACTGAAATGAGAATTATATGTAACAGTTTATAATATATTCCTCTTTGTATATATATCCTTATATATATCTATGTGCATATTGTTAAATTAATAAGATTGGCTCCCCAGTTTATCAAATTAAGACTTGTTCTATATGATACTGCATGTGTGGGAGTGGATTCCAGTAGGGCAAGTCTTAGACTGTGTGTCTGCGTCTGCTCATTATTCTGTTGGTGATTTGACATTTTCCAGACCCACTAGCAGAGGCATTCCCGTGTTGCAGCACAAACTGGGCAGGTAATATTGGACTGTTAAGGCCATAATATCGGACTGTATGATCATATTAAGGCAGGGCGCTTCTTGTAATCATCATTTACCATGCCATTATCATGTATTCATCCAAGCTATCTTTATACATGTGTATATATCTACTTCAATCTCCGAAGTCCATGTACCACCCGACATCTATCATTATAAATTTTATTATTCACTTCATTATTTTTCGGTGTCTTGTACATGTTTTTTTTTTTTAAAGGAAAAGGATGTGTTTAACTGTAAAATGGGTTTGAATTTGCAGAGTAAATCCTGGAGATAATTAACAACCTGAGAAGCAGTTTTAATTACTAAAGCAGAAAACATGATGATTCATGAAAATTACCCACATTTTTGTTTTCAAAGAAAAATTAATTGACTTGTCATGCATCATGCAGACAAAACACATGTCATCAATAAAGAGCTAGGACAAAATAACACGCTTTACAGCACTGCTGGTGATCCCCTCGTAAAAACCACAATTAATGCTCAAAACTGACGTAACTCATGCTTTCAGTACATCATTGTCCAATTAAAAAAATATATTTATTTAGTAACGAGAATCACATGTATGTAAAGTACAACAAAAATAATTGTGTCATGTTGAGTTTTCCATCTGAAAAATGTGTCCCCCTGTACTAATTTCTCCGATAAGAAACAGCTTTTTATTAATGACATTAAATGCAGGGCATTGAGGAAGCTTGCGGTTTTTAGTAAATATTTTTCCTGTGATTTGGATTAGAGAAGTGGTACTTGTATAAAGTAAGTGTATTGGTCTGTAAATGTCAGCATACCTATTGACTACATCACTTCATACAAGATTATTTCTACATTCAGTTATAACATGAACATCTGCAGATTATTACAACTGATGTACACCTGATTTCTTCAAATACTCCCAAATTCTAAACACTCAAGTTACTTGCGAAGAACTACACCTCTATATTGACAATATCTCTACATACAGTACACAGGTTATTGTAGTACGCTGGTACAGAAATTGCTAGCAGAATTTGAATGCAATGATATGTGAAAATTGATACATTTTTTTGCCTATAGTACCGTAAGTTATTGTGACATAGGTAAAAAAAAGATTATACACAATGTACTTGTATAAGATATAGTTCTCGTAGCAAATCAAATTGAGTTCTAACAACAAAAATTCTATTTTCTTTATCTACATGCATAAGTTAAATATATATACTCAAGTATTATATTGCATAATCTCTATTTTTGTACACCTATACATATATTGATATTAATTTCAGGTATTACAGTGTTAATTGTCGTTTGTGGTTCTCTCTCAGTTCTTCGTGAAAATTGTTTTTTTTTTATGTAATCAGAAAAATTCCTATTGCACAGTGTTCTTAATGAAAACTCTGTCTGTTTAGAGCATGACACATATAATACTGTGTGTATATTTAATCGTGTATCGATCGATATTTTCTTTATTAGAATTTTCTAAATACTCTCTACTTTTTTTTTGTAATATAGAGTGTAGTTTCTAATCTGATGGTGAATTATACCGGGGTAGTATACACTTCAATCTTGCAGAGATTTAAAGACATACACCTCACATGGACTAAAACTAAATACAATTTAATACTACTGTGCCTAAAATGAGTAATTTATGCTGCAGAACTATGGTTTAAGGGAAATTGATAACTCATATATTTTGTAAAACTATTAATAATTAGTGATAAAAAACACAAGTGTTAAAACAATAAAGATTTAATGAAGACCAGTATGATTTCTAGGGCTTTATATGATAAAAGTTAATTGATCAAAATTCTTTGTTTCAATTTTTTTTTAAAAATTAAAGATTAATAAATGAAAAGCTGGTATTAAACACTTTCAGCCATTTATACCTATATCTACATGTGTGGATAACATCTGATCTTTTGTGTCATGTGATTTGTGGACTGTATTGGCCTTGGTTTTTCAGCTCTGTGAATGGTGGGAACAGTCCAGGGATTTCCCCGAGTCCCAGCCCGAGGTCTTCCCTGGGATCAACAGGAACAAACAGCCCGAGTTCTTCCACCTCGTCGCTGCACAAGGTTGGAGAGAAGGGGACAGCCGTCACACGGAGAACCAAACCATCGGCGACCACACCCACCTCCGGGCGGGCCGCGGGGGGAGGAGACAGGGGGAACGTCCCTCCTCCCACACCAGCCAGAACCAGTTCAAGCAGGCCATCAACAGGCTCCTCACATGTAAGTTTCTGCATTAAAATATTTGAATAACTTAAAAGTTTGAGAAAAAATTGTTGGTTTGAAGATTCAATTTTCATGATATGTGAACCCTAGGATGATAATAAGCAGAGTCGATCTGGCCGCTCCACTCCAGCAGACGATAAGAGACAGGGACAGAAGAACGCTGTTAACAGTCTGATAGCCAAAGTTAGTCATCCTCAGCATGAAGGAAATTATCTGGTTTTTCCCACATTGTGAACTCTAATAAATATGACAATGTCATTAATCATAAATTTACATCTATCATGGTATATGAAATACATGTACTAGTGCAGTGTACTTCCCAAAGCTCTATATATGTACAATATTGGTTCTTCCTACATAATCATTAACATGTATAGTGTTTATAGATGTATTTATCGAATGTTTTTTCTCGTCCATAGAGAGATGACAAGAAAAACCCTCCTCATCCACCCCACAGAACCAACTACGGTGCAGGGGGAGCTCGCCGATCAGCCGGTTTGTTGAAATCTACCCATCCCCTCCCAAAATTTGGGATTAAATTTCAGTTTATATCTGTAAATAAATTAATTTTTATTTGTAATTTCTAACCATCTTAAATATAGATAGGGCCCCAGGAGGCTGCGGCACTTCTGATCACCAGCAAAATTGTTGTAATTTCATTCTTCACCCATTATCTAAAGATTATGAAAGTTATATAATAAATAATTCGCTTAATACAGCTAAGACAAGATGCTCTAGTAGTGAAGTTTATGTAATTTGATTTGATACTTGACTTCCCAGGGTCAGGAAGTGCAATGAGAGTGATAGACAGTTACAAGGATGCTGAAACTAATTCTTTCACACTACGCCGACAAGAGGAACGAATGAAGGAGGAAGCCGAACAGTTGAATCGACTCCGAATGGTATGATAGGGATATATAGCATATTTGGGTGTTGAATTTTGTGCATTTATGCACAACTGAGCTACAATATATTCTTCATGTATTTGTTACTATTTATAGACAATAGAGAAGAGATTAAAGGTGACATTACCGGACAATTTGCCGGAATCTCTACGGGACGGAGTGTTGCTGTGTCAGTTCGCCAACAACATACGACCGCGCTCTGTGCTCAGCATCCACGTCCCCTCCCCAGCTGTGGTAAACAGGAGTTTTTGTTACTTTGTTTCATTGAATGCGCCCTAATAAAGATAAGAGAGATAACTCTTTTTTAAGTTGAAAAGTTAACACTTTTCAATGATGCCACATAGGAGTCATATATATGTTTCCAAAACTTATTTTAGATACATTATGCTTTTAACAAGTATGCAAAACTATCAAAAAAAATTCATGATATGTCTACTGGTTTGACATAAGTAACTGATTATTTAATATTTGTGACTGCATGTTTCGTTTTATTTTATTACAGCCAAAACTTACAATGGCTAAATGCCGGAAAAATGTAGAAAATTTCCTAGATGCTTGTCGGAAAATTGGAGTAGGGAAGGTAAAGTAGCAATATAACCTGGTATTCATCTACTGTTTTCATTTTTTGTCTATTCAGACTGCAGTTTATTTAGAATTTAACCATGTGTATTCAGAATCTGTATTCTATATTTTGTTACAAGTTAGCATTGTAATCAATTTAATTTACCTGTATTTGAGTCAACACATGTAATTGTTTGGTATTTTCAGGCTTAAAAATTTGGTTTTTTAACACTTAGATTTCTTTTTGTATTTGTAATTTTAAATATATTTTTGACATGTTGCTTTCAAATCTTCAAGCAAAACTGTATTTGTAGATTCAGCTTAAATAGATTTTAAATCTTTGTACTGTAAATATCAAATTTTGCATTTACTGGTAAAAATAACAAACAGAAACATTGTACTCATTTGGTTGTTTCTGATTGTTTATGGCAATATGTGGAGACGAAGCTGAGCCTTATATGGACTCTAACAACCCAGCATCTTTCTATAGACAGTCAGCATCAAACCTATTAAGTGTTTTGTTTTGCTAAAAGTTTTTGTTTGTTGATAAATTGAAGAATGAAATACAATAAAAAAGATGTTAGGCCACTTTGTTGCCGTCTATAATTGGCCACTTTCTGTCTATAGAAATATAGAGAGCAATCATGTGACATGTTTTATCCAATGCAATTGCGTCAGTCTAGTCCTAGGCAATACAGAGAGTCTTGAGCTGAATCTACCCTTGCTTTTACTGCAAAAATATTTTGGTTAATGTAAACCCATCTCTTTTTTCTTTATTTCATTGTTAATATAAAAGTGTATATATCAGTGGTGTCAGTACAGTTGATTATTCAGTGAACTCGGTACTCAGAGAAAGAGAGAGAGAGGGGTCTATAACCTTACCCCCCAGGGAACTCTGTAATCAGGACAGGAGTCGAGATGGAGGAGTTTAGTTTAACAACAAATGTGTAACCAGGCAAGGATCGTCACTAGACATATATCATACGTGTACTTGTATCTCATCCCCCATTCTGTAACCTCTCCTAGGGTAGATGGTAGGTCAGGTATCCACCATTATCCCCTGTAAATGCACAGCTTCTGTCAGCAGCTCATGGTATGGGGTTTCTGTATAACGTAATAGCTTCTGATTGTTCTATCTTGCATAGTCATGTAGCTCATTATTAACATCAAATCTTGGTATGAATGATAACAGCCTTTATTTTATTCAGGCTAATATTAATACTTGTAATATTCAACTATATGCACTTAAACAATTGATTAAGGTGGACATGCATGTATAACATCGTCAGATTAACAAATTTGATTATTCACCTAACTTCTGTAACTTTTGTTAATATGAACTGATAATTTTCGCCAATGTTGAATGAGTATATTGCTGATGATATCATTGTTTCTTTGTATAAAAAAAGAAAAACAAAAAAAAAAACAGCTAGATAGAATGAGATTGCACAATCTGTAGTATATAATAAGAATGCACAAGCTTAAAAATCAGAATGAGAATGCACTACCAGTAGCTATAAATTGTGGTGCATTAGTGACTCGATGATTGTAGGGATTTGATGTGAATACATGTAATAATATCAGTGAGTTTAAGGTATTGGATTATATGCCAGATTGTCAAAAAAAACCAAATTATATTGTTGCTAGAATCAAAATTTTACCATGACCAGTACAGGCACCGGTATATGATTGGGGAATTGTGAACAGAAAGAGTGTTGCACAGTACGATGCTAGATTTTGTTCCAGAGCATGCTGTCTTGAGTTGTTTTAGTTTCCATAGCATGCAGCTGGTTATTTGTTGGAATGAATATAAGCAGTCAATTATATCTTCATTTACCAGTAATACATTGAAACATTGATATAACTTACAGAAATATATACCAGTATTTTAATGTATTGAGTGAAAAAGATTTACTGGTAATAGTCAAGCATGAATGTAAGAGGTGCTCTGTTCTATCTGTAGATCATTTCTATATATATACTGTGTTTATTTTAAGTGAAATATTGTAAATGACATGACTTTTGGAATCCTCTTGTTGAGAGCGATGACTACTTGTGTGTTTCTGTAACTCGTTACAGGAATTCCTGTGTGCATGTGACGATGTAACAGAAGCACTGAGACCGGCTCGCGTCTCGCTCACTGTGCAACACTTAGATCTGTGTCCACGACTAACCCCGCGAGACTTTGCCATCGCCAAACTCTGTCTCGTTGTCTTTGTGTCCACCTGTCTGGCTGTGCTTTGGGGATACATGTGATGTTACTAAAACTAGATATATACTAATACTTAGAGCTTGTTTTTTTCCTTTTTATACAAAAAACACACGTTTTCTGTGTCTAAACCAATTTTGAGAAGGCTAGGTTGAATATTGTCAACCAACTTTTATTGGTGTGTTGTGTTAGAAATATTTGCACAATGTTCCTGATTACCTCTTATATATTATTATTAGTATTTGCAGTAATGAAGGCTTTTTGAAGAAATGAATTATTGAAATCATATTATGTGTCATAAACCTCAGTTGCAAAGATTTGTCCATATTTCCAGCCATTTTCACGTTAGCAAATAAAGAAATAATATATAAAGTAATCACAAATAAAAGTTGGTTTTCAGTTCCTTACCACCTCCAAGTTTACCATATAGCCTTCGTCTTTATAAATGACATGTCCATCTGACCTTCATTCATTTAAGTAGCAATAACTTGCACCATTCCGAAACCCATCAGGACCAAACATGAAGGGTAACGCATATTTACCTAGTAAAATGAATGTGTATGTGTTCAGTCCCAAAGAATAAAGAATAGATGAAAGGGTTATGATTAAAAATCTCTCCTCATATTGTGATATAGTTAGTGCTTTGTGATAATTTAGCATTTGATATGGACATGATTGTTTCGACATGCTTGAATTTAGTGGCTCAGAGCTCTAATATTTATTAGAAATTAATATTAATCATTTTTGATAGTAAAAATTGAATGAGCATGTAACCTTCCCAAAGTGCTAATAGTTCTTTCTCCAAGAACTTGAACTTTTTTTGTGTGCATTTGTTATGAAATCACACCAAGCTTTTATACATCACTTTTAAATTAACATTACTGCTGTGATTTGATTTTACATCACTTTAATGATACTGCTGTGTGTTTTTCAAGTTTGCCTTTGATTTTTGGCAAAGTAATAATAAAATAATGCTACCATTGTAATGCTGTATTAATGCTACATGTACTGATTACATATGATGCTATACCAGCCTAAAATCTTGTGATTTGTTTCTGCTAGCAGTGCCAATTATTGTATGGGCTATGAACAGATGTTGAATATACATGTATTTAGAAAAAGTTGATAATTATTCATCATCATCAAGTGATTCACAGTGAAAATTCATTTCATATGTACATAGATATGTGTGTGGAGAGAGAGAGAGAGAGAGAGAGAGAGTGCTTCTACAAAATTAATGTTGATGAAATTGGGACAAATCTTGCTGCAATTTGGACACTTGTAAACACATGTAGCAGAAATTGAAAAATAAAATTGTTTAGTTTTTTGTGATTTTGTTCATTGAACAGCAATTACATTGCGCACTCAATTGTGATACATGTATTGATACTTGCAATAATTTTTCTCCAATGGCAATTTGTGATCTGTTCTTGTGATGAATCGTTATGTTCTAACTGTGTCAGAAAGACTAGCAGAGACTGACAAATGAAATGAGATTTTGATGATTTTATGTATGCTTACTATGTATGTTAAGAAAAGGTTCAGTTATTGTGCAATATCAAGCATTTTAAGCAATTGTTTTGTTTAATTAGTTGAAATTCTGTAATAAATGGACAATAATCTGTTTTTCAAGACAAAAACTGGTTTGGTTTGCTAACTTGTAACAAAGTATAGAATGAACTTCTGTTCAAAGTATCATTGAGCTCAGGATACATTTACTATTGTCAATTACATGTACATGTATTACTCTTTCGTTAAGCAATAAAAAAAAAATCTTTGTCATTCAGAAAAAATGAATATCTTTAAAATGAAAAATAGATAAAGGATGAATAGTAAACTATGTTAAAACAATGGGCACATGAGAAATATGAAAACAACTAAAAAAGATATATTGAGTCTCAACATTTATCAATGAAGGTTATCATTTATGCTAAAAATAAGTTCTCATTTCTTTTCTCAGGAGCAGATTTGTAGTTCGCAAGACATTCTGGATGAGAATGGGATTATCCGTGTATCTATAACAGTAGCAGCCTTAGTTGCCGTGTCAACCAATCCCAAGTCGTCAGCTGTATAGTCAGAATCCCAAGGTCCCAAAACTTACAAAAAATTTCTCGTCGAAGTTAGCTCTCACGTTTCTTGCCTGTAACCAATGGAGGACAGGGTCAGTGTTTTGCTAGCTTCCATACCAAGATGAATTTTCTTCAGGGATCAAATACCGAAAGGAATTTTCATCAAAGGATCCATAATCTCTCGGTAATGCTTACGTAGACAAGATCTGATATCACAATTGTCATCATACCCAAAGAAATGGAACATATCTAGAGAAGAAACTCTCAAAATTGAACATTTCCTCTACGGAGCAACCAAGTTGTGTCCAGGTTATTAAAAGTATTGCTGTTTGCATAATTTCAGATTTTTAAAAAAAGAATATTTTCCCCTTGGAAGTTGAAGGAAAATGTTTTTGGGTCAGGTATATATTTGTTTCTATTTATATCCGGGATTTCTGTAGTCGGTGCGTACCAGGGTTACAGACTGTGATAATACTCAAGTTCACTGTATCAAAATGTGTATCACTAGTGTACTTAATTACTGTAGATGTAGGTCAAGGTCAAGTGCATCCTTCAAGATGATTTAGTACCTATTATAGACTTGGTGGGTATTTATGTATATATACATGTACATATATATAGAAACTGATATCAAAGAGCTATTTGTTCAAACTCGTATTGCCTGCAAATTAGTAATTGGGGGGAAAAGCTAGATGAAAGACAAAATACAAGACTGATTTAAAGATTTTACATGCAGTAGTTCCATGATTTTACATGAAGTATGCTGAGGTGCTATATCTTATATTTTGATATAATAAGTCACATGTCATTTCTGTCATTGCTTCGTCTTTTTTAATGCTCATTTCATGCATTCATGAATGGTTCTGTATTAAACTGGACCAGTTTACTAAAAAAGCACCAAGCTCTGCCTTATCTCAAACTAGAATATTGATGATGATTAGAATACTATCTAATGATATACAAGGATATGTACACTAGCTTTGCTTTTGCAGATGTATATGTCTTCAATTTCCATTCGTATTCTTCCAAGTGTTGTAAATGCCTCAACACTAGTGCTATCTATGTTTTTTAACGTATACTTTTTTTTTTTGGTAAATTGCAACTGGAGGACACACAAAAAAAAACCTCATTGTATAAAATTTGAAAAATGCAACTACCAAATCAAATAACTTTAATCTTTCACCTGTTGTTGTATTTACTCACATGTCGCTTCGGCTTCACAAATTCATGAAGGAGAGGTTGAACTGAGCATTAATGTTTTAGATCAGTTGTGAAATTTTGACCATGGTTTTTATCCTGTGCCATATCTTGACTTGAAGGCGGTAGCTGACCAGTCCAAAATATCCTCCTTGTAACACTTACAGCGGTTACTCTGTAGTCCCAACACCTATACACTGTATTTGAAATTGATCTGTTAAGGGAGATAACTCATTTTTTCCAAATTCAAAGAGTGATAATGTAATCAAAATTGTCAACCTGCATGTTTTTGATGCATTTCAAAAACTGTTCACATTTATTTTTGAAAAAAATCACTGATTACATTAAGCATTAAGCAGATATCAATATAATTTTATAGAGATGATGAAAAAAAAATTGTACCATATATAGAAAAAATAAAAAAATATCTACTCTAAGTATTCTTTGTGCTCACAGAATAGGTCTCAATTTTTTTTTTTAAAAACACCTTTTTAATACAAGTTGTATTATTGAAGCAACTATTTCTTTAAGACATAAATGTTTTCATTGAAGGAAAAGTATTAGGATTCAAGGGTTTTGTTGACTATATTTAGAATTTTTTATCATCAGCATTCAGTATCATTTTATACATGTACAGAAAAAAATGACTGCCAAGTTAAAACAGTTGTTTTAATTTTATCAGTTGATGTGCAATAACTTTGTGTTTGTATGTGATATGATGATCATGATAGTTATATAAAGCAATTGTTTTCTCTTCTCATGCTTGATACTGCAAGTAAGTATGCATGTAAGTGTACTATATATACCGGAAATACTAATACATGTACAGTAATAATACTGGAAATTTGTCTCCATCACTATATAATTTCAATTTCTTTATTGCAAAAGACATACGTCTTATAGCGTCTCAACGTCTTATACAAAAATCCATCTCTGATGTGGAGTTTTCCCCTCACAAAGCCCCTCCCCCTCCCCTTATTCATATTTGTCATGTTATGAACTAGTCTTTGTGATGTAAAATTTCTGTCCATTTGTACTAAAAACTATGCAGTGTTTCTCTTTTTTTCACAATTAGTGTAAAATTTGTGTGGGTAAGATTGTAAATATCCATGATGAGATTATGAATGTGTAACACCATTAAAACTAGAAACCATTGTAATTCTAATTTGATAGAAAAATTCTTGTTATGTACTCCCAATATTTATGCTGGCTTTTATTACACAAATTGTTTGATTTTTTTTTCTTTGTTATATTGGCTTTTATATATTAAGCAGAATAGTGGTCACTATTTGGGATAACACATTACATTTATACCTTAAATGATGATATGCCAGAACTTCACAAATACTTGTTTTAGTTGTTGCTTTTGTATCTCTCTGGGATTTCAAATAGTCTTTGTTTTTGTGTTCACTGTTTCCAAAACAAGTCAAAGATGATATTTTTTTCATTCATTTCTTACTTCTTTGATTTTCTTTCTTTTTTGTAATCAAGACTGAAATCAAACAACTATTTATTAATTTATTATCAAAAAAGAAAACCAAACAAATTATGTAATAAATGTGCTTTGCTATATTTAAGTTACTCTTTTATAGTTTAGTTGTCAGATTTGAAATTGCCTCTGGACGCATTGTAACAGAGACAAAGAATATGGAATCTAAACCAGTTACATGTATTGCAAAGATTTCATTGCGTTTTGCGACCATTAATTTGCTTTTTACTGTTCAAAACCATGTAATTTAAACATTGCATAGAGTTTAGGTCAAGAAAAGAACAGTTTTAAAAATAAAAAAATACACTAATTAGAAATGTTTTATGTGGTTTGTTTTTTAAATAGTTAGGGCCCCTTTCAAAAAAGGTAACTTGGAAACTGCTTTAGTTGGTCTGTCCATCTGCCTGCAACTTGGTTGTACTTTTGACTTTGCATGTGATCAAACAAAGTCTACAGGTGCAGTCACACGATGCAATTTTGCATCCAATTTTCAATTGACTTTCTCACGGAAGTCGATTGGAGTCGATTGTCGAGCAGGTCACATGAAATGATTTTAGAATCGATTTTTAAGTAAGAAAACCTATACAATAATTTTATTATAATTGTACAAGGAAAAGCCATTGTGACATTACAATTTCAACAGAGAGTCAATTGAATATTGGACGTTTGATCAAATGGAAAGTCAAAAGTACTACTGTACCAAGTTTGCATTCATAGGTCAATATACGAGACATGATAGTAGTACGTGTTAATGTTGTCTGACACAAAGTTAAGCCGAAATGATTAGCATTGTCGGTAGTCTATAAGAAAAGTATGTGTATCGGTACATGTAGCGAGTACCAAGTTACCTCACAGCCTCCATTTAAATCTCAATACTGATATAAATGGCAGATAAAGATGAATTTTAATAAATCCCTTCCTGAGGTAATTATTATATTATCATAGGCTATATTATAACATGTACTTCAACGTTTTTAAAATCATCCTGGGCTTACAATTGCATGGGCACAGTTGCTTTTGCTTGACGACTTGGGAGGATTCTTGCGATGCCATTGGATGATATGTCCCTTGACTGACAACAATACTGCGGACACATGACCCCCTTTCAAATAGACTAGAAGTTGAATGGCTTATCCAAGAAGAAGGAAGGAATAAACCAAATGATTATAATATAACATTTAATATTATATATAAACATTGCTATATTATTTGTTGTTTCTAAACAAAGAATTCCACTTATAGTAACTGTTGCTGATCTCTTATACTCTGTTCTCCCAAGATATATAATCCTTGCAGCACATTTTTTTTAATAATTTGATATTTATTCAAAGATTCATTTTTTGAAACACCCCTTCTAGCTTGTTAGGTTGAAGGTGATTTTGCATTCCTAACAACATGATGATGGTGACCCAGATGATAAATGTTGAAAATTGTGCGAGGAGTCCAGAGAATTTCCAACTGGAAAAAAGATGTATGATTTTCCCATTACAAATCTCTGTGTAATATCTTTTTTCGTTCTTGTTAATTCTTTTGGGGGGAAAAGAGAGATGTTAATGAGAAAATCATGGCTTTTCCCCCTTTTATTTATTTCAATTGCGCCTCTTTGACAGGTTTGTTCATTGTGGCTCAAAATTGTCGAAAAGTGATGAAAATTAAAACCTAGGACAGACTATAATAGAACCATTTTGACAAGGCCTTGGATTTTCGGTAGGATGTAACTAACTTTTTCTTGCATCAAAACAAGTTAGAAATGATACTTGTTTCAAGTGAAACATACATATTAGATATGTAGTCTTAGCTCAAATGCCAGACAATTCTTGTTGATTTCATAGAGCTATGTCTGAGTGGCCAGCAATGAAATAGACAGGCCTACGTCACATTGCTGTTTGACACAACTTCCTGAAGTCCAAGCTCCTGTTAAAATGGTTCTATCTTTACGGCATCATTATCATCTAGAAGATGACATAACCATTCACTAAGTATTATCATATTACACCATTCTCCACTATTACCAGTATCTAAGTGACGTCATTGGTCTATTTCTGTTGACATGATAGCTTTATCGTCCAAGATTAACCGTTCCAAAGTTCTTTAAACTATCTCAAATGTAGTTTATTTTTTCACAGCACGGTTCATGTGATAAAGGAATTATACCGTATACACCTTGGTTGATTGATTTTTTAAATTAGGAAACAATTCTCAAAGCAGCTAGGTCTAATTTGCAGACCTCACAGAAGAACTAATGAATAGAGAGAGAAAGAGGAGAGATAGGGAGGAGAGAGAGAGAGGAGAGATAGAGGAAGGAGAGAATCACAAACACAATGCTAGGAACAATTTTCATTTATTAACCACATAATTTCAACAATGCCATGATTTGAATCAATAACTAATGAATTACAACACGTAATTATGTAACCCTACGGTACATCAGCATCTCTACGACCACATCAGTCAATCAACACCCTGCTTTGTTCTGTATTTACCCACAATGAAAAATAAATTTCTGTGTATGCATTTGAAAAAACAAACATCCCCAAGGCAAATGAATTTAATACCACTTTGGTTGAATGTATCTATAATTCAAAGGATCAATAATCTGCCTCTTGATTTTTCTACATGCTTAATTTATCTTTGGACAAATTACAATATTATGAATGGAGTTATTTCAGCAAATATAAAATTACATCACTTTTATTTGCTATATATTATTATGACATTTCTTTATAACATCCCCCTTTCATTATATTTATTTTTTTCAAAGTTTACAGGAAAGACTTAGTAAGACACGGACAAGTTTTGTAGCTTTAACTGAGACAGAACATTTGAATAAAAATGTAAAAAGACATGTCACACACTACAGACGCTTACTGTAAACCAACTATTTCGCAACAACTTTATTTCGCGATTTGCAGGAGATAAAATGGGTTTGCGGCGACTAATTTTATGATCAAGATTTAGATTGTCTTGAAAATAATATAGCAGACACATTTGAGAACTGATCTGCAGCAAGAAATATGAATTCGCGATGACCAGGCTCTCGCGAACCTCATGAAAATTTCTCGGTCACAAATAAAAGTTGGTTTACAGTATCTAAGATTGTCTGAATCGTCATTTTCCTCAGTCACCAACACGAGCACTGTATGTTGATATGAAAACAAATATTTGCCATTTTGTGAAATAATCAGAGATATTCAAATAAAATAATGACAATTATGATATTCATAATGGTGATATGCCATTCAGTTAAACAGTTTATAACCACAGTTTATAACCACAATAAATCTAGAGATAAAATATTCAAATTTTACAACTACCATTAAATCTACAATGAGTTGTTGGAGGAGTTGTCTGATGCAATAAACAAAGCTACTACAGGTAAATTTAGTCTACCATACAGCATTTTATAGTTATCACATAAAACAGAATGCATTTTGATAAACTGGTATTCAATTAAACATTCATAAAGATTTTCTATTTAGATCTCTGGGCTTTTGAATAAATTACGAAAATGTTGCAAGCCCGATTGTTAAGAGAACATATTGTTGCATTGTGTCATTGCACCAAAAGTATAATTATAATAAATATTTTATATGGATTTCCACAATTCCATCAGTCTGGTAAAAGTAAGTAAAAAAAAAAAAGAATATTAAAAGGATTTAAATTTTGACATTGAATGTCATTATATAATCAAAACACACAAGAAAGAAGATATTAATATAAATAAGCAATGGGACACATGACATTTTCAGAACATAATAAATTTGAGACAATTGATCGTGCACAAATAATACAATTTTTTTCAATACCTGCTTTGCTAAATCCTACATGTAGTTTCTCTTTTAAAAAAAATCAATTTTTTGAGGAATTTTAAAACATTTTTCCGCAATGCTGCTTATGAATTCAAACTGGCCCGTATTTTTTTATACAATGATGAATACAGTACATAGTACTTAATTCAAGCTCTATTTTTCCAAATGTAAATGTTTTAAGTAGTCCATAGTGAAAAAAGAGGTGGGGTTTTAATGACTGGAATGTATTAAATCCTCTTTCATGATTTAATGAGTCCTATGCTGGGTGACATCACAATATTTTTTTTAATGATATCCTATTTCTATGACATCACAATATCATGACATCACAATCTGTATGGTTTGTTCTTGTATCGAAATAAGTGTGGATCTATATATTTGATCCTTATAAAAAATATGCAGTGTATTATCTTTTAAGTCTTTGCATGAATGTAATGTTCCAAGATTTTTTTTTTAAAAATACATCTATACCCGTATTCAACTTTTAAGACTATTTGTTAATAAACTGTTGAATTCCCAATGGTTTATATGATAAAATTCTTCATGGAGGGTCACCTTGTTTTTATAGCTTCTACAGCTTCCTACCAATATGGTATTATTACATTACAATGTTTACATTGTATTAAGCTCATTGCCAGTTTATACTATAAACAAGAGGCCCAGGGGCCACATCGCTCACCTGAGCAACAATTACCTTAATTCTGATCAAATTAGCATTACAGTATCAAAATATCTTGACAACTGAGTACAGTAGATCTTGCTAAAAAAATTGAAAATCTGCCAATTTTTATCAACCTCTTATTTTTTGGTAAATACCAAGCCCCTTTTGTTGTTGTACCTGTAAGAAGATTTTTCTCTATTCCTATATACCCCCCCCCCCCCATTTCATGGCCCCATTTTTCTCTAGGGAATCATGGTTTCATCAGACTTAAATCTGCATAACCTTTGCTTTCACACTAAGAACTGAGTTTTGAACCGAACACTTTCCCAGAATAGTTTTAAAGATTTTCTCTTTATATTCCTATGTAAAAATTCAAACCGCCATCACGGTCCCGCCCTTCCACTAGGGACTGTGATTTTGCAAACTTGAATTTACACTACCCGAGGATGCCTCTACACAAGTTTAAACCCTTTCTGGCCAAAAATTCTTTAAAAAGAAGATTTTTAAAGATTTTCTCTATATATTCCTAAGTAAAAATTCACACCCCATTGTGGCCTCACCCTACCCCTGGACTATTATTTAAACAAACTTGAATCTATATGATCTGGGGATGCTTCCACTCAAATTTGGGCTTTCCTGGCCTAATAGTTTTGAGAAGAAGACTTTTAAAGATTTTCTCTATCTATAAAAATTCATCCCCCATTGTGACCCCGCCCTACCCCCAGGGACCATGATTTGAACCATGATTTGAACAAACTTGAATCTACACTTCCTAAGGATGGTTACATGCCAATTTGAGATTTCTTGGCCAAATATTTTTGAGAAGAAGATTTTTAAAAGATGCTTTCATTTCAATTTGAGCTTTTCTGGCCTAATAGTTTTTGAGAAGATTTTTAAAGATTTTCTCTTATGTAAAACATGATCCCCCTATTGTGGCCCCTACCCCCGGGGACCATGATTAGAACAAACTTGAATCTACACTATCTGAGGATGCTTCCACTCAAATTTGAGCTTTCCTGGCCTAATAGTTTTTGAGAAGAAGACTTTGGCTCAGGTGAGCTAAAAAGGTTATGTTTACAATACAATAAGTTGTTAAACTTGGTGTCTGGAAGAAGAGACTTTGAAAATTTTCTTAATAAATATTGATAATTTTTTTCCTTTTTTAATCTTTAGTTTTTAAGATCTGTGTACAAACATAGAATTGTGAGCAAATCTCTGTATCTTGCTTATAATTCGAAGCTTAACACTCAAATATGGTTAGTAAATAGAAATTGTAAACAATTAAAACACAAGAAACATGCACTATAACAAATAAAGAACACAATTTATTTTTTCGAAATGAATCATATATATACATGTACATGTATATACCTACATATTTCCGACAGCGATATCAAACTCTATTTAAACTGAATAAACTCGAGAAAATGCCGAGCATCTCAACAAAACCTATTGCATTAATCTACCATTACGCAAAATATAATGCCGAATTACCGATAGAATGAATTGTATTTCAGTACTTTTTTGATACATCAGATTTTGCTTAATTTGCGCAGGTAAACAGTTAACTGTTTGATTTACCGAAGTCTCTGTTTGATTTGATACGTAAAAATCACGAATTACAGACGATAGTTCCCAGGTTACAAAGCATAAATATTGAAAACGAAACGAAAATCAGAACAAGCTAACACCAACGTCATGTGTGAAAACTGTCAACGCATTGAAATATTTCGCCTCAATTTACTTCACAAAATCGGCACCAATATATTTTGCATGTTTCAAAAATTTCCCTTCATTCGCGAACTGTTGCACAACAAGCAAATTCATCATAGTCAGATCGACCCTTTTTCGTATAATGTCATGGCTGCTTTAAACAAAGAACCTCGTTTTAGATGTATGGAATACGAGTCTTGGTAAAATGGGTACGCAAACCCGGGCCGTGGCAAAATAAAAGCCGGGGCAGATCGGCAATCGTCAATTCCAAATACGCATTATTTTGCAGCAATATTTACAGCAAATACAAATATACTGGTCCATCAAATATCCTGAAATTTTAATGAGATTGGCAGATTAATAACTGCCAATCTTTTGTTTTGCCCAGGCCAAGTCTTGTCTACCCATTTTACCGGATGCCGAATCCGAAGCTATTAAAAACACGCTTTTCCTTTGTTATTTTTTTTCGTAATAACTCAGATTTGAAACAGAATTAGACCTTAATTTTTGCAATTTATATTTTCCTTCCCATAAGGATAATTTATGCTAAACTACGTTGAATTGGAATCAGTAGTTCTTGAGAAGAAGATTTTTTTAAATGCACCCCCCTTTTTCTACAGTTTCAAGGTTTTCTCCGCTTTGAATACAGATCGGACTTTTATTTCTGCAATTTATATTCGCCCTCCCATAAGGATGCTTTGTGCCAAATTTGGTTGAAATTGGATAAGCGGTTTTAGAGAAGAAGTTCAAAATGTAACAAGAGGCCCATGGGCCACATCGCTCACCTGAGGAACAAGAGGTATGATAAAATCAGCTCAATGGAGTCATAATACAAACTATCTGGACAATGTACAATAATTCATGTAAATCCTGTATAAATAAAATCCATTTTCCCCTGGATATTCTTATGTTTATAATCATTAGTCCCTTTTCTAACAGGATGATTTTATAGTCATATCATATGTTGAGTATTGCAGATCTAAAAAAGATCCCTAACAATAGTTTATATATGGGATATAAACGTACATCAAACTCTGAACCTTCTCGTGAGGCCAAAGAATTGTCCTGGGGCCAAAGTCTTCACAATTATAAAGAATCATCTGGCTGATTAGTTTTTGAGAAGATTTTTAAAGATTTACCCTATATATTCCTTTGTTAAACTTTGACCCCCCATTGTGGCCCCACCCTACCCCTGGGGATCATTATTTTCACAACTTTGAATCTACACTACCTGAGGATGCTTTCACACAAGTTTCAGCTTTCCTGGCTGATTAGTTTCTGAGAAGAAGATTTTTAAAGAATAACTCTGTTTATTCATATGTAAAACATCGACCTCCCATTGTGGCCCAAACCTACCCCCAGGGGTCATGATTTTCACAAATTTGAATCTACACTACCTGAGTATGCTTCCACACAAGTTTTAGCTTTCCTGGCTAATTAGTTTCTGAGAAGAAGATTTACTGTATATAATCATATGTTAAACTTCGATCCCCCATTGTGGCCCCAACCTACCCCCAGGGGTCATGATTTTCACAACTTTGAATCTACACTACCTGAGGATGCTTCCACACAAGTTCCAGCTTTGCCTGCGAATTAGTTTCTGAGAAGAAGATGTTTAAAGATTTACTGTATATATTCCTATGTTAAACTTTGATCCCCCATTGTGGCCCCACCCTACACCCGGGGGTCATGATTTTCACAACTTTAAAATTTACACAACCTGAGGATGCATCCACACAAGTGTCAGCTTTCCTGGCTGATTAGTTTCTGAGAAGAAGATTTTTAAAGATTTACTGTATATATTCCTATGTAAAACGTCGATCCCCTATTGTGGCCCCTCCCTACCCTCGGGGGTCATGATTTTCACAAATTTGAATCTTCACTACCTAAGGATGCATCCACACAAGTGTCAGCTTTCCTGGCTGATTAGTTTCTGAGAAGAAGATTTTTAAAGATTTACTTTTTATATTCATATGTTAAACTTCGACCCTCCATTGTGGCCCCACCCTACCCCCAGGGGTCATGATTTTCACATCTTTGAATCTACACTACCTGAAGATGCTTCCACACAAGTTTCAGCTTTCCTGGCCGATTAGTTTCTGAGAAGAAGATTTCTTAAGAGTTACTCTATATATTCATGTTAAACTTCGACCCCCCATTGTGGTCCCATCCTCAGGTGAGCTAAAAAGGTTAAGTTTACAATTCAATAAGTGGGTTTCTGGAAGAACAGATTTTGAAAATTTCCGTAATAAATATTGACTATTTTTTATACTTTTTTAATCTTTAGCTTTTAAGATCTGTGTACAAACATAGAATTGTGAGCAAATCTCTGTATCTTGCTTATAATTCGAAGCTTAACACTCAAATATGGTTAGTAAATAGAAATTGTAAACAACATGCACTACATGTATAACAAATAAAGAAAACAATTTATTTTTTCGAAATGAATCATATATATATACATGGATATACCTACATATTTCCGTAAGCGATATTAAACTCTATTTAAACTGAATAAACTAGAGAAAATGCCGAGCATCTCAACAAAACCTATAGCATTAATCTACCATTACGCAAAAGATAATGCCGAATTACCGATAGAATGAATTGTATTTCAGTACCCCTACATCAGACTTTGCTTAATATGCGCAGGTAAACAGTTAACGTAACTGTTTGATTTACCGAAGTCTCTGATTGATTTGATACGAAAAATCACGAAATACAGACGATAGTTTCCAGGTTACAAAGCATAAATAATGAAAACGAAACGAAAATCAGAACAAGCTAACACCAACGTCATGTGTGAAAACTGTCAACGCATTGAAATATTTAGCCTCAATTTACTTCACAAAATCGGCACCAATATATTTTTCATGCCTTCATACGCGAACTGTTGCACAACAAGCAAATTCATCATAGTCAGATCGACCCTTTTTCGTATAATGTCATGGCTGCTTTAAACAAAGAACCTCGTTTTAGAAGTATGGAATACGAGTCTTGGTAAAATGGGTAATGCAAACCCGGGCCGTGGCAAAATAAATGCCAGGGCAGATCGGCAATTGTCAATTCCAAATACGCATTATTTTGCAGCAATATCTACAGCGAATACAAATATACTAGTCCATCAAATATCCTGAAATTTTAATGAGATTGGCAGATTAATAACTGCCAATCTTTTGTTTTGCCTAGGCCAAGTCTTGCCTACCCATTTTACCGGATGCCGAGCCCGATTGAAATACGCCTTTCCTTTATTATTATTTTCGTAATAACTTCAATTTGAAACAAAATTACCACTTAATTTTTGCAATTTATATTTTCCTTCCCATAAGGATAATTTATGCTAAACTACGTTGAATTTGCCTCGGTAGTTCTTGAGAAGAAGATTTTTAAAAATGCACCCCCCTTTTTCTACAGTTTCAAGGTTTTCTCCGCTTTGAATACAGATCGGACTTTAATTTTTGCAATTTATATTCGCCCTCCCATAAGGATGCTTTGTGCCAAATTTGGTTGAAATTGGATAAGCAGTTTTAGAGAAGAAGTGCAAAATGTAAAAAGTTTACAGACGGACAGACGGACAGACGGACGACGGACAAAATGTGATCAGAATAGCTCACTTGAGCTTTCAGCTCAGGTGAGCTAAAAAGTTTACAGACGGACAGACAGACGGACGGACAGACGGATGGACGGACGGACAGACGGACGACGGACAAAAAGTGATCAGAATAGCTCACTTGAGCTTTCAGCTCAGGTGAGCTAAAAAAACACTAAACTTATGAAGCAAAAAATCCATATTTTCTTAGCAGTGGACCCTACTTCAATGTCATTGGGAATTCCTTAAAACTGTAATACAGCATGTCACTTTTAATGACTTTGCTGAGGTATAAGTAATTATACAAAAAACCTTTTACTCTCTTATATTAATATCAATCAAATGAACTACATTTACACATGAAATACTTCATGTCAAAAATTCAAATAACGAAAAAGACTACTATGAAATACTTGGTTAATGGAAACTGCAATGTTACAGTGATAGGACCAATAGTCAAAACATTTTCTGGACGGAAAGGTTTTGTACGCACAAAAAAAGTGTAATTTTTGTTCTCCTCTGTTTGTAAAATTGAAAGAAAAAAGCTCTCTTCATATTTGTACATGCAGTATATAACAAGAGAAAAAAATGTACTGAACAATTTCTGATTTCAAAATTGAAAAGCGTGAGAGTGTTTAGTTGAAAAAAAAAAAATTCAAAAACAACCAAAAACTTTAGTTTGTCTCAATTTGTTCTAAATCCAAATCTTCTTGAAGCGGAAATATTTCTTCCACCTCCCCATGGTCTCCGAGAAGCTTGACTGGTCCATCTTCCTCTTCTTCGAGGTCATTGGGGTCGTGGTCCAAAAACTCGACGCTGCTGGTTCGTCCCTGCTCCATCTCAGAGATGGGACTCGTCGTGGACTCCATGGCTCGACTCAGTGGAACATCATTGTCCAGGGGAGAGCTGGCTATCGGCATGAGACTCATGACCGACTCCAATTCTTCATGAAAACGTGATACCCGCTTCTGGAAAACAAAAAATTATTTGTTCAAACCATTGTGATAGTAAATCATTTTAGAAATCCTCAAAACTTGCATTACATTTGAACATTCAAAGCCAACAAAAAAATTTTGTTCTGAGTGCCTATAAATTGGGAAAAATTTTCTAATTGAATATTTATGACTTGTTTTGGATTTCATCATCATTAACATTCTTACCCATGAAACTATCTTTAAAAAAAAAATTTAAACCCTTGCACCTGATACAAATTTTCATTTATTTAAAACTTAAACTGAAATTTAACTACTGAAATCATAAACAACTCACCTCTGTCATCTTTAAGAAATTCAGGGACGGTCTTTGATCATGGTCCCTTCGTCGTTTGACCCCGTATTTCCTGTCGTGAAGAACGGACGGCTGTGACCGACACCGAGGTATTCTGTGTCGGTGGGGTGAGGACTGAACTGACCCAATAAACAGAGGAACACTGGGCGTGGAGCCCGCCGACGAACTAGATGAGATTTGGTCCTCATATGAAAGACTACGGTTATCAAAAGCATGAAATTTTTGGTATGATGAAGCATCCTGTCGACCAGAGCAGGTCGAGGCGGACGATGGGCGTGGCACTGGTGATTCGGGTGGCGTGAATATATCCGGTGGTATGTGAAACCCGTGACTGCTACATCCTCCAGGCTCATAATGAAAATTTCGGGGAACTATACTAATAAAGTTTGAAGTCTGTTGACAATGTGCATTGTCTGTGTGTTGTGACTCTGAAGAGTTTATGTGACAGGGATTCGAGGACGACAGTTCTTTTTCATTAGATATCACAGCTATTGGCCGCCAAACTCGCGTTTCCTGAGGCTGCCACCTCTGGGGACACATTTTGTCTGGGGGGACAGACAGGGAGCGACAGTGCCTCTTGGATGGGGGGTCCACCTGACTGTTGAAATTCTTGTCACATAATGACTGCTCCCTGAGATTATCTGGGTAGTCCCCCTGAGGAAATCCGCCTAGGACTTTGTTGGTTTCATCAGGGTTCAACTGCAGTGTGTACACTTTTTTGTCTGGAACAAAACCAACAAAGGTTTACAAATCAACATTTAAAATTATTTACTAGTAAAATGGGTATTTAAATCTAATTTTAAAAAATTAAGATGTCTTTCTCAGTTCTAAAAAAGCAATTTCAATCTTCTGAGGAAAAAAATATTCACACACATTTATATCTTTAAATTTAATCTAATTGGTGCAACTAATGCATTACTTTTTACAGTTATTTTTCTTTTAAATGGCTATATTTATACTTTCATGACCATATATTCAAAGAACAGTACATCTACCAGTAGGATTTCAGTAATTAATACCCATACAGTAATGAAATCTCATCTTGAGTTTAATCAACATACACCTTATTATGACCAAAAAGCCAAGACGTAATCTTGAATTGTGTAAGCCATGATACAGTATGTGGTACCGTAATAGGATATGCTGTTTATTGATTTTTCTTCTCAGATACCTTAAAGATGCAACTTCTAGGTCACATAGCTTTCATCTGCTAGTCACATTACCTATGCATTAGTAGCCATATCACCTACGCATTAGTAGTCATATCCAAATATAGCACAGATCTATCCAATATCCAAAGACTCTACTTTTTAAAAATTAGAGAGAGAGAAGGTCAGAGCTAAATTTAGCTTTCAAAGTCTGACAAGATCGAAAAAGTAACAGGGAGTGGGGGGGGGGGGGGGGGGGGGGGGTGTTATAAAGCTCTTCTGTTCCTTATACCTTATTATGCCACAGTCTAACTAAAGACTGATTATGCTATTCACAGAAAGTGGAATCTCATCTCCTAAAAATTCAATGTCCTCTATTTTGCCAATAAAATGTGTCCTATTTAGTAGCAGAAAAAAAGCCATTTCTAGTGTATTTGTTTAAATAATTACCGTCGGTAGGTTTCATTTGTATGCATTGTGGTATTTTTTTTTCCATACAGTTTGAACAAGCTCTCGTTTGGCTCAGACAGGATAGCTACTTGTACAGGAAATGCAAATTTTCGCAGATAATTGATGGTGTCAGGGAATTTTAAGCACGGACAGAAAAATTCTTCCAAAGTGATCTAGATAGGCTTTTAGAAACACTTTGTGGTTCTTTAAATTTGTTGCCAGTCACAATCTTGAATATAAAGCAACTGCCAACATTTTTTAAATCTTCTTACGAGATCTTCAAACCTTCCAAACCTTAAGTGCCAGTATAGAATTTTGTTGTTTTAAGCTATTTTAAAGTATTATATGATTATTGTTATAATTCATTCTTTAAATCTATAAATATACAACGTGAACCTAACAGGCTTAAAAAGCCAATTTTCTTTGAAAACAAAAGATATAGATCATTTCAAAATACAATGCACTGAGCAGTACCAGGTATTTCACTTATCATAAAAAAGCTTTGACAATTGACTTTTTTAAAAGCATTATTTGTAATATACATTGACAAAATAATGCTTTATGGTTTGTACAATCTCTCATACACACATTAAATAGCTACCTCAGGAACTAATTTAAAAGTATGAATTTTTAATACAAGCAACTTCTAATGTCAACCAGTCCGTGCTCAGATTTTATATTGGTTCAATATTCATTCTTGATTCTCGCATCATCTTTTTTCATACTTGATGTATTATCTTCTTCTTTTTTTAAGCTTTGCAATTCAAGCAGGATACATTTATAGAATGATAATGACAATATTTAATCTGACTTTCCTGAGGGCAATGTCCGTGCAGAATGCCACCTGAAATCAGGTGTCTGGTTATTTTTTCTCTTTTTAAAGATTAGCTCTCAAGATTATATTGATTTGTGAACAAGTTTGAAAATCCTTGGAATTACCTGCCCCTGCCAACTTGGCCTCAGCATTGCGACTTAATTTAAAACCATCTCCTGGACGGATCTAAAAATTAAAAATATATACATTATACAAATATTAAATATCATATACGGTATATCAATAAAATTAAATTTCAAAAATATATAAAATCTGGTGTAGCTTGTTGCAATTTAATATCTTTTTTATCCATCACACAGTTTTTTTTTAGCAAGGTTTCAATTTTGAACAGATTAGACAAGGAAAATCAGATATTCAAAGTATCATAAACACCTCTGAAGTTTTCCTTCCTTTAAACTGACAAAAAGCTATAGCTCTCGATCGGGCCCTTTTAAAACTCTTGATGATAAACAAACTATTTTAGAAAAGTTAAAATGATCAAATTTATTTTATTCCCCCAGCCCTACATAATTCTTACAACCTCAGGTAATTCAATCATATGGAACACTGCATTTCCTTTTTCAGGTGAAAGAGTCAAGGTTAATTGGCTTTTGTCAGAGTGGTTGAAATTTTTACAAGAAAATCAATAATCTCTATACAAACTGACACCAAAAAGGTATATATTAATGTTCATATTATAAATTTGGAACTGATGCGAATCAGTGATTTTAGTACCAAGTGGTGCCAGTTGGATTAATTTTTATTGTCCCTTCAAAGGTTTTATGTACATGTCCTTCAAAACACCAATACAGAAATTTGGAATAATATCAATACATGGGGGTCATCATTAAATTTATAATGTCTGCACAACGAACATGTCAACTTATGTTGAAATAGATTTTTTCCATTTGATAGAAATTTACTTGACATTTTTCTGCACGAAAAAATGAAATAAAGCTTTGCACTAAAAATTCTAAATCTCTCTCCTTATTCCAATCTCTGTTACCGTAAATTGTGGGTTTATATCTAGGGTTTATTTGGGATGCTCTTAGACCTCAATATGAAATATTTTGGATGGAAAACAGTTAAAGATATACTGGTATTTTAAGACATTTTACAAATTAGGCCACATCAATTTAATTTCCTGCTCGTCGGACCCACACTCTCGTATTTAAATAAACCTATACAAATAATATTATTTTAAATTTCCTGCATCCAGGAAATTCCTTTCTATGCTCTGTTCTATTTGCACTCTATTTTAAATCGATATAGCTTGTACCTTTTTCATCAGATGTCTGATCAACAAGAAATTAAATTGGTGTGGCCTTAGGTCGAAAATTTATCTCTGGAAACTCCAGATGTTGCGACAGAAATAAACAATGTCAATTTTTTTTAAAGCCTGATTCCTGCAGCATCATATTCTATGATAAGATACGATACCAGTCACTGAGATAGTAATTAAAATCTTAGTTTATCCCTATATTTAGGTCTAGGGAATCCATGTTTGTGCAAGACCAAATATATCAAAACGTCCGCCAAAAAATTACCTTTAGTTAGACAAATCATATAAAAATTGAACATTGGAAAAATGTTACAAGTGCATGTGAACATTATGTGGATGAAATAAAGTTAATGTACAGCTACACAGATAAAAGATGTTAAAGAGATTTCTAAACTCTGATATATGACCATTCTTTTCCTCTACTTAGAGATAATTAAATCTGATATAAACGCTCTTTTATGACATTAATACCTTTTTTCTCTAGATCTCATAATTTGCTATAATAATGTACAGAGATCAGCACTGACCAAAGTATAAGGTTCTTGAGGTTTACTATTATAATAACGCAAGATTTTTTTTCTCACACCCAGCGGTCTTTTTCCATAAAAGATTAAAACAAAACAATATACCTAATAGCGACTGACAAGTGTAAGTCGTCATAGAACCAGATCTTCAATACCCTCGATGTACGTCAGATGACATTCATTAATGCATAAATGATTGTAAACTGAGATAGCTGTATTGAATTTATTAGAATAAGGAGCAGGGAACATGAGTAAGACACCAAATGATTATCTTCCCACTGTTGGAAGTTCTTTCAAAGGGACCCCAAAGGTCTGTTCTAGTCTAAAGCTTCTTTGTGTCTTCATAATATGGACAGATCTCTTTAAATATACAAAACAACCGAGATCCCAAGATCTCCAATTTGTGGGTCACAGCTCATATGCTGAGCAAATATGCTCCTCGAGCGAGTTTTTTGGTTCACTTGGTACATACGCCCAAGCCATTGCTATAACACTCCAAATTTTTAGAAAGTGACATGTGGATAACGTCAGAAGGAGAAATGATTTATTGTGTGTTTTCAAGTAGCCAGAAAATTAAAATTCGGTCCTTTTTACACCCATCCACCCACCATTTTACCCACAGCTACTCCACCCGATTCCTCCAAAATACAAAATTGATATCTGAACTCAGATTTAAAGCGTTGATGACTGGAAAATTGATAAAATTTGTTCAATTCACTCAAAACTTAATCCGTCACAATTTTGCGAGCTATACTTACAAATTTAATTTGAGATGCATTTTGATTGGCCGATTCCTCCAGAGACTGCTCACGGAACTTCTTGGCCAGGATGTCCATGGCCAGAACTGACCCCCCTTCCACTGGCTTGGGGAACAATTCACGGGCCACAAACGACGACATCGCTCCGAGAGGAAAAAGAATGAAAAAATCAGTGATTATCACAGACACACTTGGGAACAAACCAAGTCATTGTGGATCTAGGCGTCAGGACAGGTAACCGCGGAACTCTACCACACTAAAGATGGCAGCTGGAAAATGGTCCTCCATAATTCATACTTATAGGTCTTGAATTTGGCCACAATCACACCTAAAACAATAAAACAATCATGTTCAGTAACACTGCATGGGATGATGCAGTTAGCGCTCTATTATTAGTTCCGCGGGTCTACTTTTCCAATGTCCCTCAGCTCCAGTACAAAAATATTTCCTGGCCTCAGCAACTAGGAGAGGGATATGAAAAAAAAAAATCAATGTGCCCTGACTGCTTTATTGCTAAGATCAGATTACTGGGGTTTTTTTCTTTAGTACAATGATGTAAACTACACACTCAGAAAACTCCAATCTGTTTGCATTACTGCTAAGAGGTACCTGATATGCCGTTAAAAATGACGGCGTCCGGAGAAAATTCTCCCTCAATCTAACATACTTCATTGATTTCCATGTGTTGAATCAACATTGACAGCCTCCAGCCAAATATGCACAAAATTCTCCACCATAAAAATTCCCAAACCACACTATAAGCTTTTGAGCCTTTGCTGAGGTGTTTTTGTCGTTGTCAGAACCGACTTCAATAACCAATAAAAGGCCATCAATCTATAGACAATTTTATATATATATATATATATATCACTCCTTATTCACTTAATCAAATGAGCTGTTGCTTGACTTTTCAGTTCAACACCTTTCAATGTAAAGGAGATATTTTAAAGCACTACACACACAAACATGGTTGTGGGGACCTCTTCACTTCCCAGCACGAAGGATTCACGCAGGGCAATGTGCCAGGGCTTACAAACGTGGTCACAAAAGACAACATTTGCCATGCTAAACACATTGTATTTGCACACATCGCAGAGCCAAAGTGGTCATTTAATGCAATACACAAGGTCGTTTAGTCTGCTAAGTATTAACAAAGACCCCTTCAAGCACTTACAACAGATTAAGAGAATTACACAAACTTCTTTTTTACTTTATAAAAGATTATTGATTTAAAATAAAATTATGTCACGATCAGAGCACACTTTCTGACTTACATTCTACGATCTTGCGGGTCCAATTTTTCTAATATCTATATTTTACTCATATAAATTTCCTCCTTCGACGAATGTACTTTTAATAGATTTCATTTTACAGTTACAAACATGGCTTAAATACCACTATCTGGCAGTGTCAACAATCAAGTCACCCCCCTACAGGTACTGACATTTATCAGATCACGTACTGTGGAGCACTTGTGAAAATAACACTTAATTCATAGAGACAATATACCCCACAGCTACACAAGAAGGGTTGTTTTCTATCAAGTCTTAAACCCATTACATCATAACAAAAATTACTAAGATTAACTAAAGCCAAAAAAAAAAAAAGATAAAAAATAACCTTTTTCCTCCAGAGTAATGTATGATCATTCAAAAAACAAAGACAGCTGCAAAGAGATTCTGTTTTGAATATAAAATGTCATTGATTTCTTTGTTTTGGGAGATCAAATTCAACCTTGAGTATTAAACAAAAAAAACAAGAAGAAAAAAAAAAGTTTGAATATCAAGATAAAGTGGGTGATCGGCTGAGGCTAGTTGTGTAGTTAAAAAAAACATTTATTCATGCCTGCCTGGTGACAGAGCGGTGGAGAGTGATTGTTTCAAAATATTGATGTTCTAAGATCTCTGTAAATATGGTTCACAGTTTAGCAAATACACTGACGTTATTAATGATAGCAGTAAAGCATTTCTAAGAGATATATGGAGGGTTTTTTTTGTTTTTTTGTGACTCTTCTTCCTTAATACACGGCTACATATTGTATGATAGGGCAAGTTCTTATATCATAAATGACCCTGACATTCCAGGATTAGCCCGACAGAAAAAAAATAATTTGGAATAAAGCTATCAAGTTTACACTAATAGATAATCAATGCAAACTTTTCACAAGCACACTATCCGCCACCGATAGGATTGGTCCATCAGAATAAAGTGAAATTTATTTTTTGTGATTTTTTTTAGGGGGGGGTCTAGATTCTAGGGACTAACCAGTATGAGAGTGTATTAGAAAAGCAGTAAAAAGAAATAAATCACCAGTTTATATATATTAACCACATACTTAAAAATACCGGTAATGTTCTTTGTGTTTTAATTTTATACTGAAATCAACATTTTTCAAAGAACTATAAACAACAATATCAGAATTTTGAAATCAAATAAAACCTGTACCCTAACAATTCAGTCTATATAGCCAGTGAATCAAATATGAATCTCATACATTTGACAAACAGCTGACAATACATATTATTGTACAAATGATCACACTCACATTTGGTCTGCATACCAAATGTCCTTGTGAAAAGATTATACAATCCACTACAGCTTGATCTGACCTAGACAACATTTCAGTACGAAGAATGTTATCAAATACTGAGACCCGAATACAGACGACAAAAAGAATGCAAAGTTTACTAAACATGTCACACGCATTCACTCTTGCCAAGTTCAGGTTTGATCGGGGCAATCAATAATATTAAGCATACAGTATGTAACAAATCACTCTGAATTCCTGTAGATAAAATTGTCACCTTGCACACACAAATGTACTTATGTGAGAATTAAATGATAAGTGCCATGCATCTACTAACTGATCCAAATTCATTTTGTTGGCAACAACAGCATACATCTCAGTTTTGGTTTACATACCGGTACTGTCATTAAACTTAACTGCACTGTGAAAGCTACTTTGATGGTCATCATACCAGCATACACTTATCAAGTTATCAATACATGTATTTAAATGTAATATATTACATGTATTATTTCAACATGTAATAAGCAGGATCCACATCTATGTATAAACACTAAGCTTCACATGGACTGTTCAAAACTTTTTGAAGATCTTATAATTTTCATTCTAAATACTTCTATCAATCAAGTAATTAGCCTTTAAAGTCTTATAAACCTCAAAATCCTCAAATATAATTTTTTTTTTTTTTTTTTTTTGGGGGGGGGGGGGGGGGGGTAAATTCTGATTACAATTGTACAGGTGAGTCCATTCAAGACAAATTTCCTTCCTGTAACCTCCCCTTCCCAAAAAAAAAAATCTTTGTACAAATATGGTGAAGCAGTATAAAACAATTTATCCTTAACTGCATAAAACCAACAAAAAGCAGTCAATTCCAACCAATTCAGTTCTGTGACATGTTCATGATGTTAATTATAAAGAAAGTAAACATGGAACCATTTCTCTTATAGCACATACGCCGCTATGGTAACAATTATCCATTTTAATTCAATTGATAAATTAGTTACAAAGAGTATCAGAACTGACACAATATTCTATAGATCGCCAAATCCTATCTTCAAATACACGGCATTGGAAGAGAGTAAATATTTTAATTCTTGGTAATCAAACTGGCCTACTTTATCTTTGCCCCAAGCTCTATTGATTTTGAATGATTAAACGCAATAAATCGACTTTCGTGCTAGTATACAACTATCAATAAAACAAAAAATCTCTCTCTCTTACACACCATGTTTGAAAAGGACTTTGACTAGGTGTTCTTCTCTCTGCAGTCCTCACAATATGCTAAGTTTGAAATCTCTCTCTCCTCTCTCTCTCTCTCTCTCTCTCTCTCATTGAAAAGGCCTTTGCATCTATTCTCTCTCTCTCTTCTCTCTCTCCACACGTAAACACTTACAGTTTGAAATGTCCTGTTGTATAGGTTTCACTGTTGAGTCATCATCATTATTTCCCAAAAGAGCTTCTTCCAACACTAATGTAATAATATTTCCAACATGTACAGAGGAAATAGACCTCGCCAATATTTGCACTGCAGGAAGAGAGATCTGGATGGGGTCCAAGTCCCGAACAATGCCGGTCCACATACATACAATTACCGGCCTAACCTCTTATTAAAGGTCATTTATTTCCAATCTTTCACAAAAGCTCCAACTTTAGAGATATTTAAATATGTCAGAAGCAAACAACCTACTTGATTGAATATGTCAACTATAAAAGTTTGTACACAAGAAAATAGTTTGTTTGAAGCAATCTTCAGAGAGGGTTTTTTTCTTTTTTTGAATATTGTTTATCACATTTTCAAAGAAATCTATTGCAGTTTTGATAACTCTTCACCCACACACTTCAAAAATTCTTTTCAAATTCTTATGCAAATACATATATGCATAATCCCTTTTAAATTCAAAAATTAGTTGAATGCGTTTCAGTAATTAGTTTCCATTCAAACTCTACACACTGAGATATTTAATCTTTTGTTACTCAACATATGGCACACAAACACACACACATTAAAAAACTTATTAGAAAAGTTTAACTATACATATGCAGTCCTATTTATTGGCATATTGCTTAAAAGGACATCATTTGTACAAATTCTATATAAACAAAATATAAAACCTTTGAATTCCTTTCTTTCATGCACATCACTTTCCATATAAACCGTCATGCCATTGATTTTTTTCCCTTCATATAATGAACGGCAGTACACTACACGATTCTTGTGAATTGATGAGAGAGCATCTGCATAATGACATGTTTTCAATGTCAACAATAGCACTACTGTATATGCTTAATGTTGTACACCCCACCCTTACAAAAAAAAAAAAATATGGAAAAGTGCCAGAATAACATCTCTGTCAATCAAATATGGGCTCATCAAACTGTTTTTCAAAAGTTTAAATTTTAAACAAGTTAAATACTGTACAGGTGTCCGTACCAGTCAATGATTTTAGAGGAAATTTTTGGATTAAAAAAAAAATTTAGCATGTATTCAAATAGTATATTTATAGAAAAAGGTCCTGGCAGATTCAAACTCCTGACCATGTAGCAAGAAAATTTTCCAGTGAGGTAATAACCACTAAACTTATCACATTAAATAAAAGATTAATCCATGCATTAAAATCCCCACAATTTTGTGACGTACATAATCGAGACCGAGAGAAAAAGCGAGTTAAAAGACATGACTTTAAATTCTTGTGTGCATTAACACTATCAACAGATCTATAAGACTATATGAAGGCCAAAGATCTAATTTTGACTTAATTTCGGTTATAAAAACTTAATGTTTTAGTCAAGAAGCAATAAAAATGCAGAAATATCCCTCTCATTAACATAAAATGACAGAAGCCTGTGGATTCAGTCAGAACTTCCAATACCTACAGCTTGTTCACCCTTCCACTCGGCAAATATTTTGCTGGGTTTGTGTTTGGCTGGACAAATCTAATCCCTATGACTCATTGAAAACAGGGAATTAATAAGTCCCTTTGGTTCTTCCACAGTTTTAATCCATTCTCCATTCTCACCTTCTTTATTTCATTACAAGAATGAATGTGTACTATATATATGCATGGATAATTAAAAAAAAAAAAAACATGCTAGATAGAAAGAAAGCAATAATTTTAGGAAAGTACAAATATACCTATAGTTAAAGTTTCCACAGAATTATTTGATCATCAAATTCCTTTTCTTTATCTACTCCTCCCAATGTGTTGAGCATTCAAATTGATTGAGCAGTACCTTTTTTTACTGGTATGTTCCGATATGGTGTTTAGAGTCAGAGTGAATATTATTCTTGTCCGTGTTTATGTCAACATGATAGCACTTTGAGGCAAAATCAAAAGATTACATCAGAAACATGTGAACAGGATTTCTCACTCCCTGTCAATCATCTGATATAATCACTATCAAACTGGGGGGGATAGAGCACTGTGTGAAGAAACTCAGAAATAAGCCCCAGCAGTGAACTCATTGTTCTACATGTGGATTGTGTATGTCTAGCCTCTGGGCCCAGTTACCATAATTTTTTAGCATACAACTAATTAATACAAGAACACGAAACGATCTACTAACTGTTAAAATCAATATACATGTATTTACCCAGAAACACAAAATGAATGTTGTATTTCTGAAATACTTATTTTGTCAATACATCATATGGACAAATTAAATATCAAATGCATTGTATTAGAAAAAGCCCTATTAAAAATAAGAACAAGCCAAAGTTGTGCAAAAACAAGGTTATTAAATTAGAAAAAAAAATAACATTATTAGAAATTACAGCATACAGTTACACAGGATTTTCATTAAGAAGTGTTAAAACAACATAAGCTTTTTTTAAGATGTCATTAACTCACTATTTATGACATGGTTGGATGAGTGCAAGTTGTAACAGTAGACATTATTTCCATAACATTTGGTGTTTTTTTTCTGAAGGACTATAATTTAAAGTATATGAGAATATATCACGATTTTACGTGATCAATAGGAACTCGTTGAAACATAGTGTTAAGTTACAGAAAATGATGCCTCCATATTTAGCAAACATCAATTCACAAAAGACAAATCTTAATTTACTGAAGTCTGTCCCAAGATATTTTTGCAGCACATTTGTCTAATTTTTAATAAAAATACATGTACGTGAAAGAGGTGCAATTGAAATCTGTGAAAGGAAAAAATTTCCAAGATACATTGAATCTTCATTGACACATTATCATTTTTCACTCGTAAAAATCACAGGAACGAAAACAGATATCTTATGGAGATTCATAATGGGGAATGTTTACATCTTTTCTTTTCGAAAGCCACTCAGAATACCTGACAACTATTTTTCAACATAATCATCCTGGTCTGGTGCAATACAAAAACATGATAAGCTGGAGGGAGAATTTCATTGGAGACATCTTGGAAATTTTTCATCTTTCGTATGAACATCCTTTAAACCCTGAGGTATTTATAAATATCGAGAAATTAAGCAAACTGTGAATCGAGAATATCTTGGGACAGAGTATAGGCTCTGTATCTGTTCAATTGGTTATTCCAAACTAAATTGTTATGTTTAGGAAATGAAGTAAAGCTATTTTTCAAACATTTCCAATGTATGAAATGTCCACAAATGATTCAACATAATGAGGTAATATTTAGAAATTTTGAGAAAATCTCTCCTCTCCTCTCTCTCTCTCTCTCTCTCTCAAATACACCTTAGTATTGCCATAATACCTGTGATGTGGTAATCCTGTTTTCATGTCAATATTCACAACACACATACATGTGTGCTATAGATTTCCTACCCGTGTTGCCTCGTCTTATCTCGTTTTAAGCTCAAGCGATTCTCGGCCGTTTTTTGACAAGCATTGTCCCTCTACATGGCGACACCAAAGGGTATAAAAGCTATATCGACCCACAACAAAGTGTTAATCAGTCAATAATTACCAATTACACTAATTAGATGACACCTCTATACATTGCCAGCGCACCGTGAAAAAAAAAAACTGCTGAAGGGGTCAACTCGAGGCTATTATTTACAAAGATAACAGCAAAAAATTTACATAAAATAAACCCGTTCCTAGAAGTCGATCTAATGTGTGCGTGTAGTCTACGCATATCATGGTACAGATCCCAACAAAACACATACCCTGCATCTAGCGCTCACCGATTCCTCAGCCGTCACCCAGTCAGCTCAGCTCACTTTCTTTTTGTTTTGACGCAACATCCGGTGCATAGCGGTGTCCACAGTATTTGGCGTATAAGAAAACGTGGCTTGATTTTTTTTCTGAGATTATAGCAGACTAAACCTCAGAGAGGAGAATTGTCAGTGTTCATTCGTTCGCATTTTATTCCCTTGTGATTCTTTTTTCTTTTCCTTTTTTTAATCTCTAACGTTATACATGTATATAATTCTTGTAAACATGGAATAAAACTTTGTTTTGTAAACGTTTTATATATTTTATTTCTAATCTCACTGAAATTATTAGCTAACTAATGCGCAGATCCAAAAAAAAATCCAGGGATAATTTTGTTTTTCAGGGGGAGGGGTACGATGCCTTTTACAAAATAAATTTCAATTTTCCAGGGGTCCGAACCCCCGCCTCCGACACCTTATAGATACGCGACTGTAATGAAATTATTTTTATATACCAAAGTAACACATTATTGTTCTTCGTTGGAATCACAGGCACCGAACTGACCTCTTTAAAGTTTTATTTCAATACCTTTATGCTTGTACATAATGTATGCATATTATTGCAGATAACATCAAATATAATATCGTTCAAAATTTTAATTAATTTGTGTTATCGTTTAAATCTCTTTTGTTATTTTTCAGCCTACAACTATAAAAAATTCGCAAGACCAAAGACACCATGCAGCGCATTTTTCAAGAAGACATATTTTTTTTCACCAGGATTTGTTTGTAACCAGTGTAAATAATGGTTCATTCAATCTCAACTTCTCGGACCTTTCCGGCAAGCTCAGAAAAAGGCCTGCGAAGTTGCAATTGATGGTTCATTTATATCTTTTCGATGACATTTCCAGTATATATATATACACGTAATGTATAACGTATATAAACCGTTCCATATACGATTACATTACAGCACCCCGCGTTGCATATGAATTTTTCTCATAAAAATTACCCCTATCTAAGGCTACATTTCTTGAGAATATACGTCAGATGCCTGCATGTGACAATTAATACTGATTTCATCATTATGGTAATGTCATATTAATGGGTTTTTTTTATAAAGTCAAATATGACAGAACAGATCACGTTTGAGTATTCGATAAATGGAGGGAAAAGTCCCAAATATTTCGACCATCTGTTATTGTTAGTCAATGCCAGGGGTGATTTTTTTAACCCCCCCCCCCCCCCCCCCCCCCCCCCCCATTTTCACAATCATATATGATTTCATAAACAAGATAATACATAAGGATTTTTTTGGCATTCTCACTTTCAGACTCTTTCTCTCCCTTTCACACTACATTCTCTTCAAAGCAAACAAAAAGGACAAGATATATAATTATAAATAAATAGATGCCAGGGGTGACTTTTTAACAATTCTTTAAATAAAAAATGATTTTCAATGAATTGATATATAAAAATAAATACAGAGTGAAAAAGAACAAAAAATTCATACTTTTTGCCTAATTTAGTGTAGACAGAAAACTATTTTTTGTACTCAAATTCAATAACAAGATTCTTTAAAAATTGCATTTACTTTAAAAAATGAATTAACAATTATTCATTTAGATCAAAGTTCACTCCTTTTCTCTTTTCTACGGTGGCTTGGTTAAGATGATGGTGGGTGGGGGGGAGGAGGGGGGGCTTTTCGATCACAAGCAATTAATCTACTCGTCTCTGATGGTTTTGGCGTGTGTGTCAAATTTTTAAATTTGGGAAGAAAAATTTATTTTAAAATGATTTGCATTAAGATTAACATAAAAAAAAAAATAAAGAAAAAACGCAACAAAAAATTATTCTTTTTTTATAATTGTTGTTTACAGAGACAAAGTTTGTGAGAAGAGGAGCGGATCAGCCACTGCATGTTGACGTGGGAAAATGCAATATTATTAGCGTCTGAAAACCATGGCAATTAATTAACAAGTCTGAGATGCAAAGTTCACGAGATTACGACAGTATCCTACATGTAATGATAATTATAGACAAAACACTGCAGGGGGTCTCCAGGCGTAAAGCACGTTCATGTACATATTTACGTTCCACGTGAATGAAGTACCCCATGGATAATTACATTTAAGGCACTAAACAACGGGCAGGGGGCTGTCACCTTTATTTTTTGGTCATCCGACATTTCACTTAAATTTACATTATTATTAGATAATAACCATTTTAAATAAACTGTTTTTATTTTTTCGTAAAATTGAAAAAAAAATATGATACTGAAAGTTGGTGCAAAGAGTAAATGTTCAAAAGCAACACCAACAACAACCCCCCCCCCCCCCCAAAAAAAAAAAAAATTGAGAATTTGAAATTCGTTTAATTTTATTTTTCTTGTAAAGATGTTGGGGTTGGTCTGACACCCCACTCTCCACTTTAAACAAAAATAAAAACCGAAGCTACAAGTTTGCATTTTATATGTCTGCATTTAATAGATATTTAAATACATGCAATACCTAAATGTAACTTAGTCGTATATTTCTATAGAATTGAGGTACCTAAAACGCAATTACTGATTTTTTTTCATCCCTACGTTTCCTTCAATTTAGTACTATGTATTTTTGCATCATCTATGAAATTCATTCATATATATGTTCCATATAAATGAACCAATGCTGTGAAAAAATATACATATTGCTACTGACACTTAAATCAAATTTTTTGGGGTAAAAATTTTATTAACTGACATATTTAAGCATTGACTAATAAGTTCGTTGAATTATTCTATAATATAATAAGATGGTGATTACAACTTAACAACTTTAGAAAACAACTGCTAGCCTCATTTGTGATATTGGGGTTGGTAGCCACTGGTAGGGGGTGTATAAAACAATAATAAATTTGATTATTGAATTTATTGAACCAAGACTACACAATACAATATATATATATATATTCATATAATCAATACAATTAAAAATATAAAATCGCTGGCCTCTCTGTACGCTTTGCCTTAGGCTAGTACATCATACTGAAGCCAGCAAAATATCATGTGTTCTTATAAGTAATTCATAGGAGAAATGTTCCCCTGTTGATTTTGGATGGAATCGGGTTATAGTATTTCCCATCTTGTCAAACAAAAAGTCCAGTTTACTGGTCAATCAAGCACAGCTTTCTCAATTTATACTAATGACATGTTAAAATTGGATCATTTATAAATAGACAAGCTCAGACATTCTTACAGTCACTCAAAAGGTTCTAACATCAATACAGAGATGCATAATTGAGAGAAATATGTATTGCTTTTAATACTAAATCGTATGATTTCGAACACAAGCCCATATCGGTACTCTTAATTTTGGTTTTTCATATAACTTTAGAATAAATTATGCCTATTAAAGCATTTTCATGCAAATATATCTTAACACTCCATACTTCACACATTGTCTATGATTTTGTTATACTTGACAATGGATGTCAATCACATTACAATTTCCAAAGAAAAAGACATATAATAAAGTACAAACTTCTCTTTGATTGATCATATATCAAGTGTTTCTTTACGAACAAATCTGTTCCCTTTATTTTTGAATGTGATTGAAAGTTCTTGACATCAGAATATCTGAAATTCCCAGTATTTCATATTGGTATAATCATATGTAATTGGCAATGAAATCTCTGCATTACATTATTTGTAACATTTAATTTATTAAAAAATATCAATTAGCTAAGGCTAAAATTTGAAATGAAAAATTCTCTGGACAATGACTGCTCCCTGAGAAGTAAAGATAGGCCTTTATATCCACCTTGTTTGTTTTTACCACCAAGCGGGTTTTGCAAAATGAATTATTTGCAATAACACCAAAAATACAAAAGATTGTTATGATTTTCCACGAAGCAAAAAAAAAAAAAAATTAAATCTTTAATATTCAATCTTGTTCAAAAGATCAAATAGTTTACCAGTACATGCATTTATTTTTAAGGTTCTCCGACCCTCAGCCTGAAAGTATTTTTTCCATCATGAAAATGTTATTTGTCCTTCAAACTTAATAAATGAAATGAAATAAAAAGAAATTTGTTGATGGTATCCATGCATTTTACAAAGTTATTGCAAATTTGCCCATGATGGATATAATGAGATTGAACAAAAATGTTGTATAGTTGAACTCGTGGCTCGAACCCCCTAACCCTAGTAGAAGTCCGTTGAAACACTAACCCAAGAATTTCGTTGAATAACTGATCGTAATATTAACACTAGAAGACTTAATAAATTTGTCTACATGAAAGGCAGGCAAAATATCTGGATACCGGTAATTTAGAGTCATCAAACATGGCTGAGGATCGTAGATTGCTAAAAAATTGCAATTATATATTGGCTTGTGCATTTTAGATTTATTGACCTGAACAAAAATCATAAATCAAATTGCTCACGTCAAATAAAATTCTTTAATTACTAAAATTCGAGGATGATATTTTTGATAAACAACTCCCCCTTCCAATAATGACCTCTTCCGTTAGACCAGATTCAATATCTGTTGCCCCCTGCTCACCAACGAGGAGGTGGAAGTAGGATTTTGAGCAGGATACAATTCAAATGAAACCAACATATAAAATGATAAAAATCCAGTTTTACATATTGGAAAATTTTGTTCTTTTGATGTAAACAAATAATCTTTTTTCAAAGGCGTTTTCAGTAAAAAAGACAATCTATATTGTAGCAGTTAAAAAAAAAAAACTGATAAAAAAAATCAAACAAGTTTTCAATCGTGATGCATGTACATGTACATTACCAAGTGAAGAAAAATTAGTCGAACAATTCTGAATCTCAAACAAGCTAACATGTGGCTAGGATATAAATGTATGATAAAACTAAGTTTTCTAAGATTAAAATGACCTAGTGGGAGAAAAATTCACAAATACCCATACACCAAGTCACCTAAATAAGCATTCACTGCTAAATATAACATTCCAATATATACTGAGAGAAACGAACTTCACAACAAATTCTACCGTAAAAAGAATTCTAAATAATGCAGTACCCCAGAAGTTGTTGCGTGGTATGCCTGCTAGCATTAATCAGTACATGTACACAGAAATCACGAAGAAATCAGAAATATACATATCACTTCCACAACAACTACAGTGCTAAATTAAAAGTCTCATTGCGAGACCAAGTTTCTTGGGTGAAAATCATGAAACATGTTTTCAAACCGCACATAAAATCTCTACATCTTGTAACAAAGGAAAGACAACTAGTACATCCACAACTGACTTAAAACTAGTATAATTTTTTTTTTTATATCTTCTTTTAATACCATATGCTGACTTGTATGCCGTTTGTATGCTGCAATCACACGACTATTGCGCATCTTTTATTCTGCAGTGATCAAGGTGTGGTGCTGCCCGAATCCTAAAATTCACCGGCATCATGCGTGACCATTTTGCTTATTGGCAACATAATCGTTATATCCTAGGGTTAATTTTTCACTGCGGTAACGAGTTAATCTCAGAGACTTCCTAACATCGTGGTCAATTGGTCCCTTAAATCCACCCTTTCGTAGTAAAGAGTCTATTGTCTGCATAATGTCCCATCCTAAAAGGCGAGAACAATAGTGAAGAAATACCATCATTTTGGACATCACATTGGTATTAAATCTACACAGCATGCAGTTTGGGAAAGTTATTTTCTTTACATTTACAGTTTACATTTAAAACTATACAATGTAATCTGAAATAATGACAATATAATGAATGTGACATAAAAACTTTTCTGATGTTTACTAGCTATCACACTACAGGACACCTTTTAATTTTTGACATTGTGAAAAAGCTGGTAATTATGCCAATTTATAGCATATTTTTGTACGTACGTGTAAATTCATGATATGTAGCTGCTACTAGCAGATACATGTAATATTGTGCTGCTATAACCCTTACATCTTGAAACATGTATACATTTTTTTTTAAAAATACTGATAGACCCCATCTTCAATACCTTGCTCTATGGCAACCTCAGGTAGATATGTAGCTGTCTTCTTATGACCTTTCTCATTGAGAAATTCTATCCTGATGCCGTGAACCCCAACCTGAAAAACAGACCAGCAGCATCACATAGATGGTCCCACGAGCATATCAGAAAAATCACACTAATCAGCTTTACTCCTGAAATCCAAATGTGGTATAACAGCAGTGGAAAATAGACACATGTTCATCCAAGGTCTACAAAATCCAATTAAGAAATTATTCAATGCACACAAGAAAATGTCAAATTGCTGTAAAGTACAATTTACAAATTGAAATTTTGACTGTTATAACCAAATCAGATGTCACCTGCATCAGGGTTAGTCTTAATTACAATTTAATTCAAAATAATTTGAAAAAATTACAAAATTAAACCACTAATATTGGGGTCAGAATTAACATATTCTATGGTTTTTGCAATCCGATTAAAATCAGATTTTCAATGCTCCTGTAGCAATATATCATATAAATGGGAGCATGCAGGATCTGATTTTAATCAGATTGACAATTTTTTATGAGAAAGGATATGCCAAATGGGCATTTCAATAATTTATAAAATCTGCTTGATAGAATGAATTAAGACATGCATTTATATACTGGAAAGAATGTGGATGACTATCATGGTATTAATACATGTAGAAAGGGCATAGTCACTGAAACATTAAACAAATTGAGCACATTGATCATTGTAGCTAATTGAATGTAGATGAACATTAATAAACTGGATTAAATGGGCAGAGTATTTTCTAATTAGTACATGTGTACTAAATTTGAATGAGCAGACATTCATGCACTATTAGATATATTGGACAGAACTGGTGTATCCACAATTAATACAGCCTGACGCTATACCACTGACCTCCCAGTCCATGTAATCTCTGGCGTCCTCAAAGTTGGTCAGAATGGACACAGACACGTGGAGCTTGGTGAACTCATCCTTGGTGATGGGACTGAAGCGGCTATCTTTGATAGCACTGAAATACACAGGGAAACCAGTCAATTATGGGCATTCAATAACTTTTGACATTTTTCCTCCCTTAATTTTTAGTATTTAGTGATGGAACTCAAGTGAAAGCTATCTTTAAAAGCAATGAAATAACAAGGAAATCATTCAGTTACTTGAATGTGAAGTATTTCGGGCATTTTTCTCCCCGTAATTCTTAAAAATAAACCTCACTAATCCATCGGTTGATAAACTGTACTCAAGTACTGATAAAGAAAAAACAAAATCCATTTAAATACTTTGTCTTGCAGCTAAAAAACATGAATGTGTTTCCATTTAAATACAAGTACTTTATCTTACCAATGTTTAATTTATAGGCAAGTCTTATTGCAAAATACTGAAAATCTTTAACAACAAAGCAAACATGAGTACTATATGAACCACACAAGGAGTGGTAGCCATAATAGTGTTATCAAAAATATCCCTGTTACAAGTAAATACAATGGGCAATATACTGACTGCATTAATAATCTACATACAGGTTTGATATTATCAATAGAATCTATCAAACTAATTGCTGTCCATACACACACACACAAATACAAGTTCAGCAATGCAATAATTAATAATACACAGTACCTAGTGACTGCGTATTCCCTGAGGCCACTGTGGAGATTGGTGGAGGTGAATGTTCCGATGCAACCTCGCAGACGACGGCTGTGACCGATTTTCCAGGTCACGAACAGAGGACTGAAAAACAGAAAGCAGTCCGGGGTGCAGTATCAAAAACGCAAATAATACTACTAATGGGTGTATTAACTAAATACCATACAAGACCCCATCCTGATTATTCAGATTTCAGATAAGCTTGTACATTAATTGCAAAAAGAAAAAAAATTGGTAAACAATATAAACAAGTTTAAACAGCATAAATCCAATTCCAATGTTGTTGGGCAGTAAATGCTTACAATCTGAAAAGAGGCTGGTATTAATATTGATACTATTTCTATTTTACTGAATGAAATGTGCTCTCTCTCTCTCTCCCCCCCCCTCTCTCTCTCTCTCTCTCTCTCTGGTAATAACAGTTATCTCACATGTAATAATTTCACAACAGGCTGCAACTCTGGCATACCTAACACATAAGGACAACTGTACAGTGCGTGCATACTTCAATTCAGTATTCACATACATGTAGCATGGTTTGGTCTTGTCCTTTTTGTTGGCAATCAAAGACAGGGGGTCTATAACCCCTGTGGTGACTTCACTCTTACCCCCTGTGGCATGCTATTAACAATGCTGGAGTTATTTATATCAATTCTATGTACTTTTACAAAGTAAGGTTTTTGTCATATGATACAATCAAGAAATTACTGAGAATTCATATTGTTGGTAAAGCAGATAGAAATAGCTTTTCTGCTTCGAATTTTAGCTAGTAAATTTTTTTTTAGGGGGTAGGTGCAGTTGTTTGACTACATGGATCAAGTTGTCCATGTGTTGGAAAGTTGGGTGGGGGGGGGGGGGGGGGGGTAAATAAAGATCCATTTCATTATACATGTCACATGTATCTGTTTACTTTTATCAAGTCATGATAAAGGAAAAGGAAACAGCTTGATTTATCATGAACATTTAGCTACTTAGGTCTCAAGGACACAACAAAAACCTGCTTATACAACAAAAAAATTCATTTTAAGAAAACTAAAGCTACCAGTATTTTATATAGAATTAAAAAAAAACCACACACACATCCTGTATATAAACACAACAAATAGTATCTATAATTATTTGATCTTTATTTGGAATCAAGACTTTTTTAAACATTTCTTTACAAAGTACTTTTTCCTTTCTTGAAAATGAATATTTATATATGTGGAGCATGCATGTCAACAAATACACATAACATACATTTAAAGTCAGCCAGATATCTTTGAAAGATAGTGCTATGAATGATTTTTTCAAATACCGGTACTATTACGATGAATTAAGATTAAGTACAGATAGATAGATAACTTGGGGCTCTTTACCACAAACAATCTAGATTAAAAAAAAAATGATTTCTTAAATACATGTAAATATCTACTATCAAGGCTGCTACATAAAAAATAACCATACCAAGGTATTATTACCGTAATCTTCTTTCAAAATTCTTGCTGAATAGGTCAATGAAGGGCTAAAAGCTTTTTCATGCAGAAATTTTTGAGCAGTGAATTTCAGATGTCGGTGCAGGATATTCGAGCCCCTATTATGCAACTGGAGTATAGGGTCTAGATGGAGATTATTTTAGCTCAAGGTTCTATAAAATTAGACTGCAACAACCAAACTCTCCTCAGTTGCTGGTGCCAGACATTGCATCATATTCGTGTAAAAATTTCAGTCTTTCAAGATTTGACCACTTATTTCATTCTCTTTCTAGACTGCACTGTTTGAACTCAGGGCACTGTTGTCTCTAAGACCCGGGAGGCGGGGAATTCCCCTGCCTAAAGTGACGTAATTACCCAGCTATTTTTGCATTTCAAACACAATCTAGCTAATATACGCTAGACCTCCAGACCCCCTTCTACTTTTTGTTTCTTCCTTCTACTTCAATTTTTAGAAACAACCCTGGAACTTATAAAAGGGGAAGAAAGTTTGAGTTACACATTTTAAAAATATAATATTATGTCATAATGGGATACATTCGAAAGTGTTGAACATTTTTTTAAAAAGCTTATTTATAAGTTACTTGTATAATGCTTACATAAACCTTTTACTTTCCACATTTGTTAAAAAAAAAATAGAAAATGAAAGAAGATCAATGCATCGTGAAACGAGACGATGGGCTTCTTTGTTTGAAGTAAGAAAATTCTCCACAGTCCATTTTATCTATTCACAATAAGAATGATTATCCCTGTTTGTATATTAGAATTAACCCTGCACTTAGCACACACACAAAAAAAAATAAAATAAATGTATAAATATTCATAAAAGTAAGTTTATATGTGAAGCTAGCTGCCGGTCTGAAAAAAATTTGGATGGACGAACTGGGAGCTACAGTTCCTCCCAACTGCAATTAATGGCACACAAAAAATTGCGCTAGTTTTGGACTGATTAATCTTATTTTCAAACACATTCTGTGCAATACTTAATTCCCAAAAATTCCTTTGACATTTTTCATACAGATATTGTCACTTTACTTGTCTCTAATATCCTTTTAAACACAATCGCCAGCCCCATTAAGTGAAGTTGGTGCAGTTTGTTTACATGTCAAAATGGGAACTCTCAATGCTCAACATAAATTTAACAAACTTCATTTTCCATGGTCGATTAGCATGTTTCAGAGAAAGTCTGAGGCAAGTAAAGAGATGGTATCAGTAGTAAAATGCAAAAAAATTCAATGGTACATGTACTAACTTTTCCCACAGAATTAACTAAGTTTAAAATTAGTTACCAGGTAACTGCATAGGAGAGTTGATTAAAATCAACTCCCAAAAACTATTGCAATTTTTTGTGCGCCATAAATTGCAGTTTAATTTTATACTATGGGAGGCACTGTAGCTCCCAGGTCATCCATCTACGGTAAATTTCCTTTTTGACCAGGAGCTACAGACCTGATGCTAATTTGAAGCTGATATCTTAAAAATGTGTACAGAAGTATACTAAACTAAAAGTTTTGATGAACATTTCAAACATCATACAGCTAATATATTAAGTATGATATTCAATCTATATGTCATATATTATATGAACATAATAATTCACTTCACAGTGGGGTTTCTATTAGCCAGTAAGGCCAAGGAGTTCTGGAATGAATCACCTCAGTATTTTGGGAATGCTCTTAGAGTACAATGTTAAGAGTTTGGTCTGTAGTTAATATGTTAGTCATATCATGTTGCTATTCATTTATTTAATAAAGTTAATTTGCCCCACTTGAATTCACTTTAAATAAGATATGGCTCACTTTTGATAAGTGGTAAGATTCATATAATCTGACAGACACTTTTATTAATGCATTTACATGTAATGTTAAATATGTTTTTCATGTGACTGCATACAATGAGTATTTAATTTCATACATTACATGCTGGCATCCCTTGCACTAACAAATGCAAATTTGAATTTCTATCGAGAGTGAAACTTGTCAGTTTCATTTTTTTTTTAAAATCAGTGATTCAGACCAAAAAGTTGGTTCATGATCCTTAAAATAGATTTTTTACACTATCATGTAAATTCAATATTTGTATGCCTAATGCAAAAACTAATGAATTTTTTCGTGCTTTTTTTTTTTACAACTGCAGCTTTTTATCATCAAAAATATACACCAGTATATGTAAAGTCTTGTAAAAATGACAACTTTTAATTTTACTTTTAAGGAATCAGATTGAGTCAGCTCTATAAGAAGAATCAGCTATAATCTCTCTCTCTCTCTCTCTCTCTCTCTCTCTCTGATCTTTGCGGTTATCAACTACAGCCCACAAGCCCTATTAATTATGACCTCTCGTCCATCCACTGGACCTCCACAGTCTCCATAACAAACATCCATTTCCTTTGTTTACATTCGCTTCCTTTGTTTGTTTCCAAGCACATGTGTTTTCATATTAAAAAAACTCACATAATCCAAATTTGAAGCCCACATAAATTTTGATGTCACAATGAACATAACTTTTTTAACAATAAAATTATTACATAATGTTATCAGGAATAGATACTTACAAGGCTTCGTTTGTGAAAGACGGGGTTTTTGGTGGTTCATAACAATGAAGATGACTGTGAAGTACATCGAAACAAAATATACACATGTCTACACATGCCACAGAATACCCATTTTTGTAACCATTCGGATGAACTGACGATCCATTACAACATATCGAGGAGGGCATTGAATTGTTTAGTTTTTGTTTTTTTACTCCACAACAGCTGGCCGCCATATTGGACCAGCTCTCGCACGGATCTCGAAAGCGCGCGAGATTTGCATGTACTTTATGTTGGCGGATCTTGCAAAATCAAACTGAAATTACATTAAGGTGGCTTACTACACCTTGAAATAGTTTCTCTAATCAGCAGTAAATTTAATACTTGATTATGATAGCTAGCAAAATGAATAAAAAAGCGTATGGGTCAAGTATGCGAAAAGATGTGTAATTTTGGACAAAAATTACATTTTAAGAAATTTAATTTAGTAAATGTGGACAAAGGCCCCAGGCGGATCCGAACTCATGATCTGCGGATCACCAGTCCGACACTTTAACCACTTAGCTATAGACCCAATTTGCTATAGACTCCTCCCTTATTATTTATCTCCCCTACTGAAATGTTCTCTTAATATTATAATGTACGAACCTATTTTTAATGAATAATTTTAAACGTAAAAAAATAAAAATTTAAAAATCGTTGAGTAATATTGCAAAATATAAAAGACACCGGCGGCAATAGAATAACTTTTGAATCTGAAATTGTAGTACAACATGTCAATTTCAAATAAATTATATGCTTATAACATTATGATTGCATACCAAAAGCATGTAAAATACTTTATGTTAAAAAACTGTACAATATTCAGATAATTAAAAATGTCACGAATCATAATCATGATAATATATTTAAATCTACCGAGCATGATTCTCTCTATTTCTGACGGAAACTTTATTTAATTCATAACTGTATATAAACTAATAGAACTGATACCGACACGCCCTTTTATCGATTGGTCGAAACCTACAGCAACCTACAAAAATCACGGAGTGCACAAAATTATCATGATGGTGTCAGTTTCAAATTCCCATTGGAGACGACTTGTCTGTTTCTTATATCTAACGTACTGATGTACATTAACAGTAGTTCAGTTAATTTAATTTATTTTTACAATCAATCTATTAATTTGTTAAAGGGGCATGGTCACGATTTTTGTCAAAAATTATTTTTCCGATTTTAATATTTGCAATGCTTCAATAAGGCATTTTCAACAGGCAATCAAAATTTGAATGCCATTTGCTGAGATATAATTAAGCGAGTTACAGAGCTTACAATTCTTTGCTATGTGAACAAATCTCTTGTTTACATTTTGAATGTTGATGATAAAATTCCAGTTTTAGACATAAAATTAATGTGTTAAACGTTAGAAACTGTTTCTTTATGCTTAAATGATTAAGAAGGAATACAAATCAGCTTGCAAAAAAAAGATTTTTTACTAGTACATTGACGCTACGTAAACAAAAACAAAAACTAGGCACGAGACAAAGAATTGTGAGCCCTGTATCTTGCTTATAACTCTACGACTAACTCTCAAATTTTATTTGATTATTAGAAAAGCATTCCTAAAGCATTGTAAATAATAAACACAGAAAAATAGAACTTGACCAAAATCATGACCATGCTCTTTAAAAGAAAGATGTAACTGTAAACAATAAAATGTCTTCTTTGGTGATTCATGCGGGTTATGAATTAAGGTAGCGATCATTACAGAGAAAATTTACATAACCTGCTAACGCGGGTTGTTTTTATTAAGTAATATTTACATCTACCAAATATTATTCCCTTTATTTCTTACGGAAATTTATAATTAATCCATAGCTCTCTGGAAACAGCCAGACTAAAATCTACACGCCCCGTTTATCGATTGGTCGAGACCTACAACTACCTAAGAAAAATCACGGACTGCACGAAATAATCATGATGATGTCAGACTCAAAGTCTCACAGGAGACGATTTGGCCGTTACTCCATAGGTGAAGTATGCGCCAGATTAGGCCAATGGGACAGAAAATATGCTCCGGACAAGAGATCTCGAATGGACAGATGGACGGCCGACAGACTGATCACCATATAGGTAGAGCAGGACCCTTATTATTCATCAATACACGATTCAACTAAGAACCAGTAAAATATCAGTATACTTTCAGTAACTGATACTCTTTGGATTATATGGGTGGGCTATTTTGTGAAAAGGAAATCATTCCATGACACCGAAAATATTTGCAGCTAAGACAGTTCCCTTTTTATCAGGCAGTCTTAAGTATTGCATTTGTTAAATATGCCCTATGATGATTTTTCTCTTAAGTCTTTACCTTCATCTAAAAATTCCAAAGAAATATATGTCTTTATATTTTATTTCACTCAAGACTTCCATCAATCTTTTCTTATGTACAAAATATAAATAATATTAAACATAATGTATGAATGTAATGAATTAATCAACTGTATAGTTACAGGTTTCAAAATTGAATATTCATAAATACAAATAAAATTAGATTTTTCACCTTCTATTAAATATGTTACCGACTTATACAATGAAATCCTGGTGCCTAGGCACCAAGCTAATCTGATAAAACCATCTTTATTATTTTAGTGTTTAAACATCAAAATACTAAACATTAACTAGACATGTGTTTTATAAAACTACCAGAATGTGAACTTAAGACCACAATCCATTGACCGCATTCACCTCAGGAGATGATTGTACATGTTGGCTGTGGTTAATGATTATGCTATTACAGTAGCTCTTCTGCAACTTCCCTGCTCTTTCACACACAGTAAGCTAGTCATTCACTCCTCCACACACACTTAACATGCTCACTTTATTACATTAGCTTTATAAAAAGACTCTTCAATCTATGCAAGTAAAACCAACAAAATTAAATGCGAGTGATATCCCCCCCCCCCCCTCAAAAAAAAGAAAGAAAAACTAATGAAATCACCAAGTTCATTTTCACACAGGAATGTATCATATGAGTAGGTAATGACATGGATCATTTTTTTTTTTTTTAAACAATTCAAAGGTATTTATTAATAATTGAAGCAAATATCTTATCTTTTAATAATTTTTGTTTACAGTGTAGCATACTGTTATGACATTTAAGGATATCATGAGTTGAAAATGACGGGTGAATATAAACATATCTAATTTTAAAATCTAACCATTTTTTCACCACACAGAACTTCAGAGGGAATGCAAAAATAGAACATAGCATTGAAATTAAACATAGAGTTGCTGACAAAGCATAAATAAATTCTGAATGACATCTGCTTTGAAACTGTGTACATGGACAAGGTAATACAGGGTAATTAAAAAAATAGAGAGCAATTAGGGTAGACATCAGCACCATTTAAGATGATCTAGGAGTTTCAATATGCAAAACCAAAGAACTTAAAATAATGCATTCAAATCATGACAAGTCATATCACTCATCAAATCACATGCTATTTAAAATGCAAGATATGCATTTGTTTGTAATATTAAATAATATAATTATTACATCATTTTGTTAAAACACAAAAAAGTGAAATAAATTATAGCATTTAATCTAATATAGAAAATTAAATCCTGACACAAATAGGAAATCAATACAAATGACAAGCTGTTAATATTCAACATTGCAGTGGTCCCTAGTTAGTCAGTCTCCAAAAGTAAGAGCTGAAGCCTTCCACACAAGTACTGTAGCTGCTTGTGTATCATTAAGCTGCTACCCGGTATGTCTGCGCTGTTCAAGAGCACAGATATGTATATTTCTATATAGTCGAGACAGATCTTGTGCAATAAATACTTGTTATTGCTACCTGACACCATCCATGTACATGATGAATTTAAAATTACTTTATCAAGACTTAAAGGTACATAAATATATGCCAGTTGCCAAAAAATAAGAATTAAATTGAATTCATTAATATAGTGTGAAATAATGTTCTGTATAATATGGAGAAATTTTGTCAACATATATTGGTACATTGTATTAGAAATGGTTATTTGTTTACAATTCAAATTCAATAAATTTTTATCATATTTTAATAAACGACATATATCCCTTCATGAAAACATGTCGATTGTCAAAATGTTAATGCCACAAAGTACAACTAATCCTTGTTTTCATTTGCTTAAAAAAATATATATATTAAAAATCACTCACACAATCTCAATGTGGAAGATACCAAATAAATACCAGTAAACTAAAAAAAAATATTGACTATGCAGTAACTTTTCTTCAATGAAAGGTATGCACAAAGTATTGCAGAATAATACCAATGCACATGGTTATTAACTTATATGATTTACACAACAAGTCATGGATAAAAAAAATCCACTCTTATCTTTCACAGTGCCTTGTTGAATATAAATATACATACAAGCACACACATTATAACATGCTGACTACAGACATACAATTGCACTTTAAAAGAGCAAAAAATGGTGAGAGAATAAAAAAAATAAGACACCAGTAGCTTAATTGTTAAACACAAATTTAAATCAAAGATTCATCTTTAAATTTTCAGCATTAAGCAAAACATTTAATTGATACAATAATGTATTCTTCACAATAGAGCTGAAAGTTCTTTGAATGGAGGAAAGAGATCCTCTTTTTTTGCCCCTCCCCTCTTTATAATGTTGTAAACTCAACAGACAACACGCTGCTTCTCTACTAAATAGTCTGTTCATAATATTACACAGCAGGAGTTGGTCTTCCTTGCCTGCAGAAAAAAGAGTAAATTATGAATTTGTATAGAACTGAGCAAATAATGAAATTTGTCTAAACATGATGCGGAAAAACACAGTTAGTCTCCATGCTTCATTTTGGAGACTAAATTAAATTAATGATTTAACAGCATACATGATAAGTGCTTTTCCCTGAGCCAAGATTTGTATTGTGATTATAAAAATAAATCTATCATAGGTTTATTAAAAGGAAGGTACCAGGCTTTCACCATAAAACCTCTTTAAGAGTCCTCCACACCTTGTAGCATTATACATTTATACTTTTTGACAGCATGTCACAACCTAGAGATTTATGTGTTTTATGAAATTGTTTTAATTTCATAACTTTGTAGCTCAGTATAGTATAATACTATTGAACCTCGACTTCCAAGTTCAAATAACACAGGAATTTTTGTTTTTCATTAACACATTGTAATGGTAAAAAAAATTTCTGTCATTTTCAAGTTGTGCTAATGCTGGGGTAAAAAATTCTTTAAAAAACACATCAAGTTTGGACTACTTTCAGAAACTAATTCCGAAAGTGTGGATGACCTTTTAAGAAATAATATAAGCATTGTAGGCATACTTACTGTTTTGTAAAAAGCTTTGGACTGCATGCTGAGTCCTTCTGACTTCTCCACCAAATCATTGAGCTTCTCCTCCCGCTCCAGAATCTTCTCTATTGTATCGTACTGTCAATGAAATATAAATGTTGTTATTTAAATTCATAAAAATACAGTGCAGTAATGCTCTTTTATAATTTTAACTTGGACGAATCCACTGCATTACCGTAAATCAAATCCGAAGATATCTTATATGAATCCACTGATAAATAAAAATATGTTGAAAGTGATATGTTTTGTATTAATATTGATTTATTCCGCAAAGGATTTTGCATAACTGCAATGGCCCTTTTCTTGAATGAATGAAATCACCTACCAGGATAATCTTTGTTTCATCCAATTCACTCTGAATTTTGGTCATTGAATCTGCTTGCTTGGGATCCTGGTATTTCTGAAGGTAATCGGCTAACTCTCCATACACTATCGTACTGAAAAGTAATAGACCTAATCAATACTAGCTTAAATATCCATATAAAATCCATATATTCTGGTGTCTTTTTCATTCATAAATGTTTCTTCTTATACAAGCAAGCAATTCTATTAAAATAATTCCTATTGTCATGGGCCAAGAAGAGGGTGCATTACTCTAAACACTCTACATACACATTTATACATATATACATATTCATAAGAGAGAAAGAAATGCATTATTCATTGACAGTAAAACAGACTTAAACATAGATAAAAATATCTATATGAAAACATATCAATGAAAAACCACATTAAATGTGCTCAACCATAAACACTATAGCATCAATGCTTTAAACTTCATTCTTAAAAATATACCAAAATAGCTTGCCGAGTTTAGACCTAGTTTTTGTTAAAAATATATTAATTTCCTTATAATCGGATTTGAAATTATTTAAATATATTCAAGGATGATAAAAAGTGCATCATATTCTGTAATCGTTTAATCAAGATTACTAGTATATATAGTGTTTATATGTGCAACAGTATCACATGTACACTGTAAAACAACTAAATTTATAACACAAATATCAGTACCCAAGATAAAGAACCTGATACATGTATTTTAGAAGTCTTTTAATAAGCCTAAGGGAGAGAATGACAAAGAAATGAAGAAGTTTTTGAATTCTAACAAGTACCATGACAGCTCTCTCATTTTTCGGTCAAACTTTTTTTAATCTTCAAAATTCACTATACACATATTAAATATAAACCATAACATCAAACTGAACACCCATTTACCTCGAATTAGCTGTTGGCCACTGTGACTTAGGAACTTTACCTGTAAATTCTTCCAGAACCTGTTGAAAATTAAAATACATACATGTACTACATAATTGTATACATCCAAAAATTTATTCAAAGTGGAAAGGAGGGGGGGTGGTCTCTCCTTCAGAGGGGCCCCGAGGCCCATTTTCGGTAACTTTACTATATAAATCTAACAAGTTTGAATTTTCCAGGGTGGAGGAGGGGGGCCAACCCCCTCTAGATCTGCTTATGCTATATACTACTTCTGGGTATTTTTCCTAATGATAGATACTGTAGATTCCTAATTTTATGCAATTACTTTATTCTGCCAATTTGTATCAAACCCCATGGATATACATGTAATATATACATGTAATATCACGATCATCAAAAGTTTACATATAATTCCATATCGTTCAGGACTGTCAGAAAAATGGAAGCGAGATTATAAAATCCAAAAGGGTTGCTTCTTGTGATTTCACAATAAAAATTTCTTGCGTTTAATTAAATATCAATCAGCATTAAAACATTGTTACCAGTAACCTTAAATAAATATATGAATCTATAATGCTGATTACAGGTGGCCTCCTGCAGTTTTGTAAAAGGATTGACTTTCATTCAATTCTCCGTAACATACCTTATTGATAAGAGTGTGGGCCACTCTCTGTGGGTATTCATGATCTGCGATCACTAATCCCGTTAGACAATCACTTCTGACATAAACATGGCAAATGTACTCTGAAAAATATTTAATAAAACATCATAGTGGTATTTTTGTTGTTCTCCGAAGACTCCCAATACATATACAGCCTTTGTTATAAAATCTGATGTTTTTCTGTATTCTCTCTTCAAATTTATAAACTTTCTACATACATTTTAAAAAAGGTTAATAAACAAAATTCAATGGTGATGAATGATCTCCCATTACTTTGTGTTTAAAAACAGAAAATATGTATTAAGTGGGTGAATTGAAAGACGGACATTGACCAAACCTTGTTCCTTCACAGATGCTCTAGACCCAACTATTGTTCTCTCTGCCACAATTTTACATGTGAAGTCCATAAACTCTTTTACACTGTTAAAAAAAAGAAAAACATATTATATCAGGCATAACCCATAAACCTACCCCCTAAAATAAAGAAATAAATTAAATTTCTGAATTTCAACTATTTTTTCAGCACTGAACATTTCTGTATAATAGTACTGTAGAAGAAATTAAAATTCATGATTTTTAGATTGTTCTTATTTACATTATCAACATAATAGCATAATTTAATATTCCAACTACAATATACAAGCATGGATCCATAAAATAGCAATGCATGAAAAACTTGTGTACCTAGATCTTTGAAAATATCCAAATGATGATAATTCATGTGCTGAGGCCAAGGGATTCACTTTTGTTTCCCCTTTATGAAGAACGGCTATGCAGTAAAGCTTCATAGTGGCTCGATCCTTTCAGATAAATATTATTCCCAACTAATGTCTAAATCTGAAAATATAATAAGTATGAAAATATTATGATAATGAGAAAGACTGTATGTGTGTATTATACACATACCTGTCAAAAAATTGCAATTGAAATAGGTATAAGGGAAAAATCAGAGACATTGTCATTAAAAAATATCATCATTCAGAGAAATTAGCAAGAGTTGAAAACCAATTTCTTAAAGAGATTTATGATGGCAAAATCTGACATCTTCAAATACTGTAGATTCCTAATTAAATGTGAGGAATTAATATCTGTGTAAAATAGCGAGAAGCACCCTTTGCGGGTTTTAGAATCTTGCCATTAGGCCTATATAAAACATAGGTAATCACAGATTACAAAGCTCACCGAGACGAGGCATCAACTTTATGAGGCATCACCTTTAAAACCACCTTTATCATATGATATGAAAATCATAGTTAATGATCTTGGATATTCATGGATACTGTTTTGACACAATATCGTATATCATATGTAAAAAAATTGTATGATAATCCTATGTTCATTTCATACATTATTATAAGATACAATGTTTATCAATACAATAATATAAAATATGATATTGCATCCAATGATACTTACAATATATATCATTTAATACAATATAATACTGTAATAAATATTGATGCAATATGATTTTGTAACATATAATATGACATTGTATCGTGTTATACATTATTGTATTTAATCACATAATACAATATCATAATATCTAATATAAATACAATATAGCATTATTTGATACTATATCATATCACATAATACATCACAATATTGTAACATATGATATTATATTGTATAATATAGTATAATTTTGTATTGTATGATATTGTATCATATTTGATACACAATATTGTATCATATGATACAATATAATTTGATAAAACATTGTTTCATATCATATGATACAATATCATCTGATACAGTACGATATTATATAATACAATATCATTTTATACAATATCATATCATATGATACAATATCATATTATACAATATCATATTATATGATATCTTATAATATCATATAATACAATTTCATGTATTATATAACAATATATTATATAAACCAATATCATATTATACAATATTGTATCATACGATATGCTATAATTATAATATACAATATCGTATCATATGATACAATATCATATATTGCAATATAATATGAAACAATATCATTCGATAAAATAATATATTATACAATATCATATTCTACAATATTGTATAATAATATACAATACTATACATAACAATATCATAATACAATATCATATAATAATGTACAAAAAAATTGATACAATATCATATCATATCATATAACTTTTTACAATATAATGTATGATATTACATTGTATCATATAAAACAATAGTGTATCATATCATAGAATACTATATCATAGGAATCATGTTAAATCATTTAACAACAAACACATCTATCAAGCAGGTTTGAGTGAGGTAGGAGAATTTTTAGCATCCTTGATAATGGAGATCAGGCTCTGCATCTGAAGCTACCTCTGCAATTCATTTATATTATAGTTAAATCAATTATGCAAGCTATTATCTATAAAACATGTAACCTGTTCCAAAAAAACTAAACCTCATCCAGCATCCGAAACCTATGGCTCAGATTCAGCATTCAAGCCTGTCAGATGCATCAGTATCATGAGATGCATCATCCCTGCAAGTTTGGTGATGTAAGGACCAGTAATAACTAAGATATAATCATCAGAGGGCACCTGCTCTAAAAACTTTAACCAGCTCTTAAAACCTTAACCTCATCCAGCATCCGAAACCTATGGCTCAGATTCAGCATTCATGCCTGTCAGGTGCATCAGTATCGTAAGACGCACCATCCTTGCAAGTTTGGTGAAGTTAGGACCAGAAATAACTAAGATATATTTTTTAGCATCCTTGATAATGGAGATCAGGCTCTGCATCTGAAGCTACCTCTGCCATTCATTTATATTATAGTTAGATCATATATGCAAGTTTGAAATAGTGCTATTACCTACATATATTAAACATGTGACCTGTTCCAAAAAAACTAAACCTCATCCAGCATCCGAAACCTATGGCTCAGATTCAGCATTCAAGCCTGTCAGGTGCATCAGTATCATAAGACACACCATCCATGTAAGTTTGGTAAAGTTAGGACCAGTAATAACTAAGATATGATCATCAGAGGGCACCTGCTCTAAAAACTTTAACCAGCTCTTAAAACCTTAACCTCATCCAGCATCCGAAACCTATGGCTCAGATTCAGCATTCAAGCCTGTCAGGTGCATCAGTATCATAAGACGCACCATCTATGCAAGTTTGGTGAAGTTGGGACCAGTAGTAACTTAGAAATGGCTATCAAAGGGCACCTGCAACAAAAACTTTAACCTGCTCGAAAAACCTAACTTCATCTAGCATCCGAAACCTTCGGCTCAGATTCAGCATTCAAGCCTGTCTTGTGCAAAAGTATCATAAGACACACCATCCATGCAAGTTTGGTGAAGTAAGGACCAGTAGTAAGTAAGATATAATCATCAGAGGGCACCTGCTCCAAAAACTTTAACCAGCTCTAAAAACCTTAACCTCATCCAGCATCCGAAACCTATGGCTCAGATTCAGCATTCAAGCCTGTCAGGTGCATCAGTATCATAAGACACACCATCCATGTAAGTTTGGTAAAGTTAGGACCAGTAATAACTAAGATATGATCATCAGAGGGCACCTGCTCTAAAAACTTTAACCAGCTCTTAAAACCTTAACCTCATCCAGCATCCGAAACCTATGGCTCAGATTCAGCATTCAAGCCTGTCAGGTGCATCAGTATCATAAGACGCACCATCTATGCAAGTTTGGTGAAGTTGGGACCAGTAGTAACTTAGAAATGGCTATCAAAGGGCACCTGCAACAAAAACTTTAACCTGCTCGAAAAACCTAACTTCATCTAGCATCCGAAACCTTCGGCTCAGATTCAGCATTCAAGCCTGTCTTGTGCAAAAGTATCATAAGACACACCATCCATGCAAGTTTGGTGAAGTAAGGACCAGTAGTAAGTAAGATATAATCATCAGAGGGCACCTGCTCCAAAAACTTTAACCAGCTCTAAAAACCTTAACCTCATCCAGCATCCGAAACCTATGGCTCAGATTCAGCATTCAAGCCTGTCAGGTGCATCAGTATCATAAGACACACCATCTATGCAAGTTTGGTGAAGTTTGGACCAGTAGTAACTTAGAAATGGCTATCAAAGGGCACCTGCAACAAAAACTTTAACCTGCTCCAAACACCTTAACCTCCTCCAGCATCTGAAATTCATGGCCCAGATTCAGCATCCAAGTCTCTCAAGTCCATTAGTAGGTCCAGATGCATCATTCATGCAAGTTTGGTGAAGATAGGACAAGTAATAAGATAGATACAGGACCTGCAACAAAAACTTTAACCAGGTCCGGACGCCGACGCCGACGCCGACGCCGAGGGTATAGCATAAGCTCCCCCCGACTTCGTCTCGGTGAGCTAAAAATTGTGTGTTAAAACACTGATGAAAAAATTAGGTAGGTAGAGATTTTTTTTTATTCTATCATATTTTTTCTGCATGAATCCTAAGAATCTTGTTTGTGTCAGATTTAAAAACAGATTTTTTAATAGAAATATTATAAAATTCACAATCGTATAAAAACAGACATCTAAAATTGGTAGGATCGGAGCATTTTTGTAGGTAAGGACGGGTTACCCTATACACACAACTCCTTTTTTTTAGGCCTAATATTTTTTGAGAGTTGAGATCAATAAGAAAGAAAGAAAAAAGTTCTGCTTTCGCGATTTTATATTTTCACAATTTGATACAAAACAGTGGGATCATGGAACTACAGTACTTGAGTAATATAAGGAATTTACAGTTCTCATTCTCAGACACCTTGCACAATTTTCCTAACTTTATCATCCCAGATTTTTCTTTTATTTGCAATGCAAATCCCCAAAAGACTTTTCTTTGTTAGCCACATTCTTCAACCTGACAAGATATGTTTCAAAGGAACTATCTTGCAATTTTCAATCTTGTGAATAAATATCACTTAAATCTGATGTTTTAATGAATAACGTAATAATTTAGGAAATTGTGCTGCATAAGCAATGTAAACATCTTGGAACAGTGTACGAGCAAGTATAGTCAAATAATAAACCCTGTTATTCATATTAAGGTGGTATGGACACCTCCATATTGGGATGTACTTCCTAGCTATTGAAATATGCACTAAAATCAGGTTATAAATGCTTTCTTTCCCAAAATTGTTACCTAACAGCGTAGTGTAATAAGTGGGCATTATATAACTACGGTATATGAACATTGTCATATTATGACATATTAGCCAGCAAAGCTCGCTGGCGCGGTGCGCCGGCGAGCGAAGCGAGCTCTAAGAACCAGTGTGCGCGGGAAAAAGAACAAGCTACACCTATAGATTCATCAAACAAAATTTTTTTGTCTACGTCCCATAATGCTATCCAATTTTTTCACATGTGGTGCTATGCCAAAAATGGCTGACATTTAACTCGTAATTAACGGTGTCTTGAGGTTTGAAGGCGCGTTCTGAGCACTGCACAAGCTTTGGAGAGACTCAAGAGATTTGTTACATGCTTCCATACCTTCATATTGAGTCGAGATACGTAAACAAAGACAAAACAGGCCATGAATGACGTCACAGTGTTCTCGCGCTATATTTCCCGCGATAAACTTGAGGTGGATCAAACATCTGTAATGCGTGTACTAGCATTTTAAGTATAGACTGCAATACCTGCCTCAGATGAAGTTTTTAATTTTTTGTTCTTGTTTTGATAGAGAGATTAAATATATACAAATTTACTAGCAAGAGCCATACTTTACTATCATCTCGCTCCAATTTAAAGCTAAATTTGCATCCGTGTACAGCAAGTATAAGTAGGGAAGATTAAAAAAAATAGGTCATTTTGAACTGAAAAAAAGAATAAAAAGAAAAAATAAACAGTTAAAAAATCTATACAGATATAACATATTGTCAAACCATTAAATTAGAAAATAGGAAATTATACCCCTACAAATAGGGACCAGGGGCACAGATACAACGTATGCAATTAGAATGCAAAAAAATATATGAACCAAGAAAAAAATAAAATTAAAAACAAGGTACAAAAGAAATAATAATACTGTATTTATCGTTAAAAATTTTGACCAAATCAAAAACAAAATAAATTTTACAGACTGATAAATTCTCTCCAATATAGTAAAGAACGGTTTTAGGTAGAAGCAAGTACGTATACATGTATGTATTTTGTAAGAATTTTAAAACTTAGAAATCTTATAATTCTCTCTCTCTTTCCCTCTCTCTCTTTCCCTCTCAAATTCTTGATGTAAGTTGATAACTTAATAACACTAAGTTGACACTGATGCAATGTACATGTATGAGCAGGCCCTATGATATCGCGGTAGTTAAATCATTTTGACAAAAAATCTATCAATGCTGAAATATTTCCAGAAACTAATGTTATTGTGATTTTCCTCTATTATATACCTCAATGAGGTTCAGCGTACCTATGTTTACTATGTCTAAAAATATCCCAACGTCAAATGTCAATTTCAGCGCGTGCTTCTATATGTAAACAGAAATACCGCGATACCATAGAACCCGCGATATGATAGGAAACAAGTATATGTGTAATTCTTGCTGCGCTCGCCACAGCGGTAGCACCGTAAAAACATATTATAACATGTTATGAGTTCCTATCCCACCAGGGTTTTTATAATTTTCACATTTTCAATTTGTTTACAATGTACTTCTTACCACATTGATATATACTATCTTAAGATTTTCATTAGGTGCTTGTTAAAAACAGGGACGTATATAATAACTGTTATATATGTCTTTGTAAAAAGAAATACATCTTTTTCAGTTTTCTCAGTAAAATTTGTTTCCCAAAAAAGCGAAACAGATGATAAACACACAGATATCACAACCAGATCTCGAATGTCATTATCTTAGGAGGTGTTTTTTCTCCATAAAAATGACAAACTTTCCATCTGTTTGTTTCTTTACATTACTAAAATTCTTAATCTACTTACAATCAGCGGACGTTTCTTACAATGAAATGTTCTGCTTCTCAATAGCCGGTTTTTAAAATAAACATGTGATCAAGAGATACGTTGTCAACAATATGCTGTCATACATTTACTCAATATCAATTTTTAGCAGTGATTGAAACCGGAAATGACGACAAAACTGAAAAGAAAAATGACAACTTGTTCGTATACTTTTCGGGAAGTTCTCAGTAAATTTTTTTCTCTCACAATAGTCTCATCAGTTTGTGGATCGGATAATATATAACAAAGCAGGCCTAAAGAACTGAAGTTTTATAGAATGTGAAATTCAGTTTTCGGACTACTGTTAGATGTGATGATAGATCTTTTCAAAATCAATCAAGGGGTCACTTTTTAACGATTCGGCTCTAAAAACAATGTTTGTTTTCAATGAAATATATATATATATAGTGAAATTTAAAAATTGACATACGTTTGGCACCTGAATGTACTTCCTATCTTATAATATACAATATACTATGTCGTAAACATTTATGTACATATATTTTAATATGAGAAGAATATGAAGCCAGGCGCCTGTGTCAATCCAATAAAGAGAGTATATATCTGTATCTGTATATCTGTGCTATATAGTACATACTATTATATAGCACCGCATCCTTCGATATCTTTTTACACTGGAGGCTGGGGATTGTCTATACTATCGAATAGCACTTCCCCCTCATTCGATACTTTTGGATAATAGAAATATGCAAATATCGGTCTCTGTTGAATCATGGAGGCAATCGAAACACAATAAATGTAGAAATGCAATTACTTTAATTAATCAAGTGTGGAAATCCTCCTCCATGAAAAAAAAAAAGTTCAGCAGCAACTACACATTATCGGCGGGAAAATAAAGAAAAACCAAAATAGTCCTTATATTAAATGGTACACAGTTGAATCTGTAAATCGATGAAAATTAATTTATCATTTAAAAAGTAAGAGAGTCTTAATTCACGCTGTGTGTTATTTCCTTATGCCTTAGCTTATCTTGCAAATAAAGTTTTGTTATTTAGCAATTCAAAGGGATTAAAATAGTTTGTACCCAGGTTTCCACCAACTCAAAATCCTTCATTTTCGAAAGACACGAAACTTAAACCTGGGGGGGGGGGGGGGGGGGGGGGGGGGGGCCGCTTTTTCCCACAGCAACTATTTTTTTTTTAAATTTACATAAAAAAATTGAATTATCATGGAGTTGCCCACCCCCCCCCCCCCCCCACTTTTTTGGGAGTATGTAAATAATTGATATGAAAATAAGGAAAGTAGGGGTAAAATTGAAGTTATATAGTACTATGCTACGCCAGCCCCCCCCCCCACACACACACACCCACGGATTAGGTTTTTGAAGAGTTTGGGAAACTTATTTATTTATTTTTTTGCTTGTCAAGATTTTTGGGATGAGTCTGCCCCCCCCCCTACTTTAAAAAACGATGCTACGTGCATTATGTATGAATGTGTGTATAACATGAATGTTTATGGGAAAAATTACAAATTGCAAATCAAACAAAAATCATTGTGTCTGCAACTTAAATGAAATTGAAGATGTATTCCACTTTTTACTTATTTGTCCATCACTTCGTAGTTTAAGAGAAAAGTATACTAAAAAAAATACTACTTCCGAAAACCAAGTTTCTATAAAGTTATACAGTTACTATCTACTTCTAATACTAAAGAACTGTGTAATTTAGGGAAATATTTATATTATGCAAACAAGCATCGAACTCTTGCACTCTCGAATGTGAATAATCCAAATTGATTTTGTACACTTTGTATGTCTTACTGTATTTAATATGCATATGTTCACTTGTATAACCTATGAGATATTTGTCTCTTGGAATAAAGAACTTGAACTTGTCTGTTAAATTTGACCTACACAAGTCGGTTGTTTATATCTGCTTTACCTGATAAATCGGCCCATTTTGCTTCATCTTCAATTTTTTCATAATAAGTCTACAAATATTTCCTTCCCTTTCAAACCTCTTTGCAAAACAGCTAAATTTGTTGCATGATAAAACCGACGCCTACATTTTAAAGTATACTGTCCTTTCCGATATATTTCATTTTATCAAATAAAATATACAACAAAATTAGTCATGTTGTATATTTGATTTGATAAAATGAAATATATCGGAAAAGACAGTACTCTGACCCCAGTGTGGAATTTTTTAAAATATATAAATTTATTTGATTTGAATTTGGTATAAAATGCAAGGGTAACAATTAATATCACAGATTTATAGTAAACACAAATCGTTAGAAGGAAAGATTAGATTATATGTACGTATATATCAAATCAACATGTTAAATCTTTCATAAATTATAAAACATTTCTGACAAATTATTTTACTTAAATGATAGAGGTTTTCTTTGCAGAAATATGAAAAAGGACACTTTTAGCATATTTTGCACGTGCGGGGGCTCGTCACGAACTTTTTGTGTCCTTACTTTGTGTCCATCCCTATATTATATAAAATACATAAATTAATTGCATAAAATTTTCTATTGACGCACCCCTTTACTGTAATCGAGACGATATTAAATTATTTTTAATCTGGGACAATGGAAACGATACGCGATACTTTGAATATGATCAAACTTAAAAAAAACTATAATTTGATATTGATGACGTCAAACTGGAAACACCCTCCACAACGCTAGAAATAACAACACACTTAACTCAAAGAATTTCGATCTCATTTCTACTCAGTAGTAAATCTCATGATAGGTATTAAATTATGTAATAAAATACCTATTTAATGAAAGTGGTTTTGTAACAATTTTTTTTAAAGAGGTGCTTTAATCAGTTCGTTTTAGTATAACTAAGGTACATTAATTGTATATGTAAAAATATACATGTATAGTTTAATAAAGGAATAAATGCATGCAAATAACCCACAAACGCAATGATTTCCCCTCAATCGTCATTGGACGAAAACTACGAAGTGAAGACATATTATTGATTCTGGAATATATCTTCCCAAATAGATAAGCAAATATGGTATCTATATGACATTGTCCACTCGAGTTATGTTATCAATACTTAGGTGATCCTAATTTTTCTTCGGTTAGCCGTGTGCTGCATCATTATAAATGTGTGTGTGTGTGTGTGTGTGTGTAATTTCCCTTAGTGTGTATATATATATATATATATATATATATATATATATATATATATATATATATATATATATATATATATATATATATATATATATATATACACACACACACACACACACTAAGGGAAATTATTTTCTGAATATGGCAACAAAGCCCCTTGCATGTATCTGTTATGAAGATTTCGAAAACTGTATCGACATATTCAAAGAATAGTTTACTAGTATATCATCGATAACTTTAGATCAATTCTCCGGAATTCAAGCACCGTAAAGTACATGTATAACTTTTATGATACGCAATAAGCAATATGCCAATAATCATAAGTATTTGTATATTCCTTTTGTAAAAAAAAACAACAAGAAAATCACCGAAGAAATCTTTGATTTGATAATTTACGAAACCGCATTCTTTTACAGCCCATTCCATAACACGTGAATGGTAACTTTAAAAAAAATGCTATTTCATATATTAAAATAGAAATATATCATATATCACGTTTCATGCTTTGTGCTATATACTATTAGAGCGCTAAACACGACTTCCTTTGAGCAAGCAACGATCAACCAAAGTCAGTGGGAGTGGTAGTGAAGAGTTGATGATCCAAATTAATACGTATAAATGCCATACATTGCCGGTTCTATCTGAATGTTAATAACTTGTCATAATGGGCTGCGCGCACAATCGCGGCCCTGAAGGCAGGAAGACATTCACAACTAGACATTGATTTCCTTATCCCTCAATAATCTATTGTCACATGACCTTTTCATCACATATGTTGTAAATCAGAATCAGTTGAAAATAAAGGAGAACCTAAGGAAATTGCTAATTTTGTAAAACTACGAGTCGTTAGAGGGATTCCACCCACCCACCACCTTTTTTTCCCTTGTCATTTGTATGTAGATTCTGGTCGTTGACATCGGCGTCCATGGATGGCTTTTATACATACCTGAAGCAGCTCACGATATCATATATGCACAGTATTCGTGAGGATGGGGGCAAAATAAGGTTATTTTTACGGTGCAAACTACTGAAATCAGTTTCTTTTCCCCTGTTTTTCATCCCGAACTTCATCCGCAATTCGTATCTCTATCATCGTTTGTTTTTTTTATTTTCACTGTTTATACAAGGAACATGCACATTTTCAATCGGTAATTTTCGATACAGCATGCAGAATTGCCTTAATGCACGCAACATTATATTTCTGTCACGGAGTCACATAAACAATATGATTAAAAATAAAGCCAAGCTTTCTTAATGAGCCGCTCCCCTTCCATTACATAAATGGATCGTGGATGAAACATCGAACACTGACAATAATCTATTCTTGGTCGGTAAACGTATATGCCTAGAATCAGCTTAAATTCACATCAAAATGAGAGCTTTCATTTTGCCAATATCGATAAAAAAAAATTCCATACCTTTCATTCTTTAATCACAAAGGCGACGAAATCAAATTTAAACATTGGGTCGCTGGTTCAAATCCGAATTTAGGACTTGACGCAAGGGAGCCTGTGATTTGTAAGAAAAAACAGATAAGGTTCCCTTTTATCGAGAACACTGGCGTTCCCCTGAAAAATGATTCATATAATGTTCATAAAATTTATCTGAAGTTTTCATCGAAAATTGGTATTATCACATTTTTTTGTAAATTTCATCAAAATAAAACATAACAAGCAAAAACCAAAAGTTTTTATTTTCTCAATCTCTATAATGTCTTTATATAAAAGATTAAAGTATACAGTAATTGCAATATTTTGACAAAATAACTTGATTATTATAAGGAATTGAAATACCGGTAGATGTTTGTGACATGATACATGCAAGTCAAATGATAAAAAAAATCCCCAAGAAAGTAATTTAAGCAAAACTGGAAAACAATCAATGATCAATAAATCATTATTCATTTAGTTGTATTGAAACAAATGGTTAAACTAAATGCCAATGTTTAAAACTATCTCGCTTTAATGAAAAGCATTCACAATACATGTATATAAAAGACATAGAATTTAATAATTTCATGTTTAACGTTGTTGCAATTGCATTAAAAAAATGTTTTCATAGAGAAATAAAAACTATAGGTTAAATTTTTAAAAAATCAACAAAACCCCATAGGCTAATAATGTTGTGCAGTTTTCATTCTTTTTAAGAACTCAGCATTTTTTGCACTGATTTCACCCTGTAGACGATTGTTACTTTTTTATAAAATCAATACACGACAAAAAAAAAATATTTTCTGCGAGATTAATGATTTACAACAGTGTGAATGTCGTGAACTATAGTCTTAATATCCCGGGGTACAGTCTCCAAAACCTGCGGTAAAGAAGAAAATATCAAACTATCAATAATACGAAAATAAACCACACAAGAAACCTATTTTTTTTATAATGAGAAAATGAAATGCAAGACATTAGTGTTTAATGCTTTCTGATAAACCTAGAAGTCTGGAGTACCTATCCCCCCTTAAAGTTTTGTTATGACATTCCAATTTTGTTATTTTATATAAATTTCAAGACTCATCGTGCTGACAGTTACTGCTTTATGCAATCACACATTAATGTTTGTTTAGTTGTTTTTGTTTGTTTGTTTTTGTTTGTTTTGTTTTGGGTTTTTTTTTGTAAAAGAAAAAAAATAAACTCCAACTACATTGAGTTGCAGCAGTGACAATAGTTTAAATGTTCGAAAATAAACTTTAGGCATAATTATATTGACATTAATATGTCGTTAATATGTTGCTAGTTTGGGAAGGAGTTATAGTAATTTAAATGAGATATGTATATTTATATATCTTACCGGTATTTCGGTGGGAGTTCTAATCTAATCATATTATTCAAACAAAAGATACACGTCGTTTTAAAATAGATCAATTTTTTTTGCAATTCAAATTTTTCTTTCCTAATAAACTCAGCAAAGATTTTGTTAAATACTAATATAATACGAGCAATAATACTCTGAAGTTATACGAGTGAATTTTGGCCGATCTTATCAAATTAAAAAAAGTAATAATTACATATTTAAAAAAATGTGAAAACATTAATCAATTTAAAAAAAAAAATCCTGTGAGTAAATATTCGAGAAATCAAAATGCTTTCGTAATGAATAATAAAGCCACATAGAAAACAATTGTATTTTAAGCAATTCAGGTGATAGTTTATACCTCATCAAACATGTAAAACATTACCAACCATATCAGCTTTTCTAATGTTCATTATTAGCACACGTATAAACAAAGATATAAGTTGTGTAAATCTTAAAACGTTTTGCGCCGTATGCGTACATCAACGAACCTAAATTCATGTTTTATCAGGAAAAAAACATCCCAGAAAAATCCTCGTATCAATTTAATCAAATGAACATGAAAAAGCACAAGTTTATAATAAAGTAAAAGCCAAAAGTTGTATCGAGACGTGTACAACAGTAGTGAAGCCAAGGCAGAGAAACACACAGCCTCGAAAAGAAATATTTTTGTACCATCTAGCCGCGGAACTAAGGGAAGATATTGAAAAGGTTCCATCAACAGTTAATGACCTAAAATATCGCAATATATGATATCCACCAGGCTTTAATTCATTCAATAAATGGTCTGCGGGCCTCTATTGCGTTAAATAATGCAACATTTTGTGCGTAAAGTGAGGGGAAAAAGTCAAAAGTTTTATTAATACAGCTTGAATGTACTTTTCCGGTTGCTTTAAACGATAAAGAGAAATGTGATGCAATTTTAGCAAGGCAAGCATCTAAGGCCATGTTTGAAAATATTTAAAATGGGTATTATGAAACATTTTAAGAAACTCAGGAAGCATTTTTTGGTCATATTGAAAAAAAAAAACCCAGTTACATTGTTTATCGGAATTTTTAATAAATATACACAAATACCCCAAAGCTTCAATCCTTATATGGCCAGACTCTTCTGTTTTAAATTCAGCTCAGTAAAAGGAATTTTAAAAATGTCAAATGAATTTTGGTTTGATTAGTGCAGCTGGAGAGTAAGAGAATATGTCAGGCAATTTGCTATATAAATTTTGTGATATTCCCTGGCTTAAAAGAGTGTAATAAAACACGATTTTCAGAAGACCAAATCAAATTATTCTACTATTTATTTACATTAAGAATGACTCCTTATGAAAAAAAAAAAAATGAGGCATTTGTGTTAGCGACGGTCTTGATATCAACATAATAGCATAATAGTATAGCATAACTTTTTATTTTTATTTAACTTTTTAAACACGAAGAATATATATATAAATATATATATATATATATATATATATATATATATATATATATATATATATATATATATATATATATATACATATATATATATATATATATATATATATATATATATATATATATATATATATATATATATATATATATATATATATAAACACAAAGAATAAGTCCAATGCTCAAACAACAAAAAGTTGTTTGAGCATTGGACTTATTCTTTATGTTTATTCATCCCCGGTAACAAGAAAAAGGATTTATTGAAAAATAAATAAATAAATATATATATATATATAGAGAGAGAGAGAGAGAGAGAGATTCAAAGCGAGCTTTATCGTTGCTTTGTTGTCGCTTGTTTTAATTTTGGAGTGTGCCAGTAATATTACCCCCTTGACAATTCCACGCCTTTTAATAATGCTGCTTCTGACTCAATAAAAGACCGCAAATTAAACTAAAGTGAGTCGATGTAAATAAGATGTAAGTAAGTAATATGTTCAATAATTCAAATGAATGCTTAATTTCTCAGTACAAGTAATGAATTCTCATCGAGAGAAAAACAGTAACAACACCACTTGTATTGAGCACAGAAATATTCAATGAAAATATTGGTATTTAATGATTGATTAATAGATAGTAAAATAATTTTTAAAAAAATGTCATCTCGTTGAAGCAATATTTAATGAATTCAAGTTTATTGTCATTCTAGCCATTATCTTCTTTTGTATAGTACCGACTGTTAAAGACATCCAATTTTTTGTTCTATTAGTGGCGAAACTCTGTGGCAGATGTTTTTTTTTTTGTTTTATTGCCTGTTCAATACATTTTCTTCGTTAAATTTCTTATTCTATAAACAAAGACGTTAATGAAGAAGGAAAACGACACTATTACCATTTAAGTTAATCTTAGAATCCTCCCTCACTTAGGACACAAAGCTTTCCCATCCTTCCCTCGAAATTTACGATGTGTAACACTACCCTGTTTGTAGGTCATTTCATACATCATTTCAATTTACTACTAAAATAACATACACCAACTCAGGTTTTCGCAGCCAATGAAGAAGAAGGTATGGGGGAGGAATATTCAGTTGTGTCTTGCTGCAGAAGAATCTCTTTAGATGTGACACCTTTTGGAATCTTCATGTCTGAAATTTGACTCCTCTGGTGCGATTTCCTTATATTGGCATTCGCATATTGGCAACAAACAGTTAGTGGACATGACCCACCATTCAGGTAAGGTTAATTTAAAGCTAATTATGCTGTATTTGTCCTCCCATATGCTACGTAAGTTATCTTACTGAAAAATTGATTATTATAAATAATGTAGTTTTTTCTACTTATATAAAGCGAAATGATAGTGATAAAAAAAATCCCTTTGGCTTCAGCCTGCTTTAATCCCTACATACGAACACATATTGCTAGGAAAACATTCACTTCTTGTTCATTGATTTCCTTCGTGATCCGTTTGGTTTTGTCATGAGGTTAATTCATGATCAATACGTTTGGGGGTTGGATTTTTTATTCTCCATTTTTTTTTCATTCATGCTGCGATGTCGGCCCCAGAGCATTAAGTCTTGTAAATATATACAATGATTCATAGGAACTGTCGCCTCTCTAACGCAAAAAGCTATATGCGTCTCGTTGTAAACTTTGCAATAAAATATAAAATATGTTCACCGTTTGCGCACCATGTTTAGTATGAATTGTACAAAACGTCATTATGATTTCTTTGCCGTTTCTCTATATCCTCCAAGACTTACTACATATTTTACAAATACAGCAGTTTCCCAGTCTAAATAACTGATGTTCAGTCATAATCAAACTTTGAATAATAAATATATTTAACTTTTTTTTAATTCATATATTTTGCGTTGTCGACTTTAAAGCAAAGGAGTCCTGAAGTATATTAACATCTACATAAATAGATACATTTGCACACTTAACACTGAGTTTGATCTCTTTATAGCATGCATTTTCTGATCGCATAAGAACTGTTTGCCATTATAAACTTCGATGTCCAATTTACCATAATGTGTGTCCTTAAGTAGAAGCTGCTCTCTGGATGATACATGTCCATGTATGTCGATAAAACAAATTGATAAAATAGCATTTCTCTTAATCATCTATAAATGGCCGAATCACCTAAATGACCGATTCGACGCAAGTAAGTACATGTACCCTTTATGAAATTTATTGAATTGCAATATTCTCACAATGTCTTCATATCATTTTATAAAAAATCAGAACTGTCAATGTTTTATAAATTGATACTCCTACTCTCTAATTGGATTGTTTTCTCATCCGCTACGTGAACACAACTATATTACAAGTCTAAATGTCAACGCCATCAAGTAAACAGGTTTACGCGCTTTTAATTTAGTGAAATCAAATGCTTGGGTCTGGCTTGAAAATCGATTTAAATTTTTATGACGTGATTGATGTGTCCAAAAAAAAAACCCCAATCCAGTATTGTCCTAACAGTGATAAGTATGCTTTATATTTTTATACGCCACACACACACACACACACACACACACACACACAGGTCACACTTGTTTTCTCCTTCCTACTCTTCTATCAACTGATGAAAAAAAATCGAAGTAGATTGCAGATCAGTTTTTTTATTCTAAAAGTTTTGAAATTAAAAACAAAATAATGTAACAAAGAAACAAGTTAACTTTTCAGTAACCAATCCTTTGAATAGCGGGTCAAGTGAAGTCAATATTTCTGAAGAAGGTCTAAGCGAGTTAAAAAGCAAAATAATGACCGCACATTTATGAGCACAACATTTTGATCGTTATTGACTTAATGTCTTTAATTTATCGTGTCACATAACTATAAACATGGATATAAAATGATATACATATACTGTAGAAAGCGGTAGGATACCTCATCGTCGCAAACCATGTTTTGAGTACAGAAGCTTCCTCAAACAGGGCGATGATGGAGACACAAATGGGTTACCAATGATGATGATACCCAAAAGCGTTATTTTCCTCCCTATATAAAAGAAAAAGAAAAAATGATGATTATTTTTATGATATCATAAAAACTTTTTTTTCGTATGAGATTATTATATTTAGGGTAAAATAAAACTATAATAATGATTTGGAGATACCATACGCGTTCCAAAAAAAGATCATCATGGCAATATAGACATGAAATGATAAGATTAACATTACTTTGGCAAAAATTAGACCTTCACTCATCCATGAAAGCATAGACCTAATAAGATCTTTCATCATAAGGACAGCATATGGTGCAATAAAACAATTTTAACGTTAAAAGTACATTGTAGACATACAATAAAAAGATTAAATAAGTTTTTAAAAATCTTTACATTACTATGACGGAATATTAAGATCTTCACATTACCACGACCACATAGACCCACAATAATAAGATTTTCACAAATGCAACGACAGCTTAGACGCATAATATTAAGATCTTTTATCGCCATAGCAGCTTAGGAACACAATAAAAGATCTTCACATTTTTATTACGGTACAGGCATACAATTATTATACGATCTCCTCATCAAAAAGGAAGATATAACTAAGCGGTTTCAATCTGACAACAAAGATATAACTATGATTTTAAATCTTAATATTCTGAAATAAAAATGAAATTTTAATATTTTACAAATACAAAATATTTAAATCAATGATTGTAACCCCCCATCCCAAATAATAATAATAATGATTAGAAACTAACTAATTAAACAATTTTTTAAAAAAAGCTTGCATTGGAGGTGGTCCGATATCACGACCTGTCGTTTAAAAGTTTTATGTAAATTCTTGAAACCTTTACAAGGTAAATTATGATAGTAAGTACGCTAGAATTAATCCTTCTGATCAAAACTTAGAAGGAATTGTAAAAGAAGTTTCTATATCATACAGCTTTAAAGTACTAACGAAATCAAACATGAGCATTAGCAAGGACATTTTTTGTAATATTTTTTTTTGGCCTTGGGTCAAATAGATCAAAATGAGTTTAAAAGTTGTCTAGAAAGTAATATTTGTTTTTATTACTCCTGAAACAAAATTAAAGAATAAAATTTTTAAAAAGAACCGAAGCAAAACCAAGAAATCTAATACCAATCTATCACTCTCCATACGTAATAATTTTTTCTCAAGGAATTTAAATACTTCAAACTGAGTTTATTTATGAGACACGGGGACACTTGTTGGTTTAAACAATATTAAAACATGTTTGTATGTCTACTGTAGAATTATCTCTTTCTATATGAATATTCAATATTCGATGACTTCAAAGTTAAGACTCAATTTTGACATCAAATTACTGGTAAAAGTTTTAATAATGAAATATTTTCAATCTCGGTAATTTTTTAAAAATCCTTATGTACCTTTGTTAAATAGTAGTAGAAAGTAATTTGATAAAAAAAAAATATGTGTTCAATTATAGTTCAAAATATTAGCTCGTTCTCCAATGATAATTCCAAAGATTGTTCTTCACAATTCCGACAGATGCTGTGTTATGCATTGGTTAAAACTATAAAGAAATCATTTCAATTAAATTCAAACATTTCCCCTAAGAATTTCTCTTCAGTTCCTATACACTCTTATCTAAGTACCCAAGCAAGAGGGCTTAAGATTCATTTTGAAACACACAAATAATTTTCACAAACAAAAAAAGATATACATCATTCAATGTTTTTGTCCTCTGTGTAACACTCAAACCATCCCATCCACCCGTCACTGGAATCGTTTCATCTAAAAAAAAAAAAAAAATGAAACATCCAATGAGAGTGAAGTGATCGAATTCTCAAGACAAAAGTTCAGTTTAGTTTTCTTTCTCTCTCAAAACATTGAAATGCATAAAAAAGTATTCGTAATTGTGTACAGTATTATGAAGAGGCAAGGCCAAACAGAAAGTAAGTAATTTTCTAGGCAACATTCTTACAATGATATTTAAAATTTGTTTTGAATTTAAAAATACACAATGTCTTAGAAGATTCTTAAATATCATTCAATCTGCTATTTTTTGTAAAAATTAATCTCGTAACAATTGATGTAAATAATTGTAAATTGATGTAAATAATTGCTGTATTGTAATAAAATAAAAGAATTATATCACGAAAAGGCTAAATCAAACCGTTTGCATAGTTTACAATACATCATTCATCGTTTATTGCATTGATTGGATTACGAATCCATAATGATATTCATTTGATCTTAAATTATATTTTTTTATCTTATATCGAAACGTCAGCTAAAGTGACCGCTTTCTGCCCACACTTTTCGACAGAATTAAAGATATTATGCTTTCAGAGTTTATACTAGGTGAAGTTTATTTTACAACTTTGCCCTGTCAACAACTTGTCAATAATTACTCGAAAAATTCTATATAATCACTTTGACATTTTTGAAATTGTGAAAGAACTAGAGAATAGTGAGTAATGTAGTCTGCTCATTACAAGGAATGCCCTGTGGGATGGAGGCCGCTTAGGTGATAGGCCTTCTTAAATGGTAGAGAAAGAGCGAGAAAAAGAGAAAGAAAACAGTCAATGAATTCTTGAACTAGTCAAAAATTGGATTGGCAATTTCGTATTACATAAAAATGAAATTTTTCTGGTGGGCTTTTATTCATTTAGGAAAAATGGCATTAAAATTCCTGTCATTTGTTTAAGTAATGGATTGACATTAATAAAAAGTACTGATCAGACAACTGGATATAAAAGAATGGTGTTCAAAGCGCACAGTTAACAAAATAATTATGTAGTTCGATTGTACTTTGTGAAAGTTTCAAATCAAGCAGCATACGCCTCATAGAAGATATCCTCGTCTTGCTTCTCTTTCTTTTCGTCTGATTAGGCAATGCCAAGTTATGTACTTTAAAAAAGAGAGCTCTATAATTGACCAAAAACCCTCCGTTCATTTAAGACGATTGATTCATAGCTGATGTCTCCTAACAAAATTCTTATAGCGTCATTGTTTCTTCGTTTTCTTATCTTGTTTGTTTTGCTTCATTTTATTGTTTATATGTTACCTCCCCAAGTTTTTTTGGTAGTGTCATGTTGAAAATTTTATTTACACCCAATTTTGAATTAAATGTGTGAGTATAAATACAAATTTACAACATGAAAATAGAAAGATGGGATTTGCATTGTTCATTTTGACAATATTTGGAAGTTTATGTGGATTTACAATTTACGTTATTAGAATACTGAATAATACTGGCAATTTGAATATTGAACTGACAGCATAATGGTATTTTCTATTCGAACAGTGAATAGCGAATACTCCAATTTCTTATTGCCTAGGAAGACTGATATTTCTACTTTCTGGATTTAATGCCAGTGCATGAGAGCGAACCTTTTTTTAAATTGAATTTACGTTGGTAAAACTGTCGATGATTTTGAAAAGATGATTGTTAATATCAAAAAGCATAGCTTAAGTAAAAGAGAACCAGTTGTGGATGATCTACTTTCCTATTATACAAATGTAATAGGAATTGAGGAATCAGCAAATAAATACATTGAAAACATAAGGCTGGACCAAGAATCGACCTGGAACCCCTGTAACTCTAATAAGGAGCTTTTTTTCATCTTTTACTGAAATTCAGCATTATATATATATATATATATATATATATATATATATATATATATATATATATATATATATATATATATATTCTTTAAAACAACTGAATTTATACAAAAGGAATACAATTTAAAAATTGAATATCAACACACCTAGCACACAGGACCTCTACCATTTAGCTATCCAGGTCGATATCCATGGTCAAACTATTTCACATGTAAAATCAATCAGCTACGACTGAAGAAATAAATAAGCCGACAATATATGTCTCTCCCTCTCTTATTCTCTCTCTCTCTCTCTCTCTCTCTCTCTCTCTCTCTCTCTCTCTCTCTCTCTCTCTCTCTCTCTGCAAGTTGGATTTTCTAAATAGAAAATTTCAGACCATTTTTGGATATAAAAAATTGTTTCCTTGCAAATCTTTAGCAAAAACTCGATAGAAATCTTTGCATGTTCATTTACATATAATGATACAAGCTTTTTTTGTTAAGTTTTTGTTTTATCACTTGAGATAATATGTGAATCACTTGAGGTAATATATGACTTTCAGCATTTTACCCCAATCACTTAGGATTGACAAAAGAAGACTAGTAAATTGCAAAAAAGGATGGTTTAAATGTTACTGAAGTTAAAAAGGTGTCGGTATTGTTAGGAATAAATTTTCTCAAAAAACATTATTCAATATTTATACCACTCGAAGAATAAGTCTAGATTGGGTTTTTTTTTCAATACAGATATAACTGTTAACCAAAGGCAATTGATGAAAACATGAGGATCTAGGTGGACTTCATTTAGACAATTTCTGAATATTTCTCAACAGGTTATAACATTATGATAAAAAAAAAATAGGCATGCTTATCCATTTTCCATCAAATCTAAAAATGGTCATAAAATATATCGTTGAATAAATCATACGACAGGTTGTGAATTTTTACACCTAGCAATTGAATGCAAACAATATGAAATGGTTATTATCTGTCTGTTACATCAGATACTGGACGGTCCGGTTTTATAACCATTACATAGTTTGTATAAAGTATAATACTTGTTTCCAAATAGTTTTTTATGGTTTTATACATTCTGTGATATGTTACAAATGTTCCGTACAATTATCTTAAGTCAAAGTTGTTAAACAGCAATGACATACGATTGTCATTAGTTTAGTTTTTTGATAGTTCTTGAGACATATTTTAGGATAAATCTTATATGACAGCTTTCAAAAATTGGTCCCTTGGTTTTAAGCTTTATCTGGTTGCAAAAATTGATGGCGATTTCATAAGTAACCCTATTCAAAAGTTCTTATTGTTACATGTATTAAAATTTTGAGAGCATTTGTTTTCTTTAACATTGTATTGTTTTCTTTTCGCCTTCCTGTCCATTACATATCATATACTTAGTATTTGTTCAAGTTCATGTAAATGTTGTCATACTTTTTCTTTCCCAATTAAAATCAAAGTACTGAAGTACTTACGGGAGTTGATTTTATCGATTATCATTTTTTAAAATCAACTTATCTTGCATGGCATATTAGTTTCTAGTCTGTATTTGACTTACGCGCTTTTTGGGAGTTGATTTTAATCAACTCTCCTATGCAGTTACTCTGGCAAACCGAAAGTGAAACAGTGTTTGGACCTAAGCACAAATCATCATCGCTGACAAGACGTAGATCTTGAAATTAATGGATAAATTCGGCGTACTGTATGCTGTACCATTGTTTTCAAATGAAACGTATTTATAAATACCTTGAAAATAGTCAGATTTCATATAGTACGAACAATTTAATTGTGTTTTTTTTTGTAGTAGTATGTATTCCTATGCCAGAGTTCAATATAGTCTCGTTCAACCAGACGCTCGGCTGTCTCCGTAAATTTCCGACAAGCAGAGTCTCTCTTGGTAGTCGGAGATTAACGGAGACAGCCAAGCGTCTGGTTGAACGAGGCTAGAGTTCAGTATTGCTTGGATCCAGACGTGTACAATTTTTAGACACATTTCGATTACTGATACACAGTTTGATGGAATTAATTCTATCTTTAAATATTACACAACATGATTTATATGTGGTTTTCTCGAAATTCTTGTCGGAAAAGTTTGAGAATTCATATTATAAAAATGTGCGTAATTCAAATACAGATTAGAAACTACTTGCCAGGCAAAATAACATATCGTTGATTTTAAAATTAATAAAATCAACTCCCGACAGTACTTCAGTACTTTGATTCATTATATGAGTTTTTAGACTTTTCCAACAAGAATTTCGAAAAACCCATATGAATCATGTTGTGTAATATTTTAAGATAGATTTCAAACTATGTACTAGTAATCGAAACAATTCTAAAATCGTATGGATCCAAGCACTATTGATATCGAACTATAGTCTTGTTCAACCAGACGCTCGGCTCCGTTAATCTCCGACAAGCAAGAGAGTCTCTCTGCTCGTCGGAGATTTACGGAGACAGCTGAGCGTCTGGTTGAACGAGACTTTACTAAACTCTGTCGTAGGAACACATGAGATTACAAAATATCTAAATTGTTCGTATGATATAAAATCTAACATCTAACTATTTTCAAAGTGTTTATTATAGATAAGTTTCCTTGAAAAACAATGCTTCAGCATACATTACATCGAATTTTTCTATTATTTTCAAGAACTAAGTCTTGTCAGCGGTGATGATTTGTGCTTAGGTCCAAACACTGTTTCACTTTCGGTTTGCCAGAGTAACTGCATAGATTAAAATCAACTCCCAAAAATCCATTACATGTATATTTATATGTGTACATAGGGTATTTTGGGTATTTTTGTTACTTAGTTATTTAAAACTGTGACTGTGCGATTAAACATTTACCAAAGTTAGATACTTTTTTCAATACCTAAACGTAAAAATGTCGGTAATACATTAGAGAGTACATTAAAGACGTATTTTCAAGTATTTACAAGTATATGGTTTGTATGCAGACTTGATAGCTTCTTATTTCACAGCATGTGCATAGTTGGTTCAGAACTGACATTATATAAATAGTGCCTGTTTGGAAGGGTAACAGTTGAAATTAACACCCTGAGAAAACCATTGTCAACCGACGCGAAGCAGAGGTTGACAATGGTTTTCGATTGGCGTCAATTTCAGCTGTTACCGTCCTAAACAGGCACTATTTATTTTATTATGTCTTAAATGTCTTAATTTTAGAGAAAATTTTACTGCTTTTATATAGAAATGACGTGAATTCTACGGCAAAGCGTAAACGCATATTTCACGCGCATGTAGCAATTCGTTGCGTTACCCGCTGCCAAGTGTGTTGCTAACGCTGAGGGTAATAGAACGGATTATTAACTGCGTCTATACCAATGAGATTTCAGTATTTAACAAGAAAGTATTATTATATATAATGTCATAATAAGTCACAACTTGTCATTAAAACTGCAAGGAACGGCGTTATATTTATAAATCAGAAGACAATGAACAGTAGTGCATTAAATATGAACAATCTGATGCATCTACGTCATGCTTCATAGATATAATTTTCTTTCTTTTTGCACACACGTACCTCATTACCCTTTTTACTCTCTCTTGAACTGTTCGCCATGAAGCATTGAAAAATTCATCATAATTCAAGTCGATATTAGGGATGCACATTTTGAAAAATCAATGTGTCTATCTAAAGCGTAATGAATGAAAAAATAAAAAAAAATTAAACATTTCAAAAATAGGAACATTTTTAGTTAACCTGTATCAGCATTCTAGTACCAAAGGTTGATTTTATTTGTTGAAGGAAAAAAGAACCTCTCAATTCTCCAGAGCTTCATGTATATATGCTTAACATACGTTGAACTATTCTTTGAAAACGGAAATTAAAAGGTTTTTCTTATATAAAAATGAGAGATATCGTGTAATTTGTCAGGTATCAGAGGGTAATGAATCTGGGTTATTAACATGGTACGTGCCATATCAAAAGAATGCTTCAAAGAAAATTAGTTCTCTTTATTATTCTAACTTAAATAAAAATGGTATTATCCTTAATTTTTGAAGCAATCTTTCGGAAGGTTTTTGTTCTATATAAGAACAAACTGACTTTACGCAAGTTATCTTTTAAAAAACATCGTTGAATATCTTCATCTAAGCTAGAACAAAGCGAAAATAAAATTCAACCTTAAGCTTTTTAGCCAAAAAGGGCTATCAAACAAACTGTGTTTTAATTTCAATGAAAAAAAAACTATTTTGAAATTCAATATGAAACTTAAAATGTCAATTATTGACAAAAATGAATGACTACTGGACGATAAAACACTACTAATTACATTTACGTTATTATGTATTTGTAACGAAAACAACGAACTTTCGCTGAAAAAAACAAAACAAACGTCTTTTAAGTTAGCTACGGTAATTTTTTTAACTATGTATTTGATGAAGTTCAAACATCATCAATGATAATCTTATCAATAGTAAATCATTTTTAATTCAAATTATATATGACTGCACACTAATACTTACTCCATTATACAGGTAAAGTAGCAAAAGGTCGGGAAGAGGAGATAGAGTTCCGTTCCATAGTATCCACAGGTAAATATAGTGCATTCTTTACCAAAAAAATCCTCAGATTGTTGATAATCGAAGTACAGGGCAATTTAAGAAATATATCAATATCTGAAGAACAGGAAAAGCGTATCTGGCAAGATGTCAACCTAATTATTGTGACATGAAATAAATTGAAAATACACTGATAAACAGTTCCTTTTCAACAAAAGGCAAGTTCTGTTGACCCTGAAGTAGAATTATTTGTGTCAATTCTGCACCAAGAAGAGTAAAAATATAACCCAACAATTTTTACTAGTCTTCTCTGACCCAACCACAACTCCTCTATCACAGTCTCTTAGTTTTATATTGATAGGAACCTTGAAATAATGTGCACGGAATCCTACGCAAAGACTACGTTCTCTCACTGTGCAGGTTAATACGGCATTCAAGTTTCGTAGTTAGCTCAAACCAAGTAATTTAAATAAATTTATAGGTAAATGAAGATATCTTTCTAAAGCAAAACTGCTCCCAAATTAAAACAAAATATATCCCAATGTACCCTAAAATTTTGATAATTAAAGGGTACAGAAATCATTATTTACTTATTATAGTGCAAGGCACCTATAATAACGAACAATTTACACTCAAAGATATAGTATTTAATGTGTCGTGTGTTATGTGAAGTGAAAGAAAACATAGTTAATTACGGTTGTGAATATGAATTTTAAAAAAAGTTTCTTTTTATTGGTGCTTCACCAATAATAACACGCGTACTAGAGTTAGTCAGGTTGAAGCAATATTCATTCGGTTGTTCAAAATTTGCACTGAAAAGTTTTAATTCAGTGCTCGATACGCTGACCTTTCTCGATTCATCTTCAACTCGAATTAAAATCTTAATGAAGCAAATTTTAACTAGAGTTACTGTAAGCAAGCTCACAAATGATATAACCCGCTAAGAATATATAATATCCCAAGTATTTCTTGTTTAAAAAGTAATGTATGCACCTTTTTTCTTATAGTGACATTGAACTTGCACAAATGACCAAAGCCAAGAGTCATACATGTAGATCTACAGGTCACAAGCAATCATTGTGTTAAATTTTAGCTTCAAATTATTTTCCATTGCAAAATATGGCCTAGACAGGAATGATGCATTTTTTTTAAACAATGACCTTGAACTTACACAACTGACCCTGGGTCGAGCTCATGACATATCCTCAGGTCATGAGCAATCTTTATGCAAAGTAGGAACTTCCAATGTTTCTCCATAAGAAAAGTATAAAGCAGACACAAATTATGAACTTTTTTTTCTTTCAATGACCTTAAACTTGCCCAAATGACCTTAGGTCAAAATCATGACACACTCTCAGGTCATAAGCAATCTTTGAGTGCAGTAACAACTTCCAACCTTTTTCTATACAAAAAATATGGACTGACATGAATAATGCCCTTTTCCTTCTCTCTGTCTCTGAACGTATCAAATTATCATGACACGCCCTCAGGTTGTAAGCAATCTTACGATTCTGGGAAGTAAGAACTTTCAATGTTTCTCCATACGAAAGAACCGGACACGGTTGCACAGACAGACGGACGGACGGGCAGACGGACTGTTTGCAGGGGGTATAATAAATCGTTTAAATATGATACAGCATCCATTAAGGTAATGAATTGTGTGATACATGTATTACTTGGATCAACCTGATATATAGCTACCTGCATTATTATACACAGTTATCATTTAGAGATACTTATAGGAGTTGTCTTTCATTGTTCATATTTTATTTTATGTATTTTTCCGGCAGTTCAGAGTTATCCCTCTTAAGTTGAAATGAGCCAAAAGAAAACTATTATTTCTAGTCACGAAGTGCTCAAAATTGCAGAAAGACAAATGCCAGTTTGGTCACTTGAATTTCTGGGGTGACATTAACTGAGGTAACTTATGATGTCAGCATATAGAGATTAACCATTCCTTATGCTGCTAAAAATATAAATATAACGACTTCTAACAATGAAAAATATTTTAACACTTTTAAAAGATGTAAAACTAATGGATATCCACTATTTCCACCCATACCCAAAGAAGAATTCTGAAATAACATTTTTAGAGTACATCAAACTTCCAAACTCTCTTTATCAAGCGGCAAAGCGATCTTGAATGTATTTCATTGGCCCAATTCACCCAACACACGCTCCAAAATTCTGCAATTAAGTTTCAACTTCAAAGTATTTTTCTTAGTTTTTTCCCCAACGAAGATAACTTCATAGTAATGCAGTGTTGCATAAATATGAAAAATGTCCAAATCTCTGGTATAATAGTGTATTTATGATAAGGTTGCGATGTTTCTGCTCTTCAGCTGCCAGTAAATCTGCCTTGAGAAAAACAGAGTTTTTCACAACGTTAAGAGGGCTATTTGGTGTTAGTCGTTTTTAATTTTTTTTTTTAATCTTCTTCAGATAATGAGCTCTGTATGATGTTTACAAAGTAAAATATTTGGAGTTTTTCCTTTATTAAATAATAGCTTGTAGCCAGATATATCGTATTTATAATCATAATGTAGATCTTATGAGTAATTAATGGAATATCGACTTATCTTTATACCCTCTTTACTTCATGTATTTGAAAACATACAATTCAGTTAATTTCCTTTTTAAACCTAGTCAAATACGAAAACTTTAATTTGGCTTAAGCCCTTTTTATTCTATTTTTAACCTGATCATCAGCATCTGCGTGATGGCCTTTGATTGTTTCTCGCTGACAAGTCTTTGTTAATTTCAGTTTGTCCTGTTGTATCTTCACAAATAAAAAAGGATATAAACTTGCTTTTATCAACCCAAAAGATTTTATACTTATTCCATTTTTGTTTACAACATCCAACACTTTGCAGGTGTTAGGCGGTTACTCAGAACATGAGCAGAACAAAAAAAATCATTAACCACTAAAGCAACAAACTCTAACTTCAAATTTACAGAACCTTCTTGTTTTAATTATCTTACTTCATAAATTAATATAATTCACCATACACAAAATTCCACTGGTATTTATTTTTGTAAAATTATATGCAAGTAAGAAGTGAAAATATTCCTGATTATAACCTCTGGAGACAGATATAACTTCTATAGAGGGGGTTACAATGCATTATTAATATAAAAAGTTATTGAACTATAACATGCATTTATCATGCATAGGGTAATGATATTCTGTGTAAATTTTACAAACATATGAGTAGAGTTGCATAGTGCCTCATTTGGTAAATGATATTGGCAAAATGGAGGTAACAAATTGTTTTAATCTTATTTGTTGAGAGTCCTTTCATTCTCATTGTAACAGGGTATGATTGCATTGCATGGTCTGAATATATTTGAAACTTCTTCATACTTTTTGTACATTCATTTTTTTTTACTTTAACTTTAAACCTCCATTGTGGCTCCTGAACCCCTCACTTGAATCTGTCATGAATTCTAATTGGACCATTGTTCAAGATGGTCATTTGGATCTCAAAATAAAGATAAAAAAATTAACCCTGTTTTCATCATTTCTTGATCATATTCCCCTGAATAAAAATCTGGCCAGGTGAGGATCAAAGAATTATGCTTTGTGTCAAGTCTGATTTGTTATGGACCATGGTTTTATAGATGGCTGAACATGTGAAATGTTGATGAGTACGAAAATCACAAACAGTTGCTGAACAAATTTTTAACAGAAAGGGTTTTAAGTTTCAGTTGTCATGTTACTAATGCATACAATGCAATGTACATCTGCATAATTTTACTCGTGCTGCTACTCTTTTCTGTGTAACACGTCCCAACACGTCCCAAAAACTTGCATTTCATACCCGATTTCTTTCTAATTTTATCGTGTCTCATTATCAGTCATGCCAGGGTAACATTTTTTTTATTTCAATCTTAAGATTGAATATCTGCTCTGAACGATGTTATTTAATCCTTGTGCGTTGGGTGATGACTTATACGATGCGCATGTGGCATCTTTACATCCACTCTGTCAGGTATTCCTGCTGCCTCTTCAATGACATTCAATATGCTATTGGTAACAAATTGGAAATCATCTACTAAGGTTTGGACGATAATCAATGAGGAATTGTCTTGACCTTTTAGTTATACAGTCATTCTGTCTGAAACATTTCATTTAGAATCAAGTGAAAATGTCATGTAATGTTAGAAAATTATGTGGAAAAGGACTATGTGCGGTATTATGCATTTTTCGCCCCCAAAATTTAAGTTTTTCAAAGAGCTTTGAAAATGAAGTGGTAGATAGTTGAAATCATATTGAAAATAAGTATGTAAATGGTTATCACCACAATGACGTCATAAGATAGAAATGACGTCATGAAAATTGTATTATTTTGATAAATTGATTTTTTGTAGCAAAATAAGGGTGTTTTCCGATGGTTTTTTGCCGGGAAACATCGAGTGCAGGCTTGCTCACATCATTTTTGAGTATGATGTGTATAATTATAGGAAGAAAAACATACGTTAAAATCGTACTTGAGCATACCTGCGCTCAATACTTCCGAATGCAAAATATAAAGAAAAAATTACAATACTTTGATTTTTTGGCAAAATTGCGGGAATTGGGTCATTTAGATGGCGTCATAGATAAACAGCGAATGAGTAATGATGACTAATATCAAGATTTGATTTTTACATGACACTATTTATGAGATGTTTGTGAAACACTTATGCCCCCCTCCCTTGGAAACATCCACAAAGAAAATGAACGTAAACTGCAAATAACTGGAATTTTTTCTAAGTCCAAGGGGTATAACTCTGTCAAAAATTGCTCTATTATACCCAAAATCAAACTTAACCTAGATATTATTTAGATAAACCTGTATACCAAATTTCATATCAATCATATATTTTCACCACTCGCGATGGAAGCTTGATTGGAACAATCCCACTTTTGATCTACTCGGTGTTAAATTTTCTGTTCATTTGAATGAAATGGTAGAACTAAATTACCCATCAAATTTTTTGGAAGTAACCCGTTTGATAAAGCAATGGAAATTAAGAAATCTTACAACAGTTGGAAGATTGATTGTGATTAAAACTCTGATAATACCAAAACTTAACCACTTAATCCTAACTATACCAAAACCTAGTGTAGAATACCTTCAACAGTTTGAGAAAGAAATTTACATTTTTTTATGGGGAGGCAAGGTCCAAAACATTATAATTCAAGATTACAGATATGGGGGATTAAAAATGATAGACTATATGGAATTTGTTTGTGCATTGAAATCTACATGGATAAGAAGACTTATCTACTCTAATACAAAGTGGGTAAAACTTTTTGAATCAGAATTAGGATTAAAAATAGAAACCCTACGGGAAAAAGGTTCAGACTTTATTACCAATATTAGCAATAAGATAAGTAACAAGTTTTGGTAAGAAGTTTTATTAGATTGGGTTAAAATTGTTATGTCCTATAGCCAAAATGACATAAAAGTACTTAATGAACATATGTGGTTTAATCCTAATATTAAAATTAATAACTCATCAATTTTTATTAAGAATTATTTCAACTGTGGTTATAAATTTATTAAAAATTTGATGACAGAAGAAGGCAATTTTGTAAGCCTTGAAACTCTTGAAAACTCAAATGTTAAGACCAATTTTCTAGAATATAGGAGTTTGAAAGGAGCAGTTTTTGAAAGATTAAAAGCCTCAAATAATAATAAGGTAGAATATGGACCATTTATTCCAAATTCTCTCAGTATTTTTTACAAACAAAGCAAAGGATGTAAGGATATGTATTATGTACTCATCGATAACAAAAAAGAATCAATTCGTTCAGTAAAGAAGTGGACAGAAAGTGGATTTGCTTATACAGAAATAGAATGGAATAATATTTTTGAACTCCCATTTAAAATCTCCGAAGAATCCAAATTTCAATGGTTGCTATTCCAGATTTTACATAGAATTTTGCCAACAAATGAGTACCTTTACAAACTCAATATAATTAATTCGCCAGCCTGCTCTTTCTGTAATCAAGATAAAGAAACTATGGAACATTTATTTGTGGACTGTTTTTCATGTCAAAGAAATATGGCTCTACTTTGAAGAATGCTTAAGAAGCAAGTTTAATTTTTTAATGACATATGATAAAAAAAAACTATACTTTTTGGTAAATTCAAAAACAGAAATATGTATAGACTTCAAAACATATTGATTCTTACAGTAAAACAATTTATTTTTGCCAGTAAATATAAGAATGTCACAAACCTCTCGACGCTCATGTTAAAACGAACTGTCGCTGATAGAATACATATTGAGAAACTACTGTTGCTGAAGAATTGTAAATTTGCTGAGTATGAAAAGTATTGGCAAACTATTTGCGATTTGTTATAAAATGTGTTTACAATAGCTGCAAGGAAATTGTAAGCAAATAATGGCAAAAAAATATAAGTCTACTTTTATGTATCCTCTTGCATATGTATGAGTTTTTGATAGATAGTGTTCCCCTCTCATTCTCCACCCTCTTTCACCCCCCCCCCCCCAAGCCTCATAACTAAAAATACTCAAACTTTCATGGGTGATAAAAGCAAGTTTTCGAGATTATTTGTGCATATATATGTCTGTCTGTCGGTGTATACACTTGTCTGTACATGTGCTTTTTTATCTTCGGTATGTGACTGTGTCTATATTATACTTGTATTCTGAATCTCAAATGAAGTGAATATGTGATGTGTATGCACTGTAAACTAAATATATTAGAAGATATGAATAATCTGTACATGAAAGTTTGAATAAAAAAAAAAAAATTCATATCAATATGTGCACCCTCTGTAAAGAAAATGAGCAGAACTGCAAATAACTGGAAATTTTCTACGTCCAAGGGCCATAACTCTGTCGAAAATTGCTAGATCGTACCCAATATCAAACTTGACCTAGATATTATCATGATAAACCTGTATACCGAATTTCATTTCAATATGTTCATCTTCTGCGAAGAAAATGAACGGAAACTGTTGGTGGACCAACAGACTGACCGACTGACCGACAGACAGCAGCAAAGCAATATGCCCTCCCTTCTTCGAAGGGGGGCATAAAAATGGTTACAACTGGGGGCAGAATTGTTACCATACCAAGTGTAGTCCTTTCATTCACAAAAATATACATGTACATGCTTTATAGATATGATGACCCAGCTTGGGGTCTAGTTTTCCAATAACATATCCGAGAAATTTTGTACATTTCATCGCAAATATTCTAAAATCAGAGCAGAAGTATTTAAGTTATTTGAATATGTGTTAAAAGAACCAAATTACAAGTGTGTAATAAACCTCTGACAAACAAAACTTTTCAAGTGGGTCTTTCTGGGGAAAAACTGTATGAGAGAATTAGGCATTAAGATGCAGATAGATCTGTATTGTGAATAGGTGACTCCTCTCCCAGCACAGGCTAGTGCTAGTGACCAGGTGCACACCAGCACATAGCAAGTACAGGGGAAGGACTGTAGATCCTGAGATAGTGTTCTAAGTCTGGTGTTGCATGGACTTGTGTTCCCATCTCATCACAGGCAAATGCTAGTGACCAGGCACACGCCATACTATAGACAGAGATGCAGCAGGTGTCCCAAGTATGGTGGTGCAATGGTTGTTACTTCCATATCAGCACAAGCTAGTGACAGGGCATGATGGACGGCTAACAAACGGATCATGTTTTCACCATATGTCTTCTGTTCATCAATATTCCATCTTCCCCCTTTCTTATACTGAAAATATTTCTACAAAGTAACATTCCATTTTCATAAATTATAATATTCAAACCATTGTGTAAATGAGGGCAACAACTAGAACTTATTTATACTAGTAACTCAACTAATTAAGTCATTTTGATATGATTCTTGGGTAAGACAGAAAATACTGCTTAATACTAAAAAGAATTATGCTTTTGATGCTTTTTTCTACTAAAAGTGCAAACAATTTACTATACTCCAGGTCTTTTTTTTAAAGTGCAGTATAGAAATCTCCTCATTCATTTTTTTAATTCTCACTTCTATATCAATTTTGCCATTATATAAACAAAAATTCAATTCCACTGGTCTGTTTTTCAACAATGAAACCAGAGAAACCCCTCATTTAAATGCTATCAATTAAATCTAATGACATGCATATTGACACAAAGGCACATGTGAAGCCCTTTATCTATTATAGCACTACCTGGGGGAGATTCCAGGGATTTGTTCTCTAGGCACTGACACAATATTGATATGTACCTTACGCCAAATATCGGAGTAATCTGTCGCGAAATATTTACAAAATGCCCATGGTTACAGACTCTCTCTTTTTTTTTTGTCTGTATGTCAGCTAACGCCCATCTTTGTGTGTACAGTGCAGTTGTACCATAGATGGATTATGAAGCTCAAATCAGGAGGAAAACATTCAATTTATCACCCTGCCACAAGGAATCAATCCTTTCATGACTTTAAGAGTGAACGAAACAGAATTTACATTGCCAAGTTGCACTGCTTTTTTATATTACACACAATTGGAAAGCTTTGAGTCTTTACATATATTGTATTAAACCCTCTTGCCTTTATTTAAAAAAAAAGAAAAGAAGAAATACTGGTAATCTCCCTTCACATTAGATTTAAAAATTCATCAACTTAGTTTGGTTTAAAATGCCCAGACCCTAATTTTTATAAATTAAGATGTGAAAAGTATTATAATGTTTACAGCAAATCAACATCATAACATTGATATGAGAAAAAAATGAAAGAAAAGGTGAGGAAGCTTACATACTCCACGCTCCACATTACTGGAGATTGATACACATAAGGAATGGAAAGGTATGCATTATATAAACAAAAAAATTCAAAAAAAGGCATATAACTCGCAAAATATCATCAGTTCAAATATTTCTCCAAATATGCACATTTATTCCTTCGTCTGTAACAACCAAAACTTTTAAAATTCAATAGGGTCAAAATTCCCAGAAAAAAATGGAATCAGAATATCATGGACACAGTGGTAATATGCTGTGTGCTAAATACGTACAAAGTTTTCCTAAATTCCATGCAGCAGTTTAGGGGGAGTTGCTCTATTAAAGAATCTGTTAATTACTATGTTCAATATATGGCAAAAATTCTAAGTACAAAAGTACTAAAATTACCAGAAAAATAACGGAATCAGAAATTCCTGGCAATATGCAAAATTTACACAATATGTCCTAACTACCTACAAAGTTTTACAAAATTCTATGAAGTGGTTTAAGAGAAGTTGCACTTACAAACAGAACTAATGGAATGACTGACTGATTGATAGACTGGTAAAAAACTCTATACCCCTCACAACTTTGTTGCGTGGGGTATACATGTAATTAACTCTGCGGTTGCAAACTGACGATGATTCTTTACATGTACATATGACAATTTGTCCATTTGATTTAAAGTATATATGACAATATGTCTATTTAATTTTAAGTATATATGACATGTCTTATTCAATTTTAGAAGCATATGCTGATTAAATACATTTTCCAAAGGAATCTATAGTAAAACTCTGCAAAATTAATTTAAGGTGACTAGATGATCATGGCCATGTTTAAACTATATTTATCTTTTTCAAATGAAGAGCCAAATTATATAGAAAACCATTTTGATTAAAATATCATTTTTATGAATATCTTTATTCACAGTTCTCCTTTTCAAGAAGATCAATACAGTTTAAATATGACTTTCCAGTCCTCTTATTAATGAGAATCTAACAGATAAACCCATATACATTTTATAAGTGTGATATACATATTCATGTAGGCTTACTAATAACTTCATCTTTCCAGTCACTGCCATTTCATGACATTAGATAAAATAATTCATTAACACCACTACATAGTGACAAATACTAGTAGTATCTGTAAAGATAAAAGAAAACTGACCTTTTCATTTAAAAAAAAATGTTGCCCAGGAAACTTCTAAAATTGAGGCTTGAAAATGGGATTTCCAATTTCTATGTATTCCATATATGATTCACAATGACAGAGTTTGAGATCTCTCTCTCTCTCTAACCAATTTAAAAAAAAGGAGTGAAAATCTTAAGGCGATAAAAGAAGAAGCTATAATATACCCCAAACAGGATAATATGCACTTCTTAAAAAAATATCTTAGTGTCATATTTCCCCCAAAAATAATTCAAAGCATATCATTAAAGAGTAAACAGAATACCTTTGAAATTGAAATGAGCAAATGCTTTAATTTTCAAGCGCATATAAAACTCAACATGCCAAATGTCAACCGCTCCCATGCATCACCACCCATTCTGAGCACCACTCCACACCAGATTACCAAAAAGGGTGGGAGACTTGTATTTGCATTAACAGGTAGCTTGTTTATTACCTGTAAAAAAAAAAGAGCAAACATTTAAAAAGGTAATAAGAAAAAAAAGATAAAAACCCAAAGTTGCAAAAGTTTGCTCGCTTCATTAGTAGAGTAATTGGACTAACTTCCTTACCTCCTTATAGAGAAGACTGTTGTTTTGGATTCCCTGTGCTTGACTGCCCTTCCTCTGTACACACATTTTCTTTCCTTTGGCTCTCTTTTTGTTCCGATCACCGATCACTTTTAAATTGGTGCATGTTCGTCTCCTGCAGAAGATGCATCATGACCTAGAAAATATTCTCACATGGTAAAGAATTAACTATTTTCTGTATACCTCCATCTCAACATTTTGTCTGGTCCATTTCTTCTGGCCCAGGGCTGACTCTAATCCAGTCACAATAGTTGATTTACAAAACCAAAGTGTCATTGTTTGTCACCTTCTGAGAGATTTGGCTTACCATAACTTAAAATGAAAAATTTGAATAAAATACATGAAAAACTACAAGTTTATAATGTATAATTACATGTCACATATGCTGAGACCTCAGGTAAGGAACCTATAACTGCAAGTATGTGACTCTTAACACAAAAAATCCTCAATTCTGTAAATAACCCTATTTACAGTATAGTTTGATTATCTCACATGTATCTTGTGAGTTCCATCCATAGAAAAAGAGCAAAGTAGGGTTAGTTCACATGAGAGGACCATGTTAAATACTGCCATAACATAATTTTGAGATATAAAGTTAACATGCAGTCAGATGGATCGATATAGCCAAATCATCATACATGTACTTAGAAAATTCGCATAAATATATAAAATGAGATTTGAATAAGTTTTGAAAAAGGGGACTTTTTAAAATCTTTTTAGGGATGAGGGGATATGATATCTTTGTTTAACCCTCCAACCCTCATTTTTGGTAAAAGGTCTTGAAAAACAACTGATAATTAAAAAATTGTCTTTTCTTATAACTTGTCATTTTACTGACATAGTAAAAGTGCCAGTGAAGGATTTGGCTTTAATTCTTTTTTGATGTGCATTAACACAAATTTTAAATCTACCTTGGTTGCTTGAAAATTCATCTCAAACAGAGCTTGAACTCATGCCTCCAGCTAAATACACATGCAGACTGTGCAATCAAGAAATAAATTATTGTAACATTAAAATGCTTATGATATTGCACATTTAAACTACCTTAGGGAAATATAAGTTGTTTTCAAAAGTTCTTATGATCTAATTTATAATTTATAAATTCATGCATGCTGAAATGAAGTGCAAAAAGTACATGGTTTTATGCATACACAAATTTTACATATTAAAACATATGTGAACAAATATCTTATGCAATGCATTTACAAATGCCTAATATTTTAAAAAAAAAAAATGTTCATAGTCTATTAAAATGGCAAACAATAGGTTCCAAGATGATTAAAAATTCAAAACACATACTCCGTGCGTAACATTTTGTCAGACTAACAATTGATGTGAATTTTAAAGTAGCAATTTATTATTCCCTGGATTAAATTTGCAAGACCTAACAATGTTTTAAGTAAAGAACATTTTTATGGAAATTGGCAAAATTAAAAAGGAAAATTCTAATTTGAAAGTTTTAATACCAAACACAATACAAAAATAAATAGAAAGAGGAACCCATTAAGATATTAACTATACCAGTTTGATGCATTACCTCAAATTGGAAATAAACTGTATACAGGGTTATTTTTGCCCGGTGTAATTTTTGCCCTTCTACACTTGCAAACTGTTTTTGCTTTTTGAATTCCACCAAACACAGTTGGGTTTAAAGAGAGATAATTTGAAACACTGGATTTTCCCCACTGACAGTGAGTGTGAAAGGGGCGAAAATAAAACGGGGCAAATATTTATCTGTATACAGTATAATGAGGCCCTAGCTGGCCTATTAATAGATGCCAAATTAACCATCCCCTTAATTCCCTTGTTGAATAAAAAGGATGCCTTTCAAATTTAAATAAAACCAAACTGATTAAAAATCGAATAACCAATAAAAATTAAACCTCGCTAAAAATTCATTCGTATTTCTTATATATTTGCCTTTATATATATTAAAGCAAATATGTTTTTTGTGCAAAGCATTTAATTTTGCAATTCAATTCAAATAACGTATAAATTGAAATATTATCAAATTACAAAAAAAAGAAAGATTTTAAGATGGAAAATTCAAAAATTTTCTTTTAGTAAAAAAGAAATTGTGGTACTTCATTTAAAAAACTTCAATTCCCTTTACATCAGGATATGCTTCGTGCTTGAAATTGGCCTATCGGTTCTGGAAAAGAAGTTGAAAAAGTAAAATATTTACAGACAATCAGACAGACAAACATATGCTAAAAAAAATGTGATCAGAAAAACGCAATTGAGCTTTCAGTGAATAAGTGCATGCATGTATACAACTTGAATTTAAACAACTTTTAAGTTTGTGACAACTCAAATATATAATATATGACAATGTTATGTTCAAATTTTTCAAATCTAACAACTAATTATATTCAAACATATCTCGTGTACTAGACATATATGAGTCAGGTTCATCAAATTCTTATTAACAGTTATAATTAACAGTTATAATATCCATTAACAGTTTTCAAAGTAGGTCACATGCCATCCTTTTGGCGTGAACTAATTGTAGGCTTCTGCTAGAGAACTCAACTGAAAAATCATTCACTGCCAATTAAAACAGCCCGTTCTTTGTGATGCAAAAGATCCCCGATAAATTAGTGCTTTTATTTTTGTCCAAATTTGGCTGCCTGTATTCCCGTATGTAGGTGTTTCTATCAAAGTCAAATTCATTAATTTATTTCTATGTGCTTAAGTCATGGATGGAAAATTTTTCCAGAGGGGGAGGGGGGTCTTTGGAATAATTTTCTTTTCCAAGAAGGTGGAGGGTGGGAGTGTGTCCAAAGCCTGTTTTTGGTAATTTTCCAGGGGAGGGGGAGATATGTACCCCCCCATTTAAGCAGCATTTATTGACTCAAGCTTACAAATATAATCTCATATAGCTTATGACTGCTAGAAATAAAATATAAAAGCAAGATCTCAGTATAAATCAGTGAGGGGCACTTATTGCAATTTTATGTGGATATTAATTCTTTGCATTTGATAAGGTAAAACATATACAAATGCATATAATTAATAATTATATTCTTTAATTAACATGTTTCAAAGAAATTAAGATTCAAAATGAAAGGCCCTCTAATATTTCATGATTTCTTTGGAGTATTTCAATTACTATATCAAGATTGAGGGTTGAGAGCAGATCATTTTTTTATTCATATTAATAGGCTGTCAAAGACTGGATGACAATAACTCGAAGTGAAGCATTGCATGAAGCTACATCATGTAATTTTAAATTCGATGAAAACATGTTGTAAATGGTCTCCTACACCAGTACATTTGAATTGATTAAGCTAAAAACATTATATTAAGAAACAAATACGAATACCAATAATCAAACTAAGTCTATATTCATAATAAAAATTCTAAATTTGTTTGAAGAATTCCTATTTGCTGCTGATATTCCATTTTTTCCCCAACTTAATCTATAATGCAAGAGCGTATCCAGTTGTTGATGTACGTATGCATCTAATCAATTTAACGATAAAAATCTATTTTTTTTTTCTTCATAAAACTATCTATTTGCTACATATGTATTGATGACTCTAAAACAGTCCACTAGTAAAATTAAAATAGATTCTCTATCTTGGTTTTTTTTTATTTATTGAACTGCACTAAGTTGGCAAGTTATGAATCATGTATGAGACCTTATTTGCCGAGTTATATTTGACAAAGTGCTTTGTAGTGGGAGGGCGGTGATGATAATACAACACTGTCCAATTGAACTAAATACACAGCAAGTGGTCTATGGATTGTGTGGGAGCTTTTTCACTTTAAATAAAAAAAAAAAATAGATAATTTAGCAATCAGCATATTTCCTAGATCAAGCATTAAACAACCAAAAACAGCATTCCTGTGTAAATCAAAAGTCCTTGATAAATATAGCTAGTGTACATGAACAAACAACCACCCCCACCTCTATACCAAAAAGGGTCTCCTCTTGCACTATGCATAGTACAATCTGTGTTTAATAAATAAGTAGAGGAAAAGTAACGTATTAAGGACAGAATCGCATGCAATGGACTTCTTTGAAATTCTTTATGATTTCATTAATATCAGTCTGCAAAGATATCTGCTGGAATTAATGTTATTTGTTCATGCACCTCAACCAACATAACTGTTAAAAAAAAAAGAAAGAAGACAAATCTTGTATGAAACAGGAAAAAAAGAATTTTACCCAACAATACAACAACTGTGGGGGAGGGAATCAGTTTTACATGATAATCAGTCTACCAGTATATTTTTGATATTTAAAAAAATGAATAATATACCTCTGCATTTTGGGTAAAAATAAATAAACCAGTTTTGTTTTACCATTATATTGGTGAGAATGTTGTACAGTATATGTATCAGTATAACTTGAATTTTCCTTGTCATTTAAGGTGTAATATTCTGTGAATACAGCTAATTTTCATATAAAAATTTAGTTGTGGCTATAACAACATTATACTTTTTATTGTTAATCAATAATGAATTATAAACCTGTAATTAATAATCGGACATGGAAAGAGTAAACTGACCAATATTTTTGATAGTCACATTGCTTATAGTTAAACAGGGAGTGAAAAGAAGCTATTATTTATGTATCAAACAGTATGTCCCAACAGGTGTACCGGTACCCCACCGCTGTCTCCAGCAGTCATATTAGTGTACAAGGTTAACAGTTCACGGGTAAAGTAGACACCTGTATAAATAAACATGTGTCTAGTTCATGTACATTGCCAGATCTGTTACAAATAAAATAGATGTCTCTTCATCAACAATTTCTTTCAGTGCAAGTACATGTATATATATTGTGAAACTCAATTCACACAATTGTAAAAGTGTATGGTTGTAATTAGGAGAAAAGGAACGTCTCCATATGGTGACATTAATAACTTTCTTTCAAATTAAACAATAAAATTAACACTCACTTTATATACTTTCCCTTTCACAATTTTGATGTCTAGAAGTGTAACACACAGGCTAAAAAGAGAGTCAGCTACTGATCTGCAAGGAATAAGGTCGAAACATGTGGGTGCTTTTACATTTTTTTAGTTTTATACTAATAATTTTTCAAAATCCACTTTATTTCAGAAATTAAAATTGGCGCAATTTGAAAACCTTAGATAGTGATTATATTTTGAATATGTGACGTACTGAGGTCTCAAAGTTTCCCATACTACCTTAAATCTGTTTGATTGCATGAAAACCAAACAACATGTTCAGGGTTCTTAGAATACATGTGGTAAATGTTTTTAAAAACATGAGGTTAATGAATGTTTTTTACTGTAATTGAGAAAATTTTTCGCATTAAATATCAAGGAAAATCGGGCACATCAAGAAAGTCCTATATTTGGACCTTACTTTGAGTGTAGACCCACCCTTTTATATAGCACTCAGTTCATCCCATGCATTTAAAGATTTTTTTTTTTTCCTCTCACATAAAGCATGCATTAAGAAATGTACACACGACAGGAAGGGATAAGAGATTTCGTTAATGCATTTCATAGGTGCAGTTCATCTAAAACTGTGAATTTACACCATCGGGAGTATTAAAGAAAAGATCTAAATGCACAGAATATAGAAATCAACTCTGTAAATGTGGCCAAGATATAAAAATTAAGCATACATTTATCACCCTTTTAAAACCATGCAGTGCATATCTGCATGGTAAGACATTCCTAACACCTTTATTATTAATTAAGTCTTAAACAAGTTTTATGCATTTTCTAAAAATCAAAATTTACACTAATAAATTTTGGGTAAGTTGGCCAGCACTGCCAAATCCAAGATTAAGGATAAAATAAATGTTGATTTTAAACTTTTAATTAGTTTCAACAAACATGCAAAAAAAAAAAAGGATACTAAGTTTGCCTAGCTTTATACATTTAAATAAAATCTGAACATTTAGAAGTACTGGATTTTCTACTGTATGTCACATGTGTGAAGTAAAATCCAATTAACAATACCATATCAATTTTTTTTCCTGCGAGTTCCTGAACACAAAGTTTTTATAGAATTTCAGTTTATCTGCTAACAATGACAGCAGCATCATAGGGTGAATGTCTTTGGAAATTTGATCAGACATCAACTCATAAAAGTAGTCATTAATATTTGTTGTGAGTATTTTCAACATTCTATCGATCTGTTAGGCAATTTCAATTACCACAGATGTTCAACAGATAAATTAGTTTGAAACCTTGAAACAAAAAAATGATAAACAAACCAATGCAAGGTGTGTCTTTCAAAAATAGTCAAATCAAGACCCATATAGCTCAAACATTAGCCACATTGAATAATAATCAACATCACCATTGTTAACAATTTGGCCTTCACAGATGACCTTGAACATAAGTACATGTAGTATCAAATTTCACCTTACACTTATGGACAGCAGTATAGATGTCTCTATTTAATATGGTTTGATAGTACATGAGGAGAAAACATTAGTATCCATGTAAAACCACAGTCTTTGGTCTCAGAGCATAAAAATGTTGTTGTAATTCAGTCATAACATCCCTATCCCCATAACCTTGAACTTGACTTGTTATTTGACTTGACCTTGAACATCAAGGACTTGATCTTGAACACTGAGGTCAAGAAGAATGAACTTTCTTATAATCTTGTATAAATTGAAAATGCTTCAGAAAGAAAAGATTATTTCTCTCCATCCATGTATTTTAAGTGTCAATCTTTTGTGGGACAAGCATTCATTTTTTTAAAAATATCTATAATAAATGAATGGCTTTGATTCTGACGGATAAATGTAAGACTAAATGATGATTATGACCAGATGGAAATTCTGTTAAAACATGATCTTTGTAAAAATATAAGCATCACAAGGGGACAAAACAGTGAAGTAATTATTTTTAATTCAATTAAAAATCAGTCAAGCTTAAACTTAAAACAGCTAGGTGGCATTGTGTTCAATGGAGAATGATAGATAGATAGTGTTTTAAACAAAATGGCTGCTTCTACCTGTACTGGTACTAAAAAAGTTATATGCTATTATAATATCAAATTGAAAATTGTTTAGTTACTATACATCACATTCCCAAGTCAAGGGTTACTGATCCGCACCGCTTCTCACAAACAAGGGTTAGTGAGAAGCAGTACGGATCAGAAACTCTTGACTTGGGAAGATGCTATACATGTACTTGTATGAGTATTATTGCATGTATATAGTTTCTTAATAATGAAATCAGCTTTTTAGGATGTGCTAGAGATAATAAAGTACCGGGTACTTGATTCTTCCGGGGTGTTACTCATTACAAATTGTATTCTATAAAACTGTCAGGAAGAAAAACCTTAGGAAGCCTAATATCAGTAGTAAAAAAGAAATAAAGATTACACTGCCGACAGAAATGCATGTTTCAATGTAATTTAATGTTATTTTAACATTTATCCAGTATAGATATTGAACATCATTATAACCTACAACACAGTATTAACATTATGTCGTATGTTACAACAACATCTTTTGAAAGCTATTCCTGTATTAGTTAAATCCTTTCAGACATTCATATCGCTATGGATTACTTGCTGCTATTTGCGTCTATGAGCCTAGTCGAGAATAAATTTTAAAATCGCTTGTATTGATAAATGGCAGGACAGTATCTTATTCAAATATTACGATCAATGATCTAAATCAGTCCGCATTGTGAATGTCAATGCCAATTCATGAACACATGCTGAGAGAGAACAAAAAATACTCCAAAATCTAAACAGTCTGGAAGAGATTTAATTCAAATGATAAATTGAAAAGCAGTAGCGTACATCTGAACTAGCCTTAGTATCTGCCAGTATAGGCCCCCCTTCCATTCCTGTTCGAATCCCCCCCCCCCCCCCCCCCAGTTCTTCTCATCCTACTTATACCCTATATACTTTCAAAGCTGACTTGAACTGCGGTTTTATTAATAAGACTTCGTTAGAGGGTAACTTGAATTATTCAACTGTTCAAGATTTTTTATGTCCCCTAAGCTGATTTAAGCATTATACATGTATAGAAGTTCTAGAACTGTAAATATAATGAAAGAAAATCAAATTGACTTCATTTCCATACCTATAAGGTAACATCTCTCTCTCTCTCTCTCCCTCTCTCTCTCTCTCTCTCACACACACACACACATACAAGTAGATATGTTTATCATGAATTCAAAATGTGTTTTCTACTGGTTGATTCCTGCTGAAATAAAGTTTTCACTTCCATAAGAAACAGATGACTTGAAAATTGTTCATAAGTCTGCTTGCCGTTGTGTGTATATGTGCTGTGTACAATAAAGCATTTGAATAACATAAAAAAACTGACTTAATATGCATAATTCATCACTTATTTTGCAGAAGGCACTGGCATTACTCATCCAAAGTGATAGTGTTTGACTTCCAAACCTTATTCATTTTATTTCCTTGTCATTAATTCTAAGTAGGAGGTGACAACACACCAAATTTTTTTTTTCAAAAATCAAAGAAAATTTTAGATAACGCTTGAGTAGTTAAAATGTGTTTGCTTGGCTTTCCATACAGGCATGAAATTAAAAAATTTCAACCTGTTACATAAATCATATCGTACAAAACAGGATTTCAATGAGTGACTTTTCCAGCGTGGGATTTGTCTCTGTACAAAGTCACAGTCTTTTGATATATATGAACATAAAACAGGTTCCACAAACCCTGTCACCTCCAAACGCGTTTACCTACAAATTTCTGGGTCACTATCAAGTGATTTACTCTCTTTAAATCACACATATTCCCGCTGATAACAGCATAGCAACTTCAAAAACCAAACAAAACTTGTAAAAAGGTTATGTGTGCTTTAAATTTCAATTTTATTTATCTAACCCACTTTTTCATGCAAAAAAAAAAAACTTGGTTAAGCACTATAGACTTTGGTCTAGCTCTGTCATCTGTAAAAAATAATTTTTTTTGTGAGCATCTCAACCTTTGAGTAATCTCCATTGATTTAAAAATTAAGAGAAATGAACTCGATGTTAGAACAATTAATAAAACTGTTTGAGAAATCAAGAGGCACATAAAAATGATGGTTATAGAAAAAGGGTGTTTCCCCTATCTCCATAAGGGATCCTTACAGTCTAGCTGTGTCATTACAATCCATTCTCAGGACTAGAGCATATATTCTTTGAAATGTATAAATAGCTACTTGAATCAAAGCAAAATTACAATGACTGTGATCATTTAAAAATCTTACCTCGATGATTAGCATTTAATGATTAATGCAATTCATATACATTCATTGTTTAATGTGTATTTTTATCCACTGTTCAATTAAACTTAAAACAATGATATTCCAAAAAGGCACCTGTTTGTAATTCATTTACGCCAAATTTGTTGAAAATATGAGAATATTGCTCTCTAGGTGTGACAGATAATTACTTTATTAATATATATTACATATCTTATATATGCTGTAGTTTAATTCAGATGCTCATGAAAAAGTAATGAGATATAAAGTATTCACTGTTTACTTTCCTTTTTGAACCAATTTCCTTTCCTTCCTCTGAGAGAGAGAGAGAGAGAGAGAGAGAGAGAGAGAGAGAGAGAGAGAGAGAGAGAGAAGGATTTAGTAGAACATAGAATGAGAAACCCTTACCTCTTGCATATTCTGTCATCCTGTATCACCTTGTAGTGGATCAGTAGCCTGGGCTTAATTTGTGTTATCTGGATCAGCTTAAGGAGGCTGCATGATGCTCAACAAAATTACCCATCACATCTACCTGCAAATTTTGTATATGACATTTAGCTATAAACTATATCATTTGATTTTAGTGAAGGAAAAAAAGAAATATTTTAGGTTTAAAATACAGAGCTCTTCTCCTAAGGAGATTCATCATATATGGTCTAAAAATGGAGAAAAATGAAAAAAATGTTCCAAAGACTGGCTCTGTTTTAGTACTATAGCTCGAGGGATAGATGTCTTTCTTCTAATCACAAATTTGACCAAAAAAAACACTTAATTAAATAATTCTTCACTATTGCTGATAGTCAGCAAGTCAGTAGAGATTACTGATCGTAAAAAATTCTCATTCATTACACATGCACAAGTATCAACACATCTCAAGCTGTAAAACAGTAAAAATCTAACTGGTTGTTTACTCAAATATTGAACCTCCCACACCATAGGATCATTTTACACACGTCAATTTTTAGTCTTGTGTTCATTCTAGATATAGACATCCGCCATATAAATAACATTGAAATAGACCTTTGATTTCAGAGGAAGAAAATAAACCTTCTATATAAATAAAAAAAAAAATCTTTGAAAAGCTTAATTTAACTTACAGCAATTTTTCCAAGAAGAGAAACAAAAACCTAATTTATTTTCATTTTTCATGACATAATTTACAAAATGTATATATGCTAGCTAATAACTAGGGCAAATAATATTGTACGTGTGTTATTTATGGGCATTTATGCCTCAAATAAAGGTCTGTGAATTTGTTAAGCACAGTGCAGCTCTTTTAATAGAATCTGCTCTATTTTACTAAAGAAATTATTATTGAATTCATAGTTAATAAATCCACTGTAATTCTTAGGGGTTTCCCTTTTCATTCAACAGGAGCTATATAATCTCATTACTAGTAAAATCAGTAATAAGTGCATCATCTGAAAATCAATCATATATATTCCATATCAATCGTTCTAGGCCTACTGATATTAGGTTCATTGACAATTAAAACACACAGGGGAAAAAAAAAATGATTTTTTAAAAATTTAAGCTGCATGTACCGGTAATATTGTATCCTTGCTACTGAAGAAACAAAATGTAATCCACATCTCTTTCTGAAACCGAAGAAAGTCAAAATAATATAAAAAGATACAAGAGAAGAAAAAAAATCACTTAATTGTGTCTGATAGTGATATATTGTAAAAATTTTATTGCAGTTTGACATGCAACAGCCCACAACTCATGAATATTAAATCACTTTCCAGTACAAACACACTTAATTGAACTTTAACATCTAGCTGCGGATGTCTTACGTATACATTTAATTGTGTGGGCCGGCTTACAGAAATTTAATTTCACTCATTGTTATCACAAAGACATGATGGTGCAAGAGATTTTAAATCTACAATTAATTCATAATATTCTTGGTTATTGATGAAGCCTTGACGGATCTGTAGCGATAGACAATGGCAGCTATACTCAAATAGGAGAATAATTCACTATTTGAAATCAAACATATTTAAATACGCATGCACATAAATGAAGTAAATTCAAAGCAATTTCTATTACGATTAGAATAGTTAATCAGACCATACAAAAAAATATAATGTTGTTCAATATGTTGATCTTCATCACTTAAAAAAAATTCAATAAATTTTTTTTTTCTGAGCATATAGTTGGTGCTTTACTTCGAAAGAGGGGAATAAATAGAGCGAATATATGTTTGTCCTTTTCAAAGACTCGCTTAAGATTATACCTCAACTGTCATCGGAAGATTTTGGATTATGAGCGTAATCCTTCACTGGTACTCGATCTATAGAGTCAACGTCATCAGTCTAATCTAAATGATCCATCTTTGTCCCCATTCTGACATTCTGTATTCATGCAGTATCTTTTCATCAGCCATTTTCATTCTCACCTGAAATTCAAAAGAAATCATGTAGCAACAAAAGAGAGTAAAGTCCTAGTAGATCGACCTACATTTTTTTTTTATAATAAATGTTCTAGCCAGTGAGAGAAAAGTGGACTCAGAAGCCAAGCTTCCCATTTTAATAGGCTGAAGGTCAAAAACTTGATCATCATGCAGTAAAATGATTTCTACATTGTACCATATATCCAGATTATTTCAAGTGTCTGAAAATTTGAGAAAACAGGGAAAATTTATAGCTTTTTTTTAATTTGCGTCAGTAATTTTGTTGCTATTTCAAAGGTTTCTTTATATTGCAAATAATACTGAATATGAATTCTGTGTATTAAATAATTTGCGATGTAAAAGTGAACTGGAAAAAAGCAAAAATTAGATCATTGCAAACATTAACAGATAAACCTTATAAAAAAATTTTTTGGCAAATTAAATGAAGTACATTGTATTACAGTATATATCTGTATTTTTTAATCAATATGATTGCAAAAAATAAATCAACATAAAGTTGATCAATGATTTTAAGCAAAGGGTGATAAAAGAATAATTTTCATTAGTACTAGTACCTACAAATTTTAAAAGTGGAAAAAAAACCCTGGCATGGATATCAGCATGCATCAATAAGAATACCTTACAAGATCAGAAAAGGACATGTACTAGACTGGAGTTTGATTTGCAAACACACCACAGGTTTTGGTGTCTACATGATTATAATTAATCAGAAGCTTAATCATATTGAGACAGGTATGCATCCTTCACCTGGTTGTAATTACCCTGTCTGTCTATTGATGGGAGTACTGACTGACCACAGTCCCTAGTAGGCAGGTGGTACCTTACCATTCTCCTGATTACAGCTATTCTAGTGTATGCAGTGTTCATCTGTACAGTAGCGAAGTAGTAAAAGCGAAAAGCCGATTGGTTCATTTACCCTTTCACATTTCGGGACTTTTCATTTATTTTTACTCAGTAAAAAAATCAAGTTATCCATTAAATTTAGAAACTTTTAAAAAATACAGAGATAATCAGATATAAATATTTATACCTGAATATGTTTGTCTAACTATCATATAACATATATTTCTATCCTTGGACTTAAAATCTGTCAATTAAATTTAAATGTAAGCTGCTGCCATAATGAATTAATGGAAGATCGAGTGGTACTGGTCAAATTTCACCAGTAGGAATGTTAAGTGGTTAAGGATTACCACCCTATACAGATCCTACAACCTGTCTCAAATCTGGTTCATTCTACTGGGGACATCCAAATAAAATTGTAAGTATCGAAAGCCGTATTACGGAAATATAAAAGAAAACATGGACACAACCTTGTAGCATATCATGGGAATTAACATAATCATTATATCATAAATTAATGTTCCAATGATATATGCTACAATGCTACAAATCTAAATATATTGTTGTCTAATACATATATATGATTAATAAGTACAACTATTTTATTTGGGGTAAAATTACATAATAATAATTACACTAACTGCAAGAGGGTAATTAAGTTGATCATGGTTGATGGAGAGGGAGGAGGTCAACCGATGCTGAAGTTTGAAAAAAGATGATGGGATAATTAGTGCAGCAAGCAAAGATATGCAGTTATTTACAATCACCCTGGCCTGGTCAGTATGGTTATATATGATGTCTTGCCTTAATATATTTACCATTTCTTTAAGTTGTCAGAAGCAGTTAGAGCAGGGCACTTATGAAATATGTGATTGTATGTACTGGTCTATATTGATTGCACCTGCATATGCCTCTGAGAACACGGTATATAATTATAATATGAATGGTGGTTGGAATAACATACTTTAAGATTCTACATCTAAGATGCAGTGCATGGTTTTGGGGACACATCACATTAGAATTTGATTTTTAATGCGATCTTGGTTCGAGTCAATCACTCAGTGTGTGCATGCACTGTATATAACAATTCGATAGTCCTTCGTCCACACAGCACGAGAAAAGAAATATATTTGATTGAATAATAAATGCACCTCCATTGCAGAAGTCTACGTCGATCAATATAGAAGCACAGTTATTGGTCACAAAAATAGCTACAACATAAATAATTTTGTACGAAGAGGAAGCCCAAATCAATGAACTTCGTGTAACTCACGCCAGGATAGCTATTTTCTCTCTCAATTCTATATTTAACTTTCTCGAGAAGATCGTCTCGCCAGGATGATTTACGTCACAATAAGCTTTTTTAGGATTCGGGGGAACTCGTTTGTATCGTCGATTACGAATATCTCCATATATGGAGGTCGTGTTTCCTGTCCGGAATATACCGGAGGTTTCCGAACTCTATTCCATATATGGACAGTAAATTTCCGTCGTACTTCTACGTCACGAACTGGTATGTGACCTCGTCTCCCATATAAGGAAATTCTAGCAATCGGAAGGGCAAAGGTCATACTACGACGAGAATATTCCCATGGTCATACTATCCATGTTTTCTCCAAATTCTGAAATGCTCAACATACGAAAAATGGTATGGGAATGCATTAATACAAGAGTAACATAGAAATATATTTTTTTGAAGAAATTTGTTTAAAGAAATGCTTTTAAATTGCGTGACCTAGTTTTAATAGGCATCTACTATACAACCAATTTCTATACTATCTCCATTGACGTCACATGTGCGTCAGTCGTAGTCAGGCAACGGGAAATCTTAGTAAGATTTGATTGGTTAAAATTTTACGCACCGTACTAAGAGTTTCCATATATGGGACGAGTAGTAAAGAGAGTTTCATTCATAAATACGTTCAACGGCTCTAGTAGTTCATTCATAAACTGATCTTCGAATGTGTTTGAGTATTGAAAAATATAGTATACGGAAAACATAGTCGTACGTTTACGATCGTATGGTGATCTAACAGTGTTTACATAACTTCTATGAAAACACGTGTCCACCAGTAAATATTGGAAATGATTATGGACGGTTTAGACACTCTGTCGCAAGTTGCACTGGATCAGATTAACCTTACCAACTTGGCTAATCTGTGTTTTGATTGTGGATCTGTACCGGGAGGGGGCCGACTGCCCTCAGAGTCTTTTGACGACTCTTTGAATACGCCCGTGACTAGTAATTCGGATACATTCTTTGGAAATGATCCTTTGGGGCCTGTGCCTATAACTGCAACTGGTATGTAGTGCTTTTTTGGTTTACAATTGCTGTTGCTTACAACTTATGTATTGTACTATAACTTTAAGTCAGTATCATAGGCTATATGCTACATGCATTCATAGTCTTTGTATTACTCAGTAATGCTAGAAAAGGTTTAGAATCCAGACAGAATTAGTGCTCTATCGATCAGCTGTTGGGGAATGCTTCTATTATTAGAAAGTCTAATTTGTATTCATGTGGCTATGTGCGTCAGCAAATGTCGATGCCAAGTTCATTCATAAAATGGAATGCCCGGCTTCTCTGTTGAATTGGGACCTTTTTAAGGGATTTTGGGACACAGTGCCGGTAGAGTAAAGTTAGTAGTAAAGTTCTATCGTAGTAAAACCACGTTATTGTGTTTATGTCGGCCTCCCACAACTTAAAATCGCCTACGCAAACATTTCTATATTAGGGTCAAGGGGCGGAGCTTCTCTTTGAATGTACGTCATAGGCGCATATCTCGAGTGGTCTCGTGCGTAAACGCCATGTCATTAATAGCTGGGTCGATATCTTGCACATTTTTCCGTATTCACTATAATTGATATATGACGACAGCAAAACTGAGCAGATGATCGGCATTGTTAATAATGTAGCTGCAAAAGAGAGAATTAGAGAAAAAACATATATAATAAAAATCAATAAATAAATCTAGTTGAACACTTAAAAATGATAATAATAAAAATAAATAAAAATAGATAAATGAATAAAAAATAAATAAATAAAACAACACGTTTACAATATTTTGTTTCTGTTTTGCAGCAAATATTGAAGCCCAGATTACGATCCCGGAGAGAAATTTCGGTGCAGTTCCAAGCACCCACCAGCAAACCCAGCCTACAGCTGACCATGCCTGTCAACAGGGCATCACCCATCGCATTCAGTACAAGGGGACTCTCGTTACCTCCTCAGTGACGCCCTCCACCACTACAGCGGACCATCTCTTCCCCGTCAACGCCGGGCAGCCTATCTTCGCTCCACTGTCGCCTTTACTTAGCATTCTTACCCAAGCAACACAGGTGCAAGCAAACGTAGCCACCCCTGGGTCTCAGTGCCACAATATCCCGGACTATTCCTCCTACCAATGCCACCAACAGCAGCCACAGCAGCAACAGCAGCAGTCGTGCTTCAGCCCTGCTCCATCCACTACTTCACAGCACTCACAGCATTCCCACACAGGTTCCCCACAGCCTGACATGGGAGTCCATGACTGCGATGCCTACTCCACTGGATTTGGGTCCCCAGGGCCATTGACCCCAAGTTCTACTCATTCCACCCCGGAACCCCAGATCCCAGTGTGTGAGTCTCTATCGCTGGACTACACCAGTCCGCCTCCACCCTACTCTCGTGCATTTGAAGCTCAAGTGAAACAGCCTCCAGTATTCAGTTCATGTTCTCAACAGCAGCCCATGATCAGTGAACAGCAATCTATGAACATTAGTTACCCAGTGTCATCTTCTATGTCGATGACACCACAGACTGTCCTTCATTTCACAGACGACATGCGCGCCGGTGATATGAACCAGAGTTCAGAATTCAAATGGACAGTGCAACCCACTCAAACTGGGTTACCAGACTTTAATGCTCTAAATGTTACACCAAACTACCAACAGCCGCAGTATCAAGTTCCAAACATAAAACAGGAACCAGGCATTAGTGACTTATCTAATGAATTTTTAATTCCTTCTTCATCCCAAGCCGACTACGGCATGCCATCTCAGAGTACCCCATCGAAACATTCGTTGCCTTCATCCATTCTTCAGCCCTACCAAGGAGGGCAACTCAAATTGATGCCAGTAAAGCCTAGAAAGTACCCAAATCGCCCAAGTAAAACGCCTTTACATGAGCGACCCTACGCATGCCCAGTGGAGAGCTGCGACCGACGATTTTCCAGAAGTGACGAACTCACACGTCACATTCGTATTCACACTGGACAGAAACCCTTTCAGTGTCGTATCTGCATGCGCCAATTCAGTCGAAGTGACCATCTAACAACACACGTGCGAACACACACGGGAGAGAAACCTTTCTCCTGCGATGTGTGTGGACGAAAATTTGCACGAAGTGACGAAAAGAAACGACATGCAAAAGTACATTTAAAACAGAAAATGAAAAAGGAAGCAAAAATGTTGGCTTCAAATGCTCCTCTCCCTCCGGCTACCTCCACAAGCGACATGATCACGAATATTCTCCAAGGAAGTGTTAGCGGGCCTAGCACAACCTCAATCCCTCACATAGTAACGACGTCCTCGTTATAAAAAGGACAGTGAAAAAAAAGACAGCTCAAAAATACATTTTTTCACTCTGTCTTCAGGGACTCCGGTGATCACAGAACTATAAATAGATATGACGTAAGGTTGTCCATGTTTGAGCGCGAAATTGAAAACGAGGTAATTCGTTTTGAGCGCTTCATAAGATGGGAGAACTTTAATACTGTTATCATTATGTACAGACAAGCTTTATTATAGTCATTTAATTGTGTTGCCAAGTGTCATTTTCATATTTTACATAGTTGATATATGTTGTTCCCGTTGTTCTGTTATTACTGGCAGCATATCAGGTACTAGTGCTTATGTTAAAACATTTTTCGTTATATTTGTTGATTTTTTTTTTCATCCCCAAACAAATTACATTTCAGTAGATCTGAACCCTCTAATAGCTTTATAAATGGCATTTTGTTAAAAAACTGTTTTTTCCTTCTCTTTGAATTTCGATGTCAATTTTTATACAGTTAACAAACTCGTATTTTTTATTTATATATACCACCTTCTATATTAAATATAGTCATGTACTGTCGAGTAAGGCTTTAAAAAAATTCTTTAGCAAAGTTTATGTGTACATTGATTTTGTTACGTTGTGATAAAGTTTTAATATACATGAGATTGTGAGGAAGACAGGTACCAAAGTACTTGTATAATACTTTGTTGAATTTGCCTTTTCAAATTTCTTATTTTTTATTATATTTGAACATTACATGTTGTATTTTCCATATTCTTGCTGGCTAAGAGTAAAAAGCATGGTACTATCAGTAACTGATGGTTGACTGTTGAATAAATGAGTTAAAACTTAATCTCTCTGTCAGTGTTATATATATCAGAAATAGAGTTTGAAATGGTTAATTACTTGAGTACTTCATCTCTCATGAACATGGAGCTTGAGAATGTTCGTTGAAACAATTCTTTCGTCAATATTTAGAAACGTTTATAATGCATTTTTTGTCAAACTTTCTGATATTTTCTAAATTAACCAAAACTGCGGTGCGATAGTAGAAAAATATTGAGGGCATAACAGGAGAGAACGATGTGTTCCATGCACGGATCCAGAAAATTTTACCATCTTATTTGAGTTTGCCACTGACATTTCATAATGTAATTTAAAGAAATTTTAATTGGACCCCCACCCCGACCCCCCTCAAGATCCGCGCATGTTTTCAAGGTGTGGATACAACAATTATGTAAAGAAACATACAATAATAGACATATATGCAAAACATGACATGCATATTAACAGTGTTAAAACATGTTTACAATAACAGAATGACAATTGAAATGTTATGGTAAACATGCACTGTTTATGACAGTAAAGATGGATAGAATAAAGTTCAATAAACAAAGATTTTCTCTAACACGACTATACCACAGTTCAAAAATATCTCACTTGAATGAGTGAAATTCATATTTATTAACAATAAAGTTAATTAAAAGGATATGCGCCATCCACTTGATCGGAAGAGCTTCATGGGTGGGACAAGCGATAACTGTAAACAAGCAACGACATTTTCTGAGACAAACAATAAGAAGAGCAAGAATGACTTGCAAACAAGTCTTAATTAAAAATCCAAACTTTTAATAGGATGTTGAGAGGATAAACAACAAGTGCTCGAGTTTACTAAGCAGTGTATTCATAGGGAGTGTACACCCAGAACATAGATAGCCATCAAGAATGCATTGCAAATATAGAAATAAACAAATATGCATCATTGAAGTTTTCGAATCGAATACCTATCATATTATTACGAAGAAAAAAAATTGTTCCTTTTGTCAAAATTAACTCATTAAGAGTCGGATCTGGAGATATAGATCTAACAAAAGCCATGTAAACTTAGATGGACTCTATGTTGTATGAAAGGCTGATGTTCGAATTTATCGGAAGCAGAGAGAGAGAGAGAGAGAGAGAGAGAGAGAGAGAGAGAGAGAGAGAGAGAGAGAGAGAGAGAGAGAGAGAGAGAGAGAGAGAGAGAGACAGAGAGAGAGAGAGACAGACAGACAGACAGACAGACAGACAGACAGAGAGAGTATGTTCAAAGACCAGACAGAATGCATAGGGAGACTTGAAAAAAAAAATGAAACACCACCCCAGTCTGAGTAATAGTCACTCCAAGGATATTCTTGAGGACAGAGACCCGACGTCTGTAACTTTTACTTTGAACGGTGAGACCTCAAACGATAGGTGTGCAAGTGTATACCTTTAATCACATATCAGATGTTGGTTAAGGTAGTAAGCCTATAAGTGTTCTTGCGAAGGACACTAAATTGTATCAGATTCTATCTGGCCGTAACTACACCTATAGGGCACCTGTACATTTCCAAGGCTTGTTTTGTACTGACAGTAAGATGTACACTCTGTAACTGGGCGCATTTCTACTCATATATGTAGGTCACGCGAACCCTATCGCCAAGATCTAGACTGTGTTGTGAATCCTAGATTCTACTGTATAGCTTTAACGAAACTATGTAGACTGTCGTTGCCATTTTATAGTATATACTAGTGTAGTATATATTTCTACCCAATGAATAAAAAAGAAATAACATTGCGCAAGTTTTGAAGATGGTGAAATTAACTGAGAGATGGCCACCAAGCATTTGAAATAAAACTCAGAAATATCTAAAATAAGAATTTTTTTTTAGAACCATTACAATCCAAAACAAATTCCAGGTTGGATTAATGAAGGCACGAGTGATCATTCACGAAGACACATGCATTTAGCCCCAGGGTTTCACCTGTCCATGATCAGTATATACATTTATAATGCAGCTTGCAATGTACATGTGCATTTTCAAGGGGGGGGGGGATGTCACCTACAAGACTATTATTAGATAATGACATACATTATTCAAGTACCATGTTTTAATTAATTCATTCTGCCTGAAGATGCATTTTTCATTGTTTAATAAATTTATCATCATAATTTTTGCGATAAATATTATACAAATATTGCACGCTTAATGTCCTGGCGTCTATCTTTTTTGAAGTCCCAAAATGTTTCTTAAACTAGTACAAAACAGCGATGTTTTTAGACATGCAGTGTCCAAATTTACTTTACTTCCTTAAAACTTCACAAACGCAAATACTGAAGTACCACTTTCGTCTAGGGGCGTTTTCCGAGTCTTCTAGTGCATAATAACTATTATGTAATCCGAGAGTGCAAAAAATACTGTGTATAACGTGAATCAATGCTAAAAAGACTATATATATATATATATATATATATATATATATATATATATATATATATATATATATATATATATATATATATATATATATATATACACACACTGCTCGCTCTGTAACATTGCGAGTCTAAATCTAAATCTGATCACGATATGATAGAAAAAGAACAAGACAAATGTTTCGGAGAAACAAAATGCTGTATACACTTCTTTTAAAAAAAACAAAAAAATTATGCAATTTGAATCAGAACGTACGAGGATCTAGGATATTGCACACGAATCATCTGGACATATACATACAATCACACGAATGTTCCCAACCCCACACATAAACAAAGGAGTTATCAATCACTGCTCACCTAGAAATGATTAACACTGTGGCAAAGCCGTTCCTTTTATTATCATATTTCAGAAGACTGTAATATACAATATATTAAGACTAGTTGTGGATGAAGAGAGGTGAAAGGTCAATGCTGATTTCCAATAACTTGTAATCATATCTCTAATAAGTTTTCACTAAAGAATTGCTCGACAATATGTGAACGTAGAGGCTTTACTAATATTGCTTCCTTAGCGAAGCATTAACAAAACAAATGCTCAATCTAATTTTGAGGAAATGAAGACTTAAACTTTTGAACTGTTGTTTAAATTTTTAAGGTATAACAAGTAGTGAAATCTATAGACATAAAATATTATTCTTGAGGTCATATTTTGACTGAATGAAACTCCGGGTCATTTTTTGGGAATTAATTATAATTATAACAACCCCCTTAAAACTTATTACATCGACCAACTAGTCGCAATCGAACAAATATTTAATTATTTCATTCATGTTTTAAAATAGAACAGAATAGGAAAAGAATACTTCTAGGGAGCAATTTGCATCGTACAGGCCTTGCCATTGATTTTCTATATATCCTAGGTTCCCAGAACAAAATTGCTGATATGACGTCAAGACATAGTCGATTAGATTGATTTTATGACGATAGAAACTTAAACCATCGGTTTACTTCCCTAAAAAGCTATAATTACATTCTGTAGTATGTTACCCATTTCCATTGTTAGCCAAATGTTTCCCTATTTTATTTTATAGAAGGAAATGTACACTTTGCTCGCTACATATTTAGCCTCTTGTCATGTCTTGCGTTCATGCTAGCGCTGGCCTTTTCCCCCATTATATCAAGTATGACTTTTATGTGACGCCTCGAATACACAATCCATAAGGAAGAAATAATATTCTGCCTGAATATACACACACTATAACTCTATATAGGCATAAACTCTAGTACATGTATGTCGTATATAGAATGTAGACATATATGGACAAAAATAGTTCGTCCTAATTACAAATACGGTATTAATCGGTTCTAAATTAGACATGTAGATTACATTTAATATATATACATATATTCAGAAAATGGGAAATTCCCTTTTAAAGGATGCTACAACATATCCATAAAGCTCATTTATTATCCGATATTTTCAAGTGCAATTTGAATTTGTTTAAAGTTAAATCCATTGATGGCCACCCAAATTAAAGATGGATTGCATTTTTTCCCAACAAGTTTCCCTGGCTCTGCATATATAAGTAATGCATTTACCATTATTTCTTCTCTATATATACTTCAATCAGTAAAAAGACCAAAATACCTCTTTCCACCATCAATCAAAATATGCAACGTTTTCTTTGTAAAAGAAATTAAGTTGTTTTATGAATTCAAAATACCGGCGACCGATTTTACGATGTTTTTGGTCCTTCTGTATTTTTTCATATTCATGATTCACCCATGTCGCACTTTTTGTTACAATTAAAGAAGGAAAACGAAAAGAAAGGTTAATCTAGGATACCTTGGAGCAGGATATGAAAATGGTTTTATGATCGATATTGATCAACGTCTAATGTCAATAAATTAACCTCATATCGCATACTGGTGGGGGAGGTTTTTGTTCTCAAGTTAAAAATGAAATAGTAATCACAGCTGACTTCTTTCGTCGTTTATGCGATATTTATCGACTTCTTTATACGATTTTCTGCCGGTCCACTTGAAACTCTAACCGATACCATACATAAATACGGCTTAATTGTCGGTTAAACAGCTTGTATGGAGGGAACGGACTTGCAGCGCTTTCTCGGGCCTGATATCGCAATAAGTAATTAAACATGACAGCATTATGAAGAATCGTCAGGGAAAGTTACACTATATAGTCGTGTAACATATGAAAGTTTTTGGCATTTACCGTCTCGGAAAGCCATGCACGGCTCGGTCGCCCTTTGGTACCGGAATTTCTGACAATGACTGTGTTGGAAATGGGAAGGAGATGCGATTTAGCAATAGAAGACGCGATATGACGTGATAATGGCAAAACAGAAGAACGAGACTTCTCTGCACAGTGAATGTACACTTTCATAAGCATTGTACAACAGAACATGTCAGACAGATCTCGTTAAGTATACATAGAAATTTATGGTCATCAGAAAACAAAACAAATGGAGAACGGTCCCAAGTTCTTTGACAAACGTACTGGCCGGAACGGAACCACAATATTATGGGAAAATCTGCTAGCACCATGCAGTAACAGCGAATTATATACCATTTTTGAATAAGTTTTCTCGTTATGTCACAAATGAGATAATTTTATTACTATGCCCTGAAAATTGCTGAATCACACCGGAAACAGTTATATTGCCCACCCAGAAACAGTTATATTTCACAGGAAATAGTTATATTGCCCTCCCGAAACTGTAATATCACCATCGCGTGCAAGAATTCTGCATATTAATTACGTCGGGTTCGAAATTCAACGAGCCAGTTGCTAAGCAAACGTAAACAGATCCGCGAATTTTAAACATGTCAGGCCAACGTCTGCGGTTTGTTCATCTAAATTCAGATGAACTCGATAGTTTATAATTAATTGATGAAAAAAATTCGGCAAATACGACATAAGTGATAAACTCAAGCGTGAGTGTTTTAAAAACATTTGCCCCTGCCTTGTGAATTACATGTAAATAAATATGTTGATAACCCGAGTTTGATTTGTTTAAAAATGTTATATAACATATATTACAAGTCTTCTCGAGCGACAATACCAGAATATTTGTCCCTCGGTGACAGGAAAGCCCTGAAGTGTTATGTCGCCCTCTGCCTTCGGCATCGGGCGACATAACACTCCAGAGCTTTCCTGTCACCTCGGGTCAAATATTCTGGTATGTCGCCCTCGAAGCCATGTAATATATGTATAATATCGGCTGATATGGTAATGGCGTTGCTTGGGACCTAATCACAAAGCGACAGTAGATAATATACCATTTTTGAATAAGTGTTCTCGTTATGTCACAAATGAGATAATTTTATTACTATGCCCTGAAAATTGCTGAATCACACCGGAAACAGTTATATTGCCCTCCCGGAAACAGTTATATTTCACAGGAAATAGTTATATTGCCCTCCCGAAACTGTAATATCACCATCGCGTGCAAGAATTCTGCATATTAATAACGTCGGGTTCGAAATTCAACGAGCCAGTTGCTAAGCAAACGTAAACAGATCCGCGAATTTTAAACATTTCAGGCCAACGTCAACGATTTGTTCATCTAAATTCAGATGAACTCGATAGTTTAATTGATGAAAAAAATTCGGCAAATACGACAAAAGTGATAAACTCAAGCGTTGGTGTTTTAAAAACATTTGCCTCTGCCTTGTGAATTACATGTAATTAATATGTTGATAACCCGAGTTTGATTTGTTTAATAATGTTATATAACATATATTACATGTCTTCTCGGGCGACAATACCAGAATATTTGCCCCGAGGTGACAGGAAAGCCCTTGAGTGTTATGTCGCCCGATGCCGAAGGTCTTTGACAAACGTACTGGCCGGAACGGAACCACAATATTATGGGAAAATCTGCTAGCACCATGCAGTAACAGCGAATTATATCGGCTGATATGGTAATGGCGTTGCTTGGGACCTAATCACAAAGCGACAGTAGATAATGTATGATGTTGCTACTTGTAAAGACAATTGAGGAGAAGATTTATGCAAACCGGCACAGACCACACTTTTCTCTTCCTTCGACACAAAGTCTCGATACAGTGCGTTTGCAAACCTTAAACGCCTATTAATTTTTTTTTTGGTTGTTCATCTTGTTATAAAAGTTATGTAAGCTTTGCAGAAAAAATAGATACATTTTAAACTGCATCAGAGGGTTTTGAGTTTTTATTTCTACAATAATTGCTTATCTTATAGCCCGTTTGGACAGTCAAAGAAAGCATTCAGTTTTTGCTGTCTCTCTGAATCTCTCTTCAGTTATCAGTAAGTATATATATGTGAATAAAAGTACTTTGACTGTCCACAAAGAGCGGCCCGTTCTTCAAATTATGGAAGATTTTTCAATTTCATATTTGGAAGTGTGACACCAGTCTGTCCACTCCGTGTAGTCCATGCTCTCAATAGAACTTATGTTTCGATGGATCATTAAAAAATCTCCACATAGTCGATCCCAATTAAACCTCAGAAGTAAAATATTAAAACATTACAATATTCAATAAAGGTACATGTATTAATTATGAACGAATTGAACACTGCTAAATGATTGATACATGCGTGTTTAAAAGGCAGTATTAAAAAGTTCATATATAAAATGGTTATATTTGTTGGATCGTGATTTGGTATAGTATATGAACACAATCGGACTTCTAAAAAAAGATCAAAATAAAAATCAGAGAGTAGATGTAAATATAAGACAACTGAATGATCGATAATTATTAGGTTTTCTCGAAAACCACATCCTGTTCCTGTATTAATTATTACCACATGTTGATTGTATTGATAGTTGCCTTGAAATGACAACGAAGCTGATGATGTTTGCATCTCTCTCTCTCTCTCTCTCTCTCTCTCTCTCTCTCTCTCTTCATGCGTGTTTATATATAGTAACTAGGACACTGCTTAGACCGACAGAACTTCAGTAAGTTAATTGTTATTATCCCAAATACCACAGTTCCTCATAGAGTATGTTAGTTGCTACATTTCCGGTAATTTGACACGAAAGCCTGTCAAATCGATTTCTGTGTACGGGTTGTTCATTACCTCTTTCCAGTTCCCGATCACATCCATCTCCTATCACGTGACCAAGAGGGTTTCACATCCGGGATAGAACCCAAGGAAATGCATTGCTCATTGATTTTTTTTTAACACAAAAAAGCAGTGTTATATATACTTAACCCGGTTAAAAGAATTACTTATTGTTTAGAATCTGATCTAGTCCGGGCTTGTTTAACCGTTTGCATCTTCTTGCAAACTCGGCCGCCCTAATGCGTCCGTTTAACAACAATTCATAACGGATAAGGAACAGTGTTTCATAGAACATAAATTCATATCTTCTATATTTAATGAAAAGTGTCACTGCATCAATGATCAAAGTGTCAATTCTTTATCATTTGAACACGCTTTTATATAAATATACAAGTAGTCGCTAAAATATTTTATTCCTTTACGCATTAAAACGCGTATGTTACACAGTGGAAGAACTATGAATTAAAGTGTTTAATGTCATGTTCCAGCTAAATGTAACTATTATAGGATTTTAGATTTAAAAATAACCTTAATAAGCATTAAAGGACAAAGGAATATCAATGCAGACGTACTTTTTTCCCTTGATCAAACAATAGCTACTTTATAACAAAAGACAGAAATCGGAGATAAAACTCCTCTATTTTTGCAAGTGAATGCATTATTTTATCGACAGATTTTTTTTCACAACCACTGCGGCGATACTGCAAGAATCAATGTACAATTACACCATGGATCCACGGACATCTACTGATTTCTAACACATTAGCTCATATCTCCCCGGAAATTTAGATCTCTTTTTTTGTTTGGACTGAAACTGATTAATATCTTGCTGGGTTGGATCAATGGTACGTACATACAGAGTTCAGTGTGCATGTCCGATATTACTGACGTCGTCCTGTGGAAGGGAAACGTGAACAGTTTGCCAAGCTGTCTGGGATCAAATCCCGGTTTCTTACTGTTCGTTGTCACACTTACTCATTTATCATTGAGTGCATTTGTAAACTGAGAATGTTACAGGTAGCTGTACATTTACATGTAGGTGTAACGATATGACCGATACGACCATCAAGATTCAAAGTTAAAATATACATGTGTTAAAATGTAGTCGTTTTTATACTGTAAAAACACTAGCAAACACTTTCAGCAGTTCAGCACACTCTCACCTCCCGAACTTCCACTGTCTGCACCCGTCTTGGTTCAAGGCCTGTGCTAGTCTCCATCATGCACTAGCACTAGCCTGTGCTGAGATGGGAGCACAGTCCATGCACCTAACACCAGCCTTGGGATACTTGCTTTATCTCTATATCTACAAAACAGCACATTATTACCCTGAGGTCAACATAAAGATATTCAACAGAACCATAATAAATTGCTGATTTCTTTTTCACGAAGAGATGGACCTCTTCGTATATTCTCATCAAACTAATGCTACCAACCATAAGGTACCAATCTTAATTCTAGTATTTGTCTCATCAACGAAGTACTAAGAACAATAGAAAAAAACCCTTGAAAACAAATTACGCAATACATTCGTATTGTACTTTTGGAGAGGGGGTTGGTGGTAATTTTTTTCACCCCCCCCCAAAAAAAAAACCAAACAAACAAAAAACTGCACCCACTCATAAACTTAAGGTTAACGTTTAAAGATAATTTCATATTACATTATCATAAAGTACAATGCGATTTTTTTCTTCAGAGATATAAAAATATAATCTTTTATGATTTTATGATTTATTATCTCCCCGCGTCTGTATTGACTTGGTTTATCAAGTGCATTCTGCTATCAGCCCACTGACATATAGATACACGTGTATATTGCCCATAAAAGCGATTAAAACACAACGTATATACACGATATTTAATACATATATCTGGTAAAATATATGGATATATAATCAAATTTTTAAAAAGCGGATGTGTGGGACGAGCTCTTTCAAGGGTTACATGTATCTTCACTTGAGACTGAGGAGGTGACTTGATACACATTTGTTTGCAGTTAGGGTCTTAATTAATAGCAACGCCATAGCGCACACGACATATTGTTTTTTGGTTCTGAGTTGCAATTCCAAAAAGCAACGTTTTTTTGCATATTTTATTGAGTGTTTGGAGTGTCACAAATTCTTGGATGTAACCCCCCTTCCTCCACCACCATTGCCGTGTACTATTTGGAATCTTACCCTGATGTTACGCGATGTCGTCTGATTTTGTCATGTGATCAATAACGAGAGAGAGAGAGAGAGAGAGAGAGAGAGAGAGAGAGAGAGAGAGAGAGAGAGAGATATGATGTATAATCGGTACATTGTTTTAAAAGGCGAGTTCCTATGAACATATTCAATGAAATACACGCTGCCATTTAAAAAAAAACTAATTTAACATTAAGACATATCATATAAGATTATTTCTAACAAAAAAAAAATTTAAAATTAACGTCCTGCCATATTAATAATTAACAATCAAACAATTAGGATGTGAATCAGATTTGTTTTTGGACAATTTATCAGGTGACTAAAAATCTTTTATTTTTCAAAGTTTGCAAAAAAATACACATAAATCCATTTAAATGCTGTGTCATATTGTTAAAGGAGGGTTAAATCTATTCTGTCATTCGAAAATTAATTTATAACAGGGAACAGGCAACACGATTGTCAAAATGAATGGAGACCAATTAACAAAGAGCAGACTACGTATAAATAATGTTCTCTCCTCTTGTATCTATGTCCCATCTCACCTTGAACTTTTTCCTCAATTTCGCTTTGTCTTTCTCTGTGGACAAATTAGCTCAAATCAAGCGCAATGAGATAAGAATTTTTTTTTCTACAAAAATTATTTCAAGACTTTTTTTTAAATATTAAGAATGATATTGAAGAACGAAATAGAAAATCAAAAAGGAAAGAAAGAAGGAAAAAAGGAGGAAATGAGAGACTTTGATATAACCACTCATCATTAAGAATTGTTCCATTTCTGTTTTATTCAGTTTAATATATTGCACTTTAAATTCTTACTCTGCGCCAGCGAAATAAAAAAAAAAGATAAAAAGAGCAAACAAGAAAAAAACATACCAAATAAGTGTTAATTGCATACGCGTTTTTTTTTTAAATCATTTTATCTTGTAATCGAAGTGTAATGACTAATAAATCCACAGAAAATTAAAAACAAAAAAAAAATTATTGTCTCTGACACGTTTCAAAATGAAGATTTTAATTGGTCGCTTCCCCGGCAATCACCGTCACCCAGCCTTAACAAGGTCGATGCCCAGAGCAAAACCTATCTGTTTCCGCTTATGCAAACGAAGATCAAATGAATTTCCATATAAATTGGTCTGCGATTTCGTTAGCTTGTAATTTCGATGTTTATTTCGCAGTTGTAAGTGGTAAATGAATGACAGAAGGAAAAGACAAGGGAACGTGCGGCAAAAAGTGAAACATACACTTCCGCAATAAGTTTATTGGAAAACATAAACCTATTGTGTTACTCTATTATAATGGATGATACACAGCTAAGATATCTCATTGATTCTTCACGCGGCGGAGTAACATTTAGCGATCTTCTGAAAAAAGTACTTAGCAATGGAATTATACGTAGAGTACATGTACATATGTATAATGAAAGCATAGTTTTGCATACATCATTTACAGAATTCTTACACAATGCAACGTAATGATTTATCGATGACGTACAAAAAACATGAAAGATAAATATGCATAGCGAATAGGAGAAATAAAGGAAAACGAAACGTCCATTAAGGGGGATTCTCAAGTACGAATATGTCCGAAGTACGAGAATACGGATAAAAATGCAGCGTTTGAACATGCACGAACAATTTGGTTGAAACAAAATGGTTGTAGATATATTGCCGGGTTTTTTTTACTTCATCAGCCATAGAATCTATATTCTCTCCTGGATTTATTCCATGCGACAAAATATTGATAATATAATGTAAACATGACATGATATTTTTCAACCACTTCAGAACATTTGCCAAAAGGTTGAAAATATATTTTTTTTTTATAAAGATCAAATACATTTCTAATTATGATGGCATTTATTCTCCATATTGGCAAATGTATTTTTTTTTTTACAAGCAAACAAAACTTATCATTATTTTCAAGACAATTATCATTTTAATGCATAATGCACTAGAACACCAGAAAGCAGGTGCAATCTCTTTCTCAACAGATGACAAAATGATTACGTTTGTTGTTATGGATATTACAAAGGTACCTCTACCACCGCTTCTCAATTAAAGCCGTCTGGTGACGTAGACGAAATAGACAACAATGAGCTTAGGACAAACAGAGAGGGTCAATGGCGGACATCATACACGTACCGACAAAGTTCTTGGAAATGATATTCTATTAATATCAATATGAATTATATAAGAAAAATGTGATAAAAAGAAAGTATGCCTGCGAGTGCGTGCGTTAATTAAAGACAAAACAAAACGACGACAACAACACCAGATAAACATTCTTTAATCAAGAGACAGTCCAGGAATATGCAATGTATGCATGTCGTCTGTGGAATATTTGCACCAGAATGAATGACAGTCATTACATCATAACAAAAATTAATTCATTTTATCTCTAGGAAAGATTCTTGTCTAGTATGGTGCTTAAATCAATATTGTTATTAAAATATAGTTTTGAAAAAGAGCAGAAGTACATGTACATAAACTGCTTGAAAAATTCTTATTTTTTATATTCAAATATTAACAACATGTTTTTATACTGTAGTATTTGTTATAGATATTTAAAAATGTACGATTTATAGCAATAGTTCAAACAGTAAACTGAATATCACCTCACTCTGCATTTCTTAATAAATGTACAATATAATATCTAAAACAATATTTCAAAAATCAAAACGTAATAAACAATTTCTACATGATAGGAGAAGATTCATTCAACCAAATATTAAAATCTTCATTTATACAATGCACAATTATAATTTATTATTGTTCGTAGAAAACTATCGATAAAAAGAGATCATCATTGCCACCAGACACATATATAGTGTTCCTATCATATGGATTCGGGAAAACACATCAAAGCTGCCTGTTTGTCCCTGTTGGAACATCATGCAAGATACCGGTAATCATATGGGGGGAAAAGTGAGCAAAATGTATAGCATCATCCCCGATTTTTTTTATAAGTACATGTATATGCATTCACCAAGGTAGGCGCCAGAGCGTGTTTCTTGTCACATGGACAGGTGAAAATCGGTTATATTAGCAAGACCGTACCCACATGTGTAGGTGAAAAATTGCCAGATCAACAAATTATTAGTAAGTAGTGTCATTGCAATATCGACATAAAATTTGGTAAACATTGTTTTTCAATGACCATTATAAATAAAAATATTTTGTTATATATTAGTATTTGAAATATTGAGAACTTGAAATTTATAGAAGATTAAGTGAGACACATTTTGAGTTTGATTTTCTTATCCAGATAAATCGAAATAGCCTTTTGAATTAAATAAACTTAAAACTCCCACCTCAATTTTAAAAAAAAATTAACCTAACGCACATACATATATTTGTCATCACGTTTAACACTATAAAAACCACATTAAAACTCATTAAGCTGAGAGGAATTTAATAAGTGTGTGTGTTTGTGTGTGTGTGTGTGTGTGTGTGTGTGTGTGTGCCTGCGTACTCACGCACGCTTACGTAAAGACTTCTAAAACTCAAAGATTAAAACTGCCAAATATAATGTTTAATACAGTTTGATATGTTTATCAAAATATCACATAAGGGCCGATTCATTGATATATTGAAGTAAATTGAACTGCTGAAGATGAAATACTATTGACTTAATATAAGTTTATAAATGAAACAACTGCAATCAGGCACTTCAATAAAACAACTGAAAATATAAAAAGAAATAATTGTTCATGCCTTGATATGAAGAAAATTGACATGCATTAAAATCAAGGTAACAATCAAAATAATTTAGTAGCAATAGAATTCAACTTTTTACCATAACAAATAAAAAAGGGAATGGTTGTAATAAAGCGAAACATATTTGGGTTACATTTAAATGTACAATAGATGGAAGAATAAAAATGTAAATTATAATTAATATACACACAAAAAAGTTTTAACAATGAAAAAAGGGAAACAAACCATCAGTAAGATATCAAAAAAGGTTATCATGTTCTTGTCTTTTAAATCTCTTTTTAAGATAAAACATCAATTTATTATTCAAACACTATATCAAAATAAATTGTTATGGAAAGTGTAGTTTAAAGAAAGACACTCCATCACAGAGGAGCTCATACATCACAAACGTGCATGTCATCAGCGTGGGAGAAGGTCATTAAGGAGACACAAATAGGACCTCTAAGACAGGTGAGAGAAAAACGGCTCACCTAATATCTCGTACAAATCACCAGGTCCTATACGTATTGTAGTGAAGTACTGGGCTATTTCACAAATATCCCCTTGGGTGTTTTCTTTATATTTTTGTGCATTCACACCAGCTACTGTCATAATGATTCAAGCAACATTAAAATAGTTTTTCATTTTCTTGCTTCTTTTAAGAAACAAAAGATCAAATGCTAATTTAATATACTGTAATGGGTTTCTATTTCATTAAATAAAAAGTCCAGTTTTAAAAAAAAAAGTTTCACAAGCCTAATATACATCCAGGTACTAGAATCTAAACATACAGTTGCATTAAATGAAGTGTATCATTTATACCTTTACATGTATTTATACACAATTTCATAACACACAGCATTGCTAGGCAATCCATGCAAAGAGAAGCAATCGCCATCCACAATAACTTAAAGGGAAAATAACCCAAATATCCTAAGAGGAGCTATCATGATGAGTCGACATAATGCAATACACAGCAGCGAAGCTGTTTAAAATGTTGTCTTTATCATGCAATAACTTTTTTTCAATCTTGATGTATGAATGCATGTTTCCAAAGAATTTTTTTTTATAATTACAATCATCTGATTTTATACCTTTTGAGGAGGAGAAGGTCTTAAAGTCTATAAATGTCTATTTCGTAAAAACTGAAGAACTTCGAAGATGACAGTCCAGAGAATTGATTGAATATCGAAAACAACATGAATTTCTGTGGGGTCGACCACAGTTATTTGTAGTTTTTTTGTGTGCCGCTGATATATAGTTTGTGTGATTTGGGCTGATGTTGGTGTTCATTAAAATGATAATGTCTGTCTAATGCAGTAATTCCACAAAAATTGTTTTAATGATTTTGAAAGTGCAGATGGAAAAGACAGATGGAAAAGATATTCATTTTGTGTCCTTTTGCAAGATGGTAGCGACTGATACAATATATTTTGCAATAATTTATAAAACATCATGCTCCACTGCACTTAAATTTATTCGTAGTACTGATGCTAACTCTATATTTCTTAAAAAACATAATGAAAATTGCGACATACGGTTATCATTTTTTTTGTATGTCTAGATTTTAAAGCGAAACCAAAACCTGTAAGTAAATGATATATGATAAGGATTCTTGGAGAATTAAGTACTAAGCATAATATTTTGTCACATTTACTGTATTAATATGAACATTATTCATAAACTCTCTGTGCCGATATTACTGCCATTGTTGTAGACAAGAAGAGACGAGATTCACGAAGTACAGCTTGACATGTTTTTCTCAACACAATGATATACATATCTATCTACACCACAAAAGCATGATTCACTCATAAATATAAATTTCATGCAAATGAACGCCCCAAAAAACTCCAGTCGAATACGATGTAAGCCAAATGACGCGTCGAAATGAAATAGATACGTATGTAGTAGAGATATAGTAAACACCGACCACAGACAAAAAATAGAGATAGAAAAACACGTAATAAATCAAGGTAATTAAGTTACTCCCTCGCAATTTTTTAACACCACCTTACGTCACAGACTCTCTCTCTCTCTCTCTCTCTCTCTCTCTCTCTCTCTCTCTCTCTCTCTTCGCCCATCCGGATTATTTAAGACGTACGTGGAAACTATATTGACCCAATATTTCATCCCAGGTGACCGTCTTTTGATCGACCCTTCGATATGGTGCTGGCCACATACGGTTCACACGGTCTCCTGTCTAGTACAAATTCGTGTCAGGGACGAACGAGTGGAAACATTCGGTTCATTTACATGTGAGAAAGACAGGCCTGTCCGTCAGGAGTGTTCCGCAAGATTATCACACGAGCCGCTTTGAAGATTCTATAACGGAATAACACAAAAATCATATCAGGCTTTAAAAGATAACAACTTAATTAAACAATGTCTTCAGCCATCGGACAAAATGTTACCGAACAAAATGGATTAGAACAGCTGGGAAAATAGTTTACGTTTCGCAAAAAATATCTAATAATTCGCTGGACCAAGTACAAACATATAAATGTTGATTTTAACTATCTTGCAAACGTTATATCAATCCTGCTTCAAGTCAGAAAATATATTGTCTATCATAGAAACAGTTGCACTTTGCTTGAGAAATGAGAATAAAGAAAAACTATTCTCTAAAAGGCATTATCATTGAATTAAAAAAAGGAAACCAAAATATACTAACTATCTTTTGTGGTGCAGATTTCAATACATCAACTGGAAACCAATTCGTCAAAACAACGGGCAACATCATTGTTGGTACATTGTAGTTCAAATTGGGTACGCACCTTTATTTATAAGAAGTTAAAACAGGGAATATCTTCAACAAAAGAATAGCTTTTGCTTGTGTAAGTGTGAAAAATCCAAAGAAATAAAGTTTTAAGGTGGAATAACATATCATCACAAAATGGCTGACTTCTGATGGAAACGACATTTCGTTTTAATAAAAGGATTTTATCGACGGTAAAATACAACTTACTTTAACGCCGAGAGTGGATAAAGTGCCGGGCTTGTGATTCGTACACCCCGAGTTCAAATTTTGTTGTTACTTACTGAATTTAATTTTTTAGACATTCATTTTTTTGTCCTCAAACTGCAAATTTTTCGCTTATTTGACATACATGTATCTTCAGTTTATTTATCATTATATCTTTCATAATCAAATAATTTACTATTACAGTAAACACGGTTATAGCGAACACGCTTATAATGAATTGACGCTTACAGCGAAGTGAATTTCATTCCCCAAGTCTCTATTTCATGTAAACTTGACGGATATAACGAATTACGCTTATAACGAAGTTAAATTGGCCACCCCTGGTTCTTCGTTATAAGAGTGTTTTACTGTAATATGAGTGACTTTATCCAGGTGTGTTTTCCACCTTAAAATACAAAATTCATTATGATCTTGGTCTAATATTTGAAAACAATTATGGAATGGACTACAAATCACACAATTATCATATAACACAATGTAGATTGCAGTATATCATACTTAGTTACCATACACAGGTACTTTAAAGTAAAGATCCAGTAAATGAAAAGTGCCTACACGTTTATGAATTTTTTCAATAATGCTTTAAAACGATAGCTGTGTTGATAGGGTGTATCGGGCTTAACATTTAGTAAACACAATGAAAAGAATCATGTTTTCAATTGTCATTTTGTATAAATAAAGAAAGAAATAAGAGAAGAGTTTCAGAATTTTGTCCATTTTTGACTAATGAAATATATTTAGTCGCTTCACGTAGACCGTTGGTTTCTGATGACGGAACGTTGGACATTACAGTATTATAATGTATGTGCCATATACAAATAACTTGATATTGTTAGAATGTGAAAACCAATACAAGGAAGGGGATGCATTGACGAATGTGCAGGGGGTCTGTCACAGTTTGGTGTTAGCAGGGGGTCTCTGGTGTTAAGAAAACTATAGTTTTTTTGGGGAGAGATAATAAGCACAACATTCGCTGCCATGTTTAAAAAAGGCAGTCATACGTGCAATGTTTATTTCCACGTCTTTATGCTGTTTGATAAATAGAGATGTTATTGATAAAATAAAAAAAACTCTGCAAAGAAAAAAAAATACTCTATTTTTACCTGCGCTCCGACATGTACTGAAAGAATAACTCATGCAAATCACTGCTTTAGATCAACTAAATTAAAGAAAAAAAACATCTCTCAAGGTGAACCTTGTGATTAATAAGATTGCATCGCTGAACATCTCACGGACTGAGTATGTGAACAAACAACATTTGATTGCTTAAGCAATTAGGCAGGATGCCATAGAAGTTATAACCTGAAAGAAAACGCACATAATCAACGCAAAACGACGAAGAGCTTGAATGTGGAATTTCCGATGCAGGAAGGCCTCTTAGGGATTACATTTCTTGTCCTGTGTGACTTATTTAGGTCCTGTTGCGATCAAAACGACCGCTTTGCTTTTATTAAATATTTTCATGAGTAAAACAAGAATAACAAAATTCGAGGAAAAAACCCGACATTTATTTACAAGCATTTTTGCCCATTTAGTGGCTCTTGTTGCACTTTGTAAAGAACGATAAAGGTATGCAGAAAGCGTGCCAGAGAGAGAGAGAGAGAGAGAGAGAGAGAGAGAGAGAGAGAGAGAGAGAGAGAGAGAGAGAGAGAGAGAGAGAGAGAGAGTTGTCGACATTTCTAATACAAAGAACGATAACTTGTGTTAATTTCGTTACATGACTGGTGTGATTTCCTGCTAAACACTTGGTCTTTAAAGACCATTTAAAACTTAGGTTGAATATTGATTAATTGTATATACTGGTAAAAAAATTATCACTTTCATTACATGACTTAGTAATTTTGAATTGCATGCTGAATAATTATAGCCACTAACTTACGACCTATAGAAAGTCAAAAGTTTAAAGATTTTTCATGAAAAGGCACTTTTCTGTAACATCTGGAGGTGGTGTTAATTGAAAGTCTACAATAAGTAATAATTACCCCTCATAATGAGAAAACTCACTTAATAGACAGGTACTAGCCTACGGTTCATTAGCACATTAATGTCTGGCACATTGTATAAAGGAAATGGGATGAGGACGGGCGTAACGTTCAATGACTGCGTATAGGTGTCGCTGTACCGGACGTTAAAACAAGATCGAACTCGTAATTATTTAAAAAAGTAAAATTCGTTAAGAAAGAAAAGAAAAGAAAGGGAACTAAAAAACACATGAAAAAGTGGTGCTTAGTAAGATTCTTGAAAAAAAAAATAGTTTCGTAAAATTGCAAAAAGAAGAAGCAAAATAAAAACGTTACATTTTAGAGTTATAAAAAATATTTCAGGTCAACAACAGATGACACAGGGTGCCAGATAATAGACTTCTAAAAAAAGCAAACAACTCCACCCCCCCCCCCCCCCCCCAATATACATGTACTGGGCTTTTACTTTTTTTTTTGTATTGTAGTCAACAAGAACAACAGAAACATTCAACGAGATACAAGGTAAGAAAAAATGGAAACAAGCTGGTCAAGAGCTCCAGCTTAATTAGAAAATGATTAAGATATTAAAAAAAACTAACAGACCAGCAGCAGCATTCCAAATAAACCTCAATATAAACCGAGGAAACCACAAAATGGTTCAAAAGATACTGACAAATTGTCGTTTTGTAAGCCGCTGGTATGTTAGGAAACGAATAGGTAGAACAAAATAAATATCACAGAAGACCCATGGAGGTGTCAGAAAGAACAGGAATATAGGACAGAATATGGCATCATTTGCTAAGTTTGGTAAAAGATATCAATGTAGCGAGAAAAGTAATAAAATAGACCTCACCAGTAAAAATTAAGCCCAATAGTAAATTAAAGGAGCATATGATGGCAACAAAATTGAAAGAAACAGAATAACATTGCAATACCTCCAATTAAAAGACCCGTTGCAACCTGATTTGAATAACTACATGAATAAGATATAATTCAATTCCTTGTCAATTACACAATCTAATATGTTCAGTAAACATATGTACTTGCAACGTAGTTTGTAACCATATTAGTTCAAAATGACAAATTTTCGTTTTAAACACTGATTTTTTATCGGAGAACTTTGATTATAATTAACATACAAAGGAAATGTAGTACTAACTTGAATGATACCGGTAACGAAGGAAAACCGTGCTCTACGATTATATGTCTTGAAAACGGTTGAATGAACAATACAAATACAGGATGAAGATACAGATGCATGTATATGCGTATTTAAGCGTTTAACTAAACAGGATTTACAAAAAAACAACACTACTCCCTGTAAGGCATCAACCATCTGCATCACTAAACAGATGTATGATAAATCTGCATCCCGGATGTTTTATTCAAAAATAACAAACTGAGTTCCCTTTTCATGTTTAATGAATTGCTTCAATACACGTCGCGTTACTTTTAAGGGGCATGGTCACGATTTTGGTCAAAAAATATTTTTTCGATTTTAATGTTTACAATGCTTCAGTTAGACATTTATGGTAGGCAACTAAAATTTGAATGTCGTTTGTTGAGTTTTAAGCGAGTTACAGAGCTTACAATTCTTTGCTATGTTAACAAAGCTTTTGTTTACATTTTGAATCTTTCAGTGAAAATTCCAGTTATAGACCTAAAATGAATGCATTAAACTTAGGAACAGTTTATTTATGGTTAAAATAAATAAGAAAATAGACCTTGAAAACGGGTTTTACTGGTATATTCAACCAATGTAAACAAAAATAGGGCACGAGCCTTGTTTACATGACAAAGAATTGAGAACCCTGTATCTTGCTTATAACTCTACGAATGACTCTCAAACTCCATTTGATCATTAGAAATGCATTTCTTAAGCATTGTAAATAACTAAAACAGAAAAATAGAATTTGTGAAAAATCGTGACCATGCCCCTTTAAAAGAGCTTTCGGAATGATCCGATGAATTTTGAAATTTCAATTACCTTTAGTAACACAGAGCATACATGTTCTGTTCTTTCGAGCTGGGAAAGTTGCATTGCGTTTTATTGTGAATATGATTTATTGGTATTTAGACTCTTTGGAATAAGATCCGGTGTCATATAATATTATAGATTTCATGATATTCAAGGCCTAAAAATTTCAACCAGATCAGATATGTGTGAGAGCATGCTTAGCAGTTATCCCATTAATCATTAATTTTTGGAAATCTTTGTAATCTAGACACTGACTGTTTAACGAAAAATATTTTCTTATCAAGGCTATAAGACTTCTGATGGACCTGTGTGTAATTTTAATAAATTATAATTTATTACAACATTTACGTTTGTTTATTAAACATAGTCAATTTCCCAGAAAGAATTAGTAGAAATCAGTAGTTAAACATGCTATCAGTCACCACCAAACTGAGCAATGGAGAATCCGAACACAAGTTGACCCATACTTTAGAATTCTATGAATCTTTCACTCAAGTATTACTCCTATCAGCATTTAAAAATCTAACTTCTGTTGATGAAGTCCCATTTATCAGATTTTTTGCCAAATGCTGGACTATTCCACCCACCTACCGCCTTGGAGCAAAATTTGTGTGTTGAGCAATCGCTTTTTATAATGAAACTATGGCTTCGAATGCTAGTTTATAATAACTAAACTAACTTAAATAAAAAAATGTATCAACATGCCATCTCTGTATATTTTTTAATTAAATGTAACTAGTAGTGATTGTGAGATGAACACTGCATGGGGAAAATAAAGAGTAAATAGAATGTTAAAAATTATCTGAACTTGTTGTAGCATACTTAATTACCCAAGCTGAAATCTTACACATAATGATGTTCCATAATATTGTAGCAAATATAACATATATGATATTTTAGACTTCAGTTTGTATGAAATGGACACAGAATTTGACACATCTATTTTTTTCTTTTTCATTTTTCAGTAAAGGGATATTCATAAATAAGTAATACTATATCTTCTTTCCAAATAAAAAAAAACCGCTTCCTCTCTTCTTCATTTAAAATACATTCATATCGGTAATTGTGGCAAATTGTATTAACATATATTTGTACTTTGGCAAATTTTTAGGATACAAAATACGCGGGATAACTTTCAGATATGTTAGCGCTTTATATTTATTTTTTGTAGTACCAGCTTTAGCAAGTCCTCTGATATTCTTGATTTCTCTTTCTGCACATTATGTTTAAAAAGAGACGTAAAAAAAAGTTATGTACGTTATACAATTAGGGGGGTCTTTAATGAACGCTGTTTGTAAAGGGGTTTGTGGTGGTTCAAGAGGTAGTTTTGTTTTGTGATGACATATAGACAACCTTCGGGGTCAACTTTACAAAGGATTTCCTCCGTTATCTATGTTCACAGACATCTTTTTTTTATGAAAAAGATATGGTACAAATGAAACAGCTTGCTTATGCGGTTATTCCTACCTCTGTTCCGCCAAGTATTTATCACAACTTAGTCTATTTTTAAGAAAATTTCAGATTAATATGAATTTACGAAAGAAATGGCCCAAAGGATATTCACCATAGTAATAATTTCTAGGTTAGCATTGATTTTTATCTAAACTGCACAGATTTTCTACTATTTCTATAAAATCTCGCTTCTCGATGAAGTTAAAAAATATCATATTCATATTTAAAAAAAAATATTTTAATCTCTAAATTGTTTCGCATAGCCATATATTTAAGACCATTTTAAAAGCATGTTTGTTCACTTTTGTGTCTCCCTGACAAGTGAGATAGATATTAACTACAAATGCTGCTTGGTCCGATATTTTGGCTAATTTACACCAAGAGAATCGGTCTATATATGATATAAATAAAAATGATTTCTGTATGGGAATACAAAAAATTGTTTTAGAAACAATTCAATGAAGAGATAAGTACTTACCTTTCAGGCGATGCACAAAACAGTATCAGCTATTAAAATGCTTTCTTTCATTGTCTATCATTTTGACAGATTTGCATTTTTTAGAAAATGGGGCGTAAACATATGAGTGCAAAAAACGTCATCTTAGGACAGGCATGAATACCCGGGCATAGTAAGTTTTACAATATTTTTTTTAAAGATTTTAAAAGAAGAATCATTTTTTCATAACTGGTAAAGCAATTTCTTCAAAGATTAAAACTTTTTGTAGATCAGTAATTCTATGATTTGAGTATTTTATTTGTGGTGAATGGTATTTTTTATGAAAATAAACGTGTTTTATATTTTTTCAATGATTGATTTATTGATGCTATATACATGTACATCGATATCGTAAGACGATTTATTTTTTATCAAAATGTTTCGATATGCCTGCGAAGAATCACGTTATGCAACAAATGATCTCATCGCACACGGAAGACAACGAACTGAATGACGAAATCACTTGCCCAAATAGTTTCATTGTTTCTGCAAATAATCACGTAGATTGAATCGGTTTCAAAATTAAGGTTAATATTAACGTCATGGTAAATGCATTTACAATCATGAAGAAGGAGTAGCTTAATTCATTGACATATACATGATCGTGTTCACTTTTGCTGCATTGATATGTAGCGTCATCATCATACATTGTATTCAAACTAAGGTTGTATTCCGGAAACTTATTAATAAATTTCTAACAAACAATAATTTAAAAATCATCATGAGTATGAATCTTAAAATATTTAAAGATAAATATAAAGGTAAGATATGCCTTGAGTATAACTAAGTATCCTAATGCAAATTAAGAGGGCAGTAAGTAAACCTTATTTTTCGGCCATCTTTACATACAAAGCAGAGGCTGCATGGGACATCAAAGACTAAAACCCGTTTTATAGTCTCTTGTCCTATTCTATATCAAATTTTATATACACTTTTAAAATAGTTTTGCTTAGGATGGGTATAATAACAGGCATTGCATTTGCCCTTTAAGATTTGCCCCCGACGTCGAACCGGGTATGGATGTATTACGACTTCGACATTCGTTAATAAATAAACGAAATAAGATTTCAAAAATGTTTTAGCAAACCAAAAATAAACCTATGTCCCACATAGAAATATTTTTATTTACTTTAAAAATTTCTATTTTTGAAAGAAGGCATATTTTGCAAACAAGTGAAAGTCTATAACTTTCTTCCATAGTTGGTTTGCATGGAGAATGAATTGAATTTGTTATAGCCAAACATCATACCAACAAGCTTAATTTAAATTTTCCAACAAAACTACAACCATATTCGATACACTGTTCATTTGACATTATTTTCAAAATTTGATTTTTTGATTGAGTATTTATGAAATTGTGTAGTGTGTAGTGAAAAGTATGAACGGTGATGAAGATGCTTTTGAGATACATGTACGACAAATATTGAACACATATTTGAATAAAATGTGGTTTAATAAATATACAGAGGCTATTGAGCAAAGTTGAACATAAGCATATCTACACAAACTTTTTCTTTGTAAATTCAGGTTGTTAGCAGAATGAACAAATATAATGATACAGAAGTCACCTCACAATAGAGTTATGAACACAAATAATATAAGCAGCACTAAGTAGGACCACTACTCATTATTCAAAAGTCTGTACTGAAAACACCGGTATGTGAGTTGAAGCTATCAACAACAGGACTTAGCAGACCGGTTTTTCCGTCATGTCCGCCGTGTCCAGGGCGTCAATTAACGGTCGTCTGCATGTCTGCAGGAGATGAGAACCTCGGAAGTCATCAAGAACAGTTTCCCTGCAAGAGAGTTTGGTAGATACGGAATAACATGGTAGTCGAAGTATACTACATATATATGGATAATATATGGACATTTGTGATTGTGTCAATTCGTTGGTATGCAATGTAATACGCAATGTACTACAGTTTTTCAATATCCCTATTATAAAAAATTCAACATTGCCGTAAAGCGCACCCAATCTATATTGCTGCTGCATAATGTAAATACAAATCACAACTTTGAAATGTGAGCATATTCATTTTGTATCCAGCATATCAAATTACGTAGAGAGAAAAAAATCCTTAGAAAATACGTCAATATGCATAATTTTCTAGAAATTCTTAACTTTCTTTTTTTATGATAAGCGCAGCATTTGACACATCTGAAAATACAAGTAAATGCTTTATGTGCTTAGTAGAAAGTTTTTAGATCCTGACCTATCATCAATAATCAGGTTCGCCATTCCACCTAGGAAACTCTCTGATCCGTCATCCTCCGGACCCAACGTGATGGTGTACTCAGTGTCATCTGTGTTAGTAAACAGCCAACCAGCGCTGTATCCCACACGGACGGCACTGTCATTGAAACGGACCGTAACTCTACCAACAGAAACACAAATTATTTTAACGCTATTGTATTGGTTAAATCTTTTTCTTTTCCTAGTTTTTTAATTGCTAAATGTTGTGACATCATCTCGAACGCCAAAACAAATATTAATAATCACCAATATATGTTCTAAATGTGTTCAAGATAGTCAAATACATCATATCCTGTAGCCAAACCAACGAAATTTAATGCGAAATTTTAAACCCAATTAGACAAAATAAATACAGCTATAAAAACATGCAATAATAAACACTGTATGTGATCGTATTTCACCTTAACTCCTATTGTACTTCATAATATTTAATTTACATCTTTAAAAATGACAATAAACCTTGCCAAAAAAAAACACAAAAAAAACCCCAAAACAAATCAAAACAAAAAACAAAACAAAACTAAAAACAACAACCCCCACCCCACCCGTGCCCCCCCCCCCCAACAAAAAAAAAACAACAACAACAAGAAATGATATTCATATACAACTTCAACGACAATTAAAGGCAATAATATCGACGGAATAAAATAGAATTATTAAATCATTAAGGTAATTATCCATACGTCACGAAACAACGTCTGACGTAATTCACGCGTTATAACGTCTTATCCGTGCCCGATCTAATTGAGACCTAACATTAAAAGGTGTATTTCAAAACAAAGAAATCAAGCTGACATAGAAATTAATTCAAAACAAATATATCAAAAATCCTGACAACTGCAATCAATTAGGCCTACGGGGTATTAATCAGCGAAATAACATGACTGGGTTGTATCGATTGCGTACTCGTTTTGAAAATATAACACGTTACACCGCTTAATTTTATCCTGCATAAACATCAATCCATTTTGAGGTTGAATTTAATCCAATTCTTTGAACATTAATTCCTGAAAGTCCATAAACATCCAAAATGAAATCCTGACCGAGATCTATATTCCAGTGCATAAAGGAGTTAAAAATACAAGGGGAAATAACTTGACCTATATTATCCCCGAGTACCCAAACTCCGTCACCATAAGCAGAAAACCTCCCACGTTTCTCTGTAAATTATTTTTTGTGGTTTTTATCATTTGCAATCACTAAATATAATCTGAAACAATAAAATTTATAAAATTATTAACAAAAATATTTTTTTTATATTCAAATAAGCCCTCTGAATACGACGTTTATCACGCGTGCTTATTATATCTTATGAACCTAACTCCGTCACCCACTTGCGCTATGATATGGTAGGGAATGAAGACACATTAACAATTTAGTTAAAACTCCATTTGTATCTAGTCCAAGTTATAATAAGTAAAAATGGTGCATACAATTTAATTATATTTAATTTCATCGAAATGAAATGATCGCCAGAATAAAATATGGGTCCATGTAACAACAATCACAATGGCCTTTTCAGTATTTATGGATGCCGTTTGATTTATGTCCTTACTTATTTCAAAAATTTTATATCATTAATTAATATATTTCTTATTATATTATTTATCTATTACATTTTTAGAAATGTATCATATTCTAAATAGCGATATACTGGATATATCTATAACCCTGTGTAAGGCAAAAGTTACGGCATGAGCGATTTGACGTTATCATCAAGAATAGTGCATAAAGGCTATTGCGGATTGAAAAAAATGCGTTAATTACCTTAATCAGAAATGTATAACATGTGATATGTTTCTTCTTGACATCTCTAAAAATGGCTGACCACCGTAAATGATCTAATGGGCCCGCATGTCAGAAATATCGATATTTTAGTGCATCTGTGAAAAAGTTTTAGCTGATTTCACAAAATTAATGGTGCATAAAATGAACAAGGTTTAATTCTGTTATTTTTTGACACATTCTTAAATTTAACCGTTGCAATTTGTTGACATTTGATTAAAGATTTTTGACATGTAAAAAATGACGTCATAATCGTACTTAATTTCAAACGGCGAGGAGTTTCCCGAAAGTGACGGAGTTAGGGTAGTGACGGAGTTAGGGGGTTATGCGATACCTTTATCCTATTCGCTTTGCAACGAGCATAGATTTATTTTTTACACAAAAAATGTTTTTAGAATTAAAATCATGCGCTGAAGAGAAGTTATTTCATTATAAGAACAGTCTTTAAAACCAGTAAAAAAAAGTTTGAATAGAGGTTTTGTCTTGAAGGCATATATCAGGTAGTTAGCATTATCCACGCATGTGACTGCAATTTCTCAATACCGATCTCGATCCATAATACTTACCGATATCCAAAGAAACCATCTTTTGCGATTTAAATAATACAGATTAATCAACAGTTTGTTTAAATCATGTTTTCTATTTAACAATAATCAAAACATATTTTCTAGAGTTTTAAAATAATAAACCAATGCACAGTTTTATTTTTACGGATCTTTTTTCAAATATATATATTTTAATGATTTTACCAAAAATATGCCAATTGTGATCCTGAAAAGGCCGGTCCCTTGGGTAATTTTTATTTCCAGTTGATTAAGGGCGTTAAGGTTTAAATAATATAAATTTTTTAGAGAATTCTGTATGTAAATAAAATTATAAGAGCTTAAATTTTCTTTGAAAATTTATTCATTTTATATAATTTGTAAGCAGATTTATCTATTTTTTGATAAATAAGCAAGTGTAACATAAAAATTTATGTTTAGAAATAATAATTCCTTTATTTTACATAGGATATAAGTCAAAAAATAATTTTGTGAGAGTCAAATTTCAGGCTTAGGCTTATATTCTTTATGTATGAGAAAAGCGCCATTTTCCGCAATCGGATCTATTTTTAGCAACGGTCCTAGCTTTTATAATACCGATGGACCAGCCGACAGGGTAATATTTGATAAGAACATATCCTTAGATACACGTTTGAAAAATATGAAAAAATTCTGTACGCATTTTATTTATCCAGTGGGGTATGGACCATTACCTTAAAGGGACTTGGACACGATTTGAGATCAAAAATTTTATTTTCATTTTTTAAGTATAAAATGGTTAACTGGTGCAATTGAAATGATTGACCAAAATATTGAATGTTAAAGTCAAGTTACAAGCGAAATACAGAGGTAAGAATTTGTTGTTATGTAAACAAAGCTCGAGTCTTATAGTTGTTTACAAAAATGTAATGTAGAGAATTACCATTTCATAGACAAAATGAATTGTAAAAAACAATTTAAACTAATTCAATATCTTCATAAACACTATTAACAAAAGAAAGATACATTTGATTGAAACTTACACCAATACAACACATATGTAAAAAATGACAATATTCGAGCTTTGTTTACAAAACAAAGAATTATGAACTCTGTATCTTGCTTATAACATGATATTTGACTTTCAAATTTTGACATATCATCATAAACTTCTATATTTATCAGTATAATCATTGAAAATGGAAAAAATAAAATTTGAAAAATTTTAGTCAAATCGTGTCCAAATCCCTTTAAATAATTAGATTTTGGATGAAAAGTGTGCGATTTTGAATTTATTACTTTTTATCCTCGTCGCTGACAGACAGGACCAACCAATGACTGTTAAGGTTAGAAGGGAATGCGAGTGGATATCGCTCATCTTCTTTGTTGTCTACCACTTCAAACCCATTACCATCCACAAAGACGTCGATGTCAAAATTCTGGAAAAGACAAACAATGATAAAATGGATGTCTTTAAAATCAAATACTCGTCGTATTTAGAAAAAAATATGACAAATAGTTAAACAAGAAATAATATATGCAATCTTTAATCTAAGATACCTTTGCATATACATGTAGGAAGTTTACCTTTGTCTTGTAGTTGAAAGCTCTACCCATTGAATCTCGTGTAATGGCGACGGATAGAATTTGGCCATTTCGTCCCTTTTCGAGGACAATTTGTTTACTTTTGTCTACAAATTTCACACACTTGAACCATGCCTGAATAAAAGATTAAAAATTTGAAATGTATCAAAAAACATGACATGAATGAAACAATATCACATGATTGTAACACGATGAATAAGAAATTGTAAGTCGTAAATTCATTCAGTTAATATATTAGTAAAATGTACAATGCTTACATTATGCTTACAATTCCCTAAATGTACATCTTTGCTATGTTCAGCCATGTAAAAGGGAAATTCTTTATTTTGTATCATCAACTTTGATATACATCCAACAATTGCTCTGAAATGATACATATGCAACATACATTTGTTTTATTAAGGAAATTATTATTTAAAGACGTCTAAATCAATCAATCTAATTATTATTATTTTAATAAAGATTTATTTATTCGAATAAATTTTTTATCATGGTTATTTCCTCTATATTGAAGAATAAAAAATTGTCGCTTCTTACAACATGTAATTGATACCATTAATTTTTGAATTCCCATGAAAAAAAATTGGTATTAACTGTTTTGCCCATTTCAGTGTGTCACATTTAATTCTCATTGCTATGTAGATATACAAATTGATATAATCATTGATTCGATGGAAATTCAAAGTTAAAACTTATTTTATTTTAAAACGCACCATTCAATTTTAATGTGTCTTATGATATCAATTCTCTGCAAAATCGAAAATTTTGTGAAGGGTTCCTGGCACGCTTGTTCACCGATTGTCTTAATATTGTATACAAAAATATATATCAATGTTATTTTAGTTGATTGTAAAGGGTATCTGTTCCCATGCATAGATCAAAAGATTACAGATTTATAAATCAATGGCAAATGGTAGCTACTTCATAAGTCATAGGGAATTCATAGGGAAAATTAAGTCAGTACATAGTAGACTATATTTACATGAACGCCTTAAAAAGTAAAAATTAAAATTTGTTAAATATTCCATTATGTCATATATCAAAATTCGACAATGTAAATATAAAAACGAGGTACAAAATAGAAAAAAAAATGATATTTTGAAAGGTTGTTTTTATTGCCTTTTATATTTTGATATTTATATTGAACATTTATAGAAATCTGAAGTGTTGTTGCTATGGACTAAAAAGCAACAGCCATTTCTTTTCGCCAAAAGTCATATTAATATTATTTTAAAATGAAGAGCAAGCTTGGTCTTCTCAAAGTAATTAATCTAAAGTATCATATTACATGCATAAGTTAGATTCTTTTAAAAGATACATAAAAACAAATGAACAAACAAACTAAAACAAACACAATTTCTCATCCTTTCTACCTAATTACCATAGCATCGGTTTTCAATTTTCGTATAAATTTCTTTATTGTACAGTTTTTACAATAAATGAAAATATTCCAAGATTAACTATATAGGTTCAGGGAAAAAGGAAAATATACCCTTTATATACATTTACCAAGTAATTGCCATAGTAACATTCTCAATATATCAATTAACCAACAATTTAAAAAAAAAACGTCTTATTAAAATAATGGCATTCTTTATTTCATATTTATTCGGAGATAACTCAAAATGTTGCGATCGTTTACAGTTTTTCCTCAGAGTAACTTCAAATTTGTAATTTTTTATCATTAATCTTCTTTGTCTTGATTGTTTTAAAAAGCACTAATGATAAAAGACACTTCAAATTATAAGAAAATATACTTATCACGCAATTATATTTCACAATACAGCAGTTGGTTAACATTTACTTGTTCTAGTTACGCGAGTAAGATTCAATCAGGTTGGTTATAAATCAACACCTTACGAGTGACTCGACAGTTTATCAAAAGTTTTCACACTTGAAAATGTCTTTTTATCACATGCCATTTTTAAGTATGAATCATTTCTTTCTTTTTTTTTGTCTATACCTCAATTATCCAAATCATCAAATGTACAAGATGGCTGCACACCAACCTTAGTTACGCAAGTTATATAGATGGCGGTAAAGATCACTCGCAACAAATCATCGTTTGATTTCTCCCAAAACTAAAACCTAATGTTTTTCATTAGCGTACAAAGTCTTTTAAGAGTTTCGAAGCACCTTTGCATTATTAGATACCCAGAATTCATACACAAAAAATCAATCAAGCCTTAAAGTTACACTATACTGTGGTTGAAGTACTAACTCCAGTCAATCCTAACGTCACAAACTCCCAATGGCAACATACTCTCAACTATCATTTGAAAAATAAAAACATGACAACAATTTTCTTTAGAGTGGAATGATACTGAAATTGAATATACTACAATTATATCTCGAAAATACTTTAAAAAAAAAACACTTTTAGATTTTCAAAATCCTACAATCATTTAAATTATACTAGTAAATGTCCAAGCCCTATTCAAATCAGTGAATAACTTATCTCAAGCTGACGCTTTCATTAACTGAGCTACGTTGTTATTCAACAATATATATTCATATGTACATTTCACACCCCATCCAAAAGAACAATTTTAAATATAAAGGTTATTGATAGAGGCTAGAGTGTGACACAAAATGTCCCATACCTGTTTAACCATTTTGATTTTTACAATCTGTTATTTTGTAACGTACAGTTTATCAAAATTGATACATAAATGGTGGAAAACAGAAAATTTTCTTAAATGAAGTATGCCATATTTCAAAATACTAGAACTGCGAAATATAGAGCAATATGTATTTAAGAACGCGACCTAAATCTACAATTTTATTAAATCGTGCCTACCGGTAGGGGAATGGTGCAAAATCCTATATAGTTCAAAGCTTTTGACGTAAGTTGAGACTTTTGTCATACCTGAGTTTACTCTTCCCTGATATCATTTTATTTTGAGACCCGAGTCCTCCTAGATAGATGCCATCATTAATTGAGGGTGTGATCTCCTGTGTACTGGATTCTGGGAGAAATACCTCATCTAAATTACTTGTTTTAACTTCTATGTTCTGTCCAAATAGTAACTGCAATAAAGGGACATAATCTTAAAATCAAGCAATGTTGATATCTTCTTCCTTACAAATCCACTGTCTTTATCATTAATATCATTATCTATGCATAATATACACTTCACATCTCATTCCAATTTCATTGTAAAAAAATATATAAATATTTTGAGTAATAGGATCCCAAACGCTATTGAGAAGTAAAATGATAAGAATTTCTGACCATGTGTTTATTTAGAGCAGAATATTTTTTGAATTATATTCTATTCGTTGAATCCTTTCATTGTCAACAAATCATTAAAATTATATTAATAAACCTTCATATTTTGAAAGTTTTTGTTGAACTCATTCTTTGCAGCTTCCGGGAAAGAAATTATCAGACATTGGATACAAAAAATGTCTAGACAGCTGTTTTGTTAAATGTCAAAAAGATTGTCATGGTTACCTTTACAGATTGCTGTCTGCCATTACAGTAGTTAGTTGAATTACTTCGAACAACAGTAGTACCACGATTGATCCGCGCCTCAACATGAATTCTGCAGTCCATTATAGAGACCAAGACTTGCAATGCCTGAGAAATAATTAAAGGATAATCACGTTAAATTGAATCCAAAATAATGAAAAGCCAAGCATTTCGTTGTAGTATAACCAGTTTTTATCTACCATTAGTATTTCATATTTTCTTAAGGGACGTTCTTCAATTTTAAATAATTTTTCTTGAAAAACCATTAATTATTTATTTGCATTTGAAGCTATTAATGCTAAACCTTGGTTGTAAAATTACGTAGTTGAAATTTTCACATAGCGAAAGTAAGAAATTGTTTTTACAAAATAATGGAATACCTTAAATACATCAAGGATTAATTCAGAATTACGTCCAAGTACAATGTAATTTTGCATGATTAATAAATGAAATTGATATGAAAAATTATCTGTAAAATTACCTGTAAGTGGTCATTGAAGAATAATAATACGCCATTTTCTTGCCGAGTTTGATACTGGAAGGACATTTCCTTGATTGGATATAATTGGTATACCATATCAACGGAATACCTTACAAATCCACTACCATCAAATACCATACTTGCAGCTTTGCTATCTTTCGCACTGAAAAAATAACCCTTTATTAAATTGAATTGTACATAGTCAAATTTCTTAAACGCACGTTAATCACAGCTCTTTAAAAGTGATAAATAAAGTTTTCATAAAGTATAAAAAAGGAAAAATGTTTGTTGCAATTATAGTCATTTTTTTAAAATGTTTCTAACTTTTGATCAATATCTTACCAACTACTGTTGCAGAACTTCTTCTTAACACTTGAAGCCAAAATTCCTAATTTTTCGTCGTTAAGAGTGATGTCCGATATACAGCCTGAGAAATTATTCTTATTCTAAAATATCAGAAAAGTTTGATAATCATCCTTATATCTTAACACAAACTGATTTATTGAAATCATAAGTCTTGAATATTTTGTAGAAGATCTCGCTAGTTGGATACCTCAGCAAATCCAACATTAGCCATGTGAGGCTGCTCGGCAACAAACGGAAGTCCAAGAACAGCCTTTGCTTCTACCACTGACGTGGAAGTTTCCAGGTCAGTTCTGTTCAAAAGAATAGAGCTGCCATATCTGGATAAAGAGATAAGAGTAATTTTCTTTTAATTATAAGTGATAACTCTTGAATGACATAAAACTTCTATCATCTATTTGTAACATCAAAATTTCAACACTAAGTGAAATTTATCAAGTACAATGTATGTTATGATTATCATTTTAATAATGTAAATTCATAAAAATGTAGCATTAATGAATAATCGAATTAAGTCGTTACTCAAGAATTACACCTTATTCATATACGATGTTGAAAAGAACAAAAGTTCTACTTCCAAAATTTTAGTGTTGTAAATGGACACATATTAAACAGCATTGCATATAAATCAATGTTGCATTAACATATACTTTAATTTTAAATATTTTCTTAACATTTCAAAACCAATAATTTTATACATATATACATAAATAAAATATAGTTAAATCTATTGTTATTTTCCGCTGATAATTATGTTGTAATAGTTCATGATAACTTACTTGAAAATTTTTATATCAATCCATTTCTCTAATTCAACCTCTGTCTGTGACTTAAGTTGACCCTTTTTCTCCCCATTCGCGTTAAAATAGCTGATTTTCGGTTTCCTGTCTTCCAGTTCTACCACCCATCTTGACTGTATGAAATAAAATAAACATCGTGAACTTTCCTTCCTAAAAGCCAAAATTTGAGGTAAAAAACATATTTTCCAATGATATTATATTGTAATGATAGCATATGTATTACTATGTGATCTTATTTAAATGAATTTTGAAAGGTGTTTAAAAAAACTCTCCCCCATCTATTTATACTATGTGCTAAATATGAGTAAATATCTTTCCTTCTTTATCTGCATGCACACACTTACAAAGGATGGATTTTGTAATGTTGCTATTGCCATAGACTCTTTGTCAGGTTTAAGGCAGAACCCAAAAGCAGAGAACGGTGAACTGTTGGACGTGATGGACGTGACGGTGACCGGAAGTGATTCTTTACCATTCATTACCACGGAAGCCTACAAAATAATCATTGAATATAAGTTAAGAAACTTATAATTGGCGTTTAAATATTGATTACTAATAAATCATTATTATCATAAATATTCAAAATATGCAGATTACTTGATGTTTTATCAAGTAATACATCAAGTTTGAGTATGCATGAAAAATTATGCAGCATTGTTGCAAAGTTTACGTTAAAAACATTTGACATTCGTTGTACAAAACTTACCCTTAGTTTAAAGAGTACGGTTAAATTTTCATACAATCGTCATGTATTCAAATTCTTAAATTCCATTTTAGAAAGTTGAGTGGTCAACGAATTACCAATCAGATCTGCCTCAAATTTTGAATATGATATTTTTAGTCATAAAATGTTATTACCTGTAATTAGGCAAAATTTCAAGTATTCTAACTTTAAAATTTGCAACATTTCTAATCTTGTTATGCAGAACTCTTCGTTTAAAGGAGTTGAATATATCCCTAAAATTGGCCACGACCACTTAAGGTTTAACGAACCGGCAGTGAACTAGCGATACGTTTAGCCTTCTGAATCTTCTTCCTAAGGTCAGCTATATTGGTCCTCAGCCTGGAAGCACTAGTCTGAATCTTGGCGCAAGGGTCGGCATTAAAATTCAAAACGTTTCTGGTCTCCACTTTATTATTTCGAATTTTAGACACTGAAATTAAATGTGAAATGAAGTCATAAATAGCTTATGAATCTTAAAGAATTGCCGGTAAGCTAAAGCTTGTAAACGGTTGAAATTTGATCTTAAAACCATGCTTGAAAACAGTATAATTTTCATACTTTTGGTCAGTAAGTCCGTGAGTATCTCAGCAGTCCTCTTTGTCTCCTCACTTTTCTTTGAGGACACAGAGATGTCCTCATATTGAGCTAGATTCTCTTTTGCAATTTTGCTTAATGTTTCTGATTTATTTAAGATTTCCTGAAGTTTATTCAGAAAGGGTTCCTTGATTCCTTCAATCCTCAGAGACACACTTTTCTTCTTGTCCATGGTATCTTTCCAAATGTTTTTAATGTCAGTAAGGTTAGAAACATAAATCTCTTGACTGGTCATTTGTTCAGTTAAAGCTGCGTTTCTTCGTATAATATCTTAAAAAGAACATAGTTATTCACAGTAATTTTGTTTTAAAAAATAGTGATAAAGAATATAATCAACACCTTAGAATTAAAAATGTGAAATTAATTTACCTGCTTTTCTCTTTTGTATAGTAACAGAGTCTTCAAATAAGTCAACTGATTTAGTTTTGTACAGATTTGCCCGTTCTGCCAGTTTGTCTCCTGTTGTAAATAAAAGAAAAAGAATTTGACAGATCTATCAAAACGCAAGATTAAGTGAAGTACATTCCATAAATTAAAAGACTGCATGCTTATTTAGAAGAACTTGAACTTTCACTAACGGAAATTATTAGGAATTCCAGCATTAGGGTCATCTAAACCCCAATCCCACCAGAATGATTCTGTTTTTGTTGTTGTTGTCGTTGGAGGAGTTGTTGAATATATCTGGTTCTTGATGTCATCAATTACAATGACGTCATCACCACTTCCGTCAATTAGAGGGGGCATATTATCTTTATCATCAGTCAAAGGGGGCAAGTTGGACGGATGAAGCTCGGTTTCAGTATTGATATCGTCTTCATCGTCATCTCCGCTACCACTAATTACTAATTCTACAGTCTTTGTTGTGGTTGTCGTTGGTTTTATTGATGGTGTTGTCGTGGGGTGTGTTATTGTGGTTTGTGTTGTCGTTGTTGGCTGTGTTGTTGTCGTTGTTGGCTGTGTTGTTGTCGTTGTTGGCTGTGTTGTCGTTGTTGGCTGTTTTGTTGTCGTTGTTGGCTGTGTTGTCGTTGTTGGCTGTGTTGTTGTCGTTGTTGGCTGGGTTGTCGTTGTTGATGGCAGAGTTGTTTTAGTTGTTGGCTGTGTTGTTGTCGTTGTTGGTTGGAATGTGGTCGTTGTTGGCTGGGTTGTCGTTGTTTGCTGGGTTGTGGTCGTTGTTGGCTGTGTTGTTGTTGTTGGCGTCGTTGTTGGCAGTGTTGTTGTGGTTGTTGACAGTGTTGTTGTGGTTGTTGGCTGTGTTGTGGTTGTTGTTGGTTGTGTTGTGGTCGTTGTTGGTGTTGTAGTTGTTGATGGTGTTGATGTTCGTATTGCAGTTTTCGTTGTTGTTGGTGAAATTGTTGTTGTGCTTGTTATTGTAGAAGTTGTTTGTGTTGTAGTTGTTTTAGGAGAGCTTGTTAGAGGCAATGTTGTGGTTGGTTTAATTGTAGTGGTAGAAGGTTTTGCTGATGAATCAGAATTTTCCCAAATATTCCACCATGGTTTGTAGGTCGTTGTAGTTGTAGCCAAAGTGGTAGTTGATACTGGCAGCTTGGGAATTACTGTTATATTGTTTTTGTCAATAAAGATAAAATCACTGTCTCCATCGCCGCTTGAGTCGATGTCTTGGTCTGTCTTGTTTTTGGCAGGCGAGGTGGTAGGTTGAAGGATTATATCCACATCGTCAATTTTATCATCCCCCGATCCACATCCACTTCCATCTCCGTTACCTTCAAAGGGATTTGTAACAGTTGCATTGCATATTAACATACAGAACGAATAATATCCAAAGTGATGGGTGGATAATAATCTACATTAAATACATTGAAAAACGATTATAATGAAGTGACAGTGACGCGAGATTTTACTTCGTTATAAATGTAGTTAGTTATATCCGTCAAGTTTATAACATGTAATAAAGTCACAGGGAATGAAAATCTCTTCACTGTAAGCGTCAATTCATTATAAGCGTGTTTGATATAACTGTGGTTCATCGTATAATCTTGAAAATATCAAAAGTAGTATTAAAAGAAATAATCTTAGATCAGCCTCTAGACTAATGCTTACCATCACAATACGGTGAACAATCCAAAATACTATCGTCAAATTCATATTCGCCAGACGCAATCAATTTACGACATCGCTCTTCAATGATGGCGTCGTCTCCCAGAAACTTTCTGAGGTCGTCTAGAACTCTGTCTATTTTCTGTTAAAATTTTAAAATAATGTTTTTTATTCGAGTGAAAAAAACCACATCGCAATTGCGTTGAAATCGGTGGTGGTGCTCTCAGGTTTCAATAAAAACAATTTAATAATGAAAATTGTATCTTTGATATAAAGCGTGTCTAGAATTTATATTTAAAAGGTGTGATTCATTTGCAATATCAGACTTTATTTACAATGAGACTTAATAGTTACAAGGGATATCAAATTTAAAAATTCCGTCTAATGCCGATATTCTCATGTTGGTAATTCTATTCCACAAGTAAAATCCCATTGATAAATCAAATGATGTAATTTTATAAAAAAAATTGAATTCAATATTTCTAAACGAGGCTATGCAGGTAATTTATTTACGTTATGGAACCTCATTAATTTTTCGTTCTTTTTCTATACTGCAGGTAAATGTCATAATACGACTTCATTGTAATACTGCGTTTCTCCCGAAAGTCTTTCTCTAGCTGTTCATTATTCAGACATATCTTCATATCTCACCAGACACAGGTATGCAAAGGTGTTAATATCCATTCAAACATTTTAGGTTGAATGCTACACCATAACATTATATGTTGGATCATTAATGCGTCATTACTGAAATACGATTTTAGGACTTTACCATAATGTATGATCTCAATCTATCGCCACTCCGCTGAAGCTGAACCATTACCGGTATTGCACCATCTCCTTCTGTTATCTGTTTAGCTTTCGCTAATAAAGGACGGATTGTCCTAAAGAAAAATTAAAAACCCGAATCAAACAAGAACCAAAGATTGCGTAAGGTACAAGAAGTCTTTTAGATAGGGAGAGAAAACTGTGTACTTTGATCCACTGCTATCTTTCTAAAATTTATTATTCAAAGAGTACAAGTTTTTCGTGTATTTCATCAAAATCAATTACACTGCTGATTTATTCTTATCAAAATGATAAAAGAGGCAAGGGTTTTATTAGCGTACTATTAAAACTACCATTTTACCTTGAAAATATCTTATATTGTTTTTTAATAAGACGTACCAAAGTTCTTTCAATTATCCCAATGACCCATAAAGTAACAAATAAAATATCATGTGTCGTTTTCTTCAGTAACTGTCCATGTAGGGTGTTAATCAATCACTTGCACAAATCATTGACAATCAGTAAGAATTATTACCTATCGAGTGATTTATTGGTCATTTGTAGGTAACTTGACTTTGAGTAAGCTCTGTTCACCAGCGTGCGTGCGTCGGCGCGCGTGGACCGCCGTCTTCTAGAGCGTCCATTCCTATTGGATCGAGCTCGGTCTATATCTTTTTTGAGATCTGCATTATCCTAAAATTTCAACAAAGACTGATTCAGTTGTTCAGTTGCTTTGAAGGCGAAAGAGCAGATCGTTTTAACCCGGAGGATCCGGGATGATCAACAAATTAACCATAAGATCTTTCTTAAAGTTTTGGATATGACTTATTAACACACAAACTATATTTGTTTAGTACAGATAATTTGCTTATATTTTAGCTTAAAAGTTTGAATAGTTTCCTATACCTCTATATATCACGGTGCATTCGGAACTCACCTGATGTGTTCGTCGAGCGTATGAGAGTTCTCTGTATGCAGAAGTCGCTAATGACCGGGACTCATTGAGGTACCTCCTTAAGTTGTCTTCAAATTTCTATTAGAAAATTAGAAGATCAGAAAATGTACCTATGAAGATGTTTTGTGTGAATATAACAAACAAAAAGATAAACGACACTGTAATTTCTCTAAATATTCTTTCTTTAAAATATTGAAATTGACAGGGTTTGATTTTTTTTCATTTCTACTATACAAGTTATTAGTGGTGTGGTTTACCTATTGTATTATAAAATGTATATATAATGAAAAGGTACACGTAATATAAATTTGATTAGGCAGCTTTTAAGAATCACATACTATGTACATTGACCCCCCCCCCCCCCCCCCCCACACTTCCCCCACTTTATGCTTTCCTATTTTACCGTAGTTGTAAGTACATAAGCAAACTTGAAATAGTAATTTATGCAACCTTAAACGCAGAAAAAAAACCTTTTTCCAAGTAGGCTTAAGAAAAAAGAACTAATTTTGTGTTTGCAGTGTTTATTAATCCAGGATGTACGTTTCTCTATGAGCTTACCTTATACCTGTCAACCTTCTTTTGAAGAACCGTGTTCTTTATCCCGACATGCAATTTGACGAGCACCTGACGGGCGTGGTACTGTAGGTCCCTGAGTCGATCCAGGTCCGACATACCATTCCTCACGGCATCGTTCAGTTGCAGCATGCGAGCATCTTGTTGGACGTAATTGCTTTTAGAAAAAAATGAGCTGTGATAATCATCAAAACCATTTATATTACTACTTCAACTGCACTGCTTCGCAATATTGCAATTGTAGCAATGAAAAGGGCGTGAGCGAATTAAGCGGGTGGTGTGCTAAATCATATAATTAAAAATTCGTTCTTATGGATAAAATTTTTTCAAAATATATCGAATCTATATTCTTATCACTTTGATAGGTTCTATAAATATTGACAAAAACTGATGTTCTGTCCCAGTTTTCAATAAGCTTTAAAAACTTCAATCAACAAAAGCATTATGTGAAAACCCAATATACATGAGAATATTATCCACTTGTAATACAACTTTTTAACGTTTCATAAAAATTCCTCCCAAGTCCTCAGACTACGGTACAGAATATTGCATAGCATTTGACTGTATAACTGACGTCTTGTAATTTTTCATTTGTATTTTGCGAATAAATCAAAGCGTAATAACATTATCCAAAGTAAGCACACAGTTACATAAACCCAACTGAGTACAGTAATAATCATAAATTGCTTTCATTTACACTGTGACTTGAGAGGGGAAAAACATAGAAAAATAATTTTATACCATGGACTAATTTCTTACATCTTCATATCCATGATTTTTGATAAAGTGCCATTTACAAGATGGCACTGGTCGTTGACTTTAACCATCTTGTCATGGTTTTTGCGGCCTCTTTCCCAGATCATGGTCGGTTTCTGCATTAGACGACCCGGTGCTGGAGCCCCATGCTGTTTTAGTTTGAGCATCATCATTCTGGTCAGCTGTGACACATCGAGAATTACATCTATAAAATGAAATTTATGTATTTTGCGCTCAATTTCAAAAAACTGCACCAACGACATTTATTTTTCATGTTATAACTTTTACGTTCTATCTTATTTTCATTAAAACTCTCTTTTTTAATGCATTACACAATTAGTTTGCCTTGCTACGGTTAAGAGTGTTTTTCTCAAGAAGTAAGTAAAAATCTTGTGCTTCTTTTCAATAAAATATTATCGTTTGTATTACATTTAAAATAGCAAAATTGTTTAAACAAAGAGAGATAATTCTAAATCTTAAAAAATATACATGGCAGTATATAATATTTTAAACTGTTCAAGGATCTCAAGGAAACTGGGCGGTTACAATTTTACACAAACATCTTCAAACCTTGCTTAAAAGAATTCACTCATCACTTATTAAAGAGTCAGTTCACAGTCAATTTTTCGTTGATTTTGTCAAAATTTAAACATTCTCGTGAACGTTATTACTAAAATGATTTGTAAGATAAGATATAAGTCTCCAATGAAAACATTGTTGGAACGCAAATTTATGAACGCAGGGTAATACCACAAAATATCTGATAATTATTCAGAATACAAGAAGGTTTAAGAATACACGTTTTCATATAACTCTTAACAGTCTTAAAAATGTTTTATGATTGTGAAAAGTTTTTATGTAAATTTAGCAAATCTGAAATACCATATGCGTTGTTATTTTCCTTTGTGATTTCTTGCAACTCTTCTCTGACTTTCATTATACCATCCCTGGCAGACATATGGGAATTTTTCCAATCATACTTCATCTAAAATCATATCTCAGATATCATGATTTGGCGAATTATATTTTTTTTAAATATCAGAGATATTCCAAACTTAGAATATACATTAATGCAGATTACAATGAAAAGGTGTCGTTACCTCTTCCAGTTTGCGTTTCATCTTTTCAAGGATATCTGTAAGGGTTCTCTTTAGTTTACCCACGGAATTGGCTATAGAGGGATGCAATTTTCCTTCCTAAAATGAAGGGATAGAGTTGAAATACATTTAAAAGAGGTTATTTGGTGAATAAATGGCTTATGTTATTATCTTCTAAATATCTAAACGTACTTAACTAATTACAACTGAAATCAAAGTAAAGTAAACTACCGGATAATAAGTTGTATTATGTTAAACTACAGTTGTGTTTGATGTGATACAGTTTTATATCTTTAAAAACAACATTTTCTACCCCTCCTCCCCGCTAGAGGGTGCTGACTTGTCTACAACGATTAAACAACACTAAAACTTATTTCAACATTCTATTTATTAATTATGCGCAGAGGAAAGAAATTTGTTTTTTGTAAGGGTACTAAAGTTTGATAACTTCATCAGGTAGATTAACTGTTTTTTGATTTCGTTTTGCATTATAGTATTTTGAAGGAAATATATGTTTTAGTAACGGTCAGGTTTTGTGTTAAATTCTATAGGGCTTTGGTATATTTATTTCTTGAACAAAAGACAATGATGTAAACATATTAGATATCGGTCATTCGACAAAAAATCAAAAATTGCAAAAAAGGAATCTGCTAGAGAAACAAAATCTCTTTAGAATCAAAAGTAATTGAAAAGAGATTAAGGTACAATTTACAAAAAAGACACTGTAAGGTACTCATGCATACCGATTAAGGTAAGTAGAAAAACCACCTGCAGGACATTTGATACGTTTGATTCTTTTATTTAACTCTCAGGCGGGTTTTATGTTAAGACTGGAGTATAAAATTATAGTTTGATATTCGAATTACAAGTATTTTAACAAGATGAAAAAAAAACTAGTGGCATGAAGAAATTATTCCCTTACAAGTCTCCTTTATTTTCAGCATAATGTAACGGGAGATACAATGAATTGCATCACATAAGCATTGAATGTTTTTGGTTATCGTCGGTCCTTTAACAAATCAGACCGTGCAGAAGTGCTGACAAACTAAATACTGCGCGTTAGCGCGATAAACGCTAAAAATTGATAATTTGACAGACAGACAGTCGGACAGATGGAGACAGAGAGATCCTTTTAAAAAAAAAAGAAGAAGGAAAAAATCGCATTATTTTGCTATGAAAAAAGATTCTCCTATCCAAACTATTTGCCTTCATCATTTCTATTTTGACAAACCATACCAATCGTGCAACAGCATCTGGCAATTCGGGGTGACGTTGTTGGTCACGTGATTGATAGACCACGTGATGTACTGATGGGTCTGACGCCGCCATGACGTCAAGAGAGCGTTGTTCGGGTTTAACATGGTCTCTGTTCCGGTGCCCATTCCTTTTCCTGTGTCTTCGCCTATGTCTTCGTCTCTGTCTGTCTGTACCTTTAGTGTTGGGTTGTGTTTGTTTCGAATGTTGGTCAATTTTTCTTTCAGTTTCATCTTTGTATACACAGTCTTCAATATACAAAAAAAACACCAAGTTTCTTGAAAGAAATGAATTATAAAAATCATTACTACCTCCTACTAGTATCAATTAAAAAATAGTTAAACTTTAAAATGTTAGTTCAAATGTTGTCTTGAGTAAAGATAATATAATTTTACATGTGTAAATTACATGTGTATGTGTGTGTTTGGGGATGGGGTAGGACATTACTCTACACGTGTAAACCCTGCACTCTTATACTACAACAAAAGAATTTATATTCGTTCAGTACATTTTGAATCAATACTTATTTAAATCAAGTATCAATGAATTCTATTATTGGTATTTAAATATCGCAGTTCTATAAAGTTGATGGTAAATGTAACGGGCTGGTAGTTTTTATAAAATGAGTTTTTAAAAAGTGTTGACTCAGTTAATACAATCCCCGTGATGGACTCCGTAAAATAAATGTTTAGTAGTAATCTTCATGGGAGAAAAGGTACACATTTATCAGCTGTTTTGTATGATAAACTTAGAAGATAGTCATTCTCAAATGTATAGAGAGATATGCTCTTTAAAATTCCCTTCATTTATCTTTAAAAAGGTAAATGAATCCAAGCTTTAACGTGTTCGTTGGTATATCCATTAGGATTTTACGGTAACAGTTAAGAAAACACTGTTAAAAGAAGTAAACCCCTGTTATCAAATTTTTATCGAAAGTGAAAAAAAATAAGTTTAGGTTGACTCAGTCGTACGTTCCCGATTGTCCAATAGCAAGGTAGAAAATGTGGTACGATTAACTTTAAATAACTCTGGGAAAATGTCAACAGTGATGTTTCCCAACATTATGCACTGACCCTCCAATTGTCACAACCTTGTGTCGATGACACGATATAAGGACCAGCTGGGGACTAGGGGGGCTTGTAGGCCATGTAATTACGTGTTTAACAAAATGATGATTTGGACGATTTATTTATAAACCAGACCTTGATAAAAAGTACAAAGTACCGACGTGAACAGCTTCGTATTAACGTGTTGATAATATTCAAATCTCGATACGATACAGATATAGAGTGTCGGTCAAGTAACTAGAGGGTCTAAAATCCACTTATACATTTAAAAATTTTGTTTTGAAGACATGTGCCAGGTAGCATACTAATACATTCATAAAATCCAGCATAACTTTATGTGATCGATTTAATTCTCAGCATTCTTAACCACAATCCGTAGAGCCAACATTTAAGTTTCGTCAAAAACGTTCGAGGAATCCCCTCGTTGTGGTTTAAGAGTTTTAACTATGACCTCACAGGATTCCGTGCCAGGGCCAATTTACAAACATTTAAATATTCCATATAGTGTACTGCGATTTTCATATGATTCATTTCATAATATTATGTCCTGTTTATTTCATTTGATCATGGTTCAGGTGATATTTTTTGTAAACGTCGTCTTAATACGCATGAACTTACAGTGCCAAAATGATTAAGCAAATATGTCTTATTTACTAAAAGAACACACTCTGAAGACATATCTTTTTTTATTCACGCTTGCACTACAAACTAAGAAAAAAAGTCTTTCATTGACGATTTATCTCAGGTGTACAAACACAGACCAGGAATGTCTCTTACCTGTGCATTTTATGTTCAGTGTTTCGGCAAGTTGGGATTTTGTGTACAGTCCTCGTACAATGGATTTCCTTGGTACTTTGGATACCCTTCTCCCGTAACTAGTTGACAATTTCATACACAATAAACATCCAATAACCAGGAACAATACACACGAGGTTCGCTGCATGTTTGAAGGTAAAATAAGGTTAATTAAAATACAGGTAGAACGCCGCACTTCCCAATCACCTCATGAAACATGCTTTCCCGTGAAACTTTTTTCCTCGTGTTGTGGGTCACTACTGGGAATAATTAGATTAGCGTTACGTCACTGTTGTAATATTTTTAAACTCTAAATATTGTCATACTACATAGGATTGCCTATTTACACTTCGTGTCATTCAACCTTTTAAATTTTTTTCGAATAGCGGTACGACGTCAATTTAAATTTCTTTTAAACTGCAGTCAAAAAATTTCAATAAGGTGTTTGACTGGTTTCAAACTAGTGGCATTGTTACTGCATCCAGACACAGAACCAGTGTTTAAAAAAAATGTTCAGGGGGCTTTTGTTAAATGGATAATAATGCATATAGGGCTTTTTTATATAAATCTTTTAAAGCAGAAGTGTTGTTATGGATTAAAAATGTGTAATGAGGACACATACAACAAAATATGATAATACCCTCTATCTTATATTCGTGTTTTAATTACAATAGACAACAATATTTAGTTATTGTATCTATATAAATTTATTTTTTTCTACAGAGTTTGGAAGATAACAATTAATATAATTATATATACATGTAATTTCTGATACTACATTAATCCATTTATCACTATCTTTTGACAGACTTAATGCACAGTAAACAAAATCAAATTTTACTTCATTTATAGTTAGAATAAATCAAGCTTACTTTGTCTAAAGGTACAAATTTTAAAAACATGTGTATATGATTTAACGGTCGCGATCTTTTAACCTCTTTTATTACCGGAGTAAGGATGTGATTCTGCTTGAATGAGAGAGCAACAATTTTCCATTCCGGTGTTTCAATTTAAATGAATACGTGCCTAGAAAAAAGCCATTTTCTGTTTGCTGAAAGATTCTGATTTCAGACACAGTGGTGGACACAATTTAAACAAATACATCCCAAGTCCGAGCATCCCATCAAGACATATGTTTTTAAGTGTTGTAAATTTGTGGTGGTAATGGATATATTCTTTCTTAAACGAAATGTCAAGTCTATGGAGGTATATTTCTGCCCTTACATCCGAGATAAATTACGTCAACATGCAAGAAAATTATGTCAACTTGCAAGATAATTATGTCTACATGCAAGAAAAGTATGTCTACATGCAAGTTACAAATCTTTTTAAAGAGAATCTTATTTTAATATGGGTAAAATCACTTATCTGACATCATAGATGCAACATGCAACATAATTATGAACTTATTCAAGTGAACATGCAAGAACATTATGTTAACATGCAAGATATTTATGTCAACATGCGAGATAGTTATGTTAACATGCAAGAAATTTATGTAGACGTGCAAAATAGTTATGTTGACATGAAACTTGTTTATATCAACATGTAAAATAGTTATATTGACATGAAACTTGTTTATGTCAACATGCAAGTTAATTATGTTAACATGCATGATATTTATGTCAAATGCGGGAAAATTATGTTTACATGCAGATTTTATTAATGACAACATGCGAGATAACTTGCATGTTGACATCGATAACTTGCATGTCAACCTAATAAACTGGTATGTTGACATGAAAAAGTCGCATGTCGACATAAATAAGTCGCATCCTGTCACAATTAATTAACTTGCATGTTAAAATGAATATCTTGCATGTCAAACTAATAAACTCGCATGCTGACATAAATATGTCGCATGTCTACATAAATACCTCACATGTCAACACATATAAGTCGCATGTTGCATATATGATGTCAGAGTCTAGCATCAGTCAGTCATTTAACCCTATTAAAATCAGATTCTCTAAAAAGATTTGTTACTTGCATGTCATCATAATGATCTTGCATGTTGACATAGTTATCTTGCATGTTGACATAGTTATCTTGCATGTTGACATAATTTTCTGGCAAGATGACATAATTTATCTTGCATATAGGGAGCAGAAATATGCCACCATACATATCATAGGCAACTGTTTAAACTACGAAGTATCATGCAAAATATAGGATCATGTCTTCCATTCACATAATTAGCAAATAACGTCACTCAAATAACCATTTCAATCTCGGGGCTTATTCAAATTTTTTTCGTGCAAAAGTATCTTTTACCACTTTATAATTGGTTCCTTTGTTTTGTTTTTAGTTTTCCGTATTTATTTTTAAACAACATATAATAAGTTTTGGTTAAAGCTCCACAAAGGCTTGTTCTATCTTGTACCTTATCTAGGAGTTTCTGAGTCGGTAATAGGGACCCGTTTATAGATGTTAATATAGTAACATCTACTATTCACAAGTAAACCATAATATGAATGAACGCTTTTTGGTAGTTATTTCTTAACACTTAAACAGTTCTATGCATATATAACAGTAAAAACGAAAATTATGGTCGCATTTTTCTGCCATCTACATAATTTTTGGTCGACATAGCATATCACATTAATTCAACATAACTATCGCGTCAAGTCGAGATAACTTTCTAGTTTCTCGATCAAGACTGATTTTTGTTGGAATAGTTATCTCGATAATTTATCTTGTATCTTGACTAAAATTCGTGCCATTTGCAAAAACTGCCATTCACAAAAAAGATAAGTTATAAATAAATATTCGATAATAAAATTTTGGAATTACCCAGGACTTCTTTGATCTGCATGGAAGGACAATAATGGAAATAATAAGGACCATCCTCAAAATATATAAATAGTTATAATAAATTTATGTATAATGTTTTATTTTCCCTCTTAAAACGCAATGCATTTTGCGTCATTTCATCTTATTTAAAAAGTTGTACTGTCTTGAATACTTTAAATTACATGAGATTTGAAAGTGTTATTTTAAGAATTAAAATTTTTTTACCATTGGTTCTATTTTGGTGAATTCTATTTAATTTTAATTGTTTTTATTTCTAATCAAAACATAATAAATGGTTTTCTTGATATTATTTCTAAAAAGTATTATTTTATTCTTTAATCGTTCGTGTAGTTCAATATCAACCTTCCGTCGTCCGTGTTTTATTCAAAATGTCTTGAGCTTTAAACTCATCATAATTCATATACGAGGGTTGTTAGAAAAGTTCGCGGACAAGTTCGATTGTGAGCGGACTATTGGCATGATACCAGCAAAACTTGACGTACTTTCTATGAAAGATGTAAAGATTTGTTTGTTTTAAATGCACCTTAAAATATATACAGATTAATTATTTTGATAAGATAAGCTTGAAGAAGCATGCCAGTTTTTAATTGTTTTATATTTTGTACGCATTTTTCCCTTTTAAGAAAATGTGTAGTTTAAGCACATAAAATTAAACGATATTTCATATGAGATCACAGTAAGTTATGAAGTTCATTCTGTGGAATTTTCAATTAAATTGAAGAATTTCTGACGTTTTTATCGCCTAGTATGGACAACAAACGCTAGAAAAATGAGTAATAAACGTTAACGTAATTGGACACCTTGGAGCACCGGGCCGACTGTAAATTTTGTGTGCACGCAGAAATATCTCCGATGCAGACCAAAAGGTTCTTAGATACATCTATTAGGACAAAGGTTTACAATTAGAACCACGATTGGAATTGAAGGTTTTAAAAATGAAAATGCTGATATCTTGAGCTCTTGCAGCACCCCCCCCCCCTAATACAGCCCGGATCTTGCTTATCTGAAGTCGAAACTGCATGGACAGAGATCGGACCTAAACGATCTAATTTGACAAATAATGGTGTGAACTTGCGTTTTATAAATGGGTTAATGGCATGACAAGCGTGTGAACTAAAAGGTGTTTACTTTGAAAAAGAGTGACAATAGTGAATGAGAAATTGATAATGCATTTTTGTTTGCTATGGAGGCATATATCTACTCCTTTTGATGCATTCGCTTGCATACTTTAACGATTGCATTTAACATATTAAGACCAACACCATTATCATATATTGGTCCTTATAAGTGACCTCTAATTTTCTCTCTCTCTCTCTGGTTTGAACATATTTTATTGTATATATAATATACAAAGGGTTCGAACACAAGTACTTGCAACTTACTAGGTTCTCACCCAATTACAAGTAATTTGCAATTGTCATAAAACATGGTACATGTATATACACATATATTGAAAAAAATGGTAAAGAACAAAATAGTTTACTTATGTGAATCTGCGAGAATTGATTATAAAGTTCTGCACAGAAGTGATAATTCTTCAAGCTTATCTTATCAAATGAAATAACATTAGTTTTATAATCTAGGTTGTCATTACCCCATAGTAAAGTATGCGAATCTATAATACCTAAATTTTGTATTTGGAATGGTTCATTAAATAAGGTATTCCTTGCATTAGAAAATAGTTTGCAAACAAATAAAAAATGATATACATCTTCTTTCTTTCCACATACTAAGTATGCAATTTGGAGAATCAGCAATATTTCTTCTGTGTAAATCATAATTTAGTAAACAATTGTGTCTTAATTTTGTATGAATGATGTTAGCTACTCTTTTACCATGAAGAAAATATTTTGGAACTTTTGAATCACTGCTATTATTAGAGATGCTTCTTTGAAACTGGCGGATGGATGTTGATTTTTTAATATCCGAATTTAGTGAGTTCCATTTGCCTATTGCATCTGGAATAAATGATTTTTTATATGTATCATACTTAACTCTAGGAGGTATACAATTGTCTTCATAACGAGTATTGTAGCGAGAATTATCTTTCCTATAAATGTTAGCAATAGCACTAAGATATTGTGGTACAAGATTGTAATGAATTTTGTATATAATCTCTCTCTCTCTATTTTCAGCATGCTGTAACATTTCAATTCATTTACTCAGTATTTGTCCCATTTAAAAGTGAAATGACTTTGACTTTTTACAATGCTAAAAGTCTTATAAAAGTCTTCCTATTTCCTTTAATCTTGCCTAAAAGCTTTTGTACACTAACATGTCAACATTATACACATAAACACTCCAAAACCCATAAATACGCAGATAGCTAACGTCATATACATTAAATCCCGTCTGCAACAGTTTGTGCAACGAAGGGATAATAAATGTCGTTTATTAGAATATATATGTAATTAAATGATAGGTGGAGAAATATTATCTTCTAATCGCAACTTCTCAAACTTATGTCCGCTATGTTCTTCTTACTGGTTTTCTGACAGGTTTCGGAGTCATCTCTACAAAAGTAGACATGTCATGTTATCATCAATTAAATCACCGTAATATATTATGATATCAGATCTTCAATTGAATTCATTGTCCAAAACGGGTCATCAAAGGCCAACATTATGATTGTATAATCCTGTAAAAAACACTATTAAAAAATCACATACAAAAGTGAGAAAGAGTTGTAAAATTGAAAGGGGACACACACACACACACAGTTGCAATGTCGTCTGTAAAAATTTACCAAGAGAGTTTGATATGTCTCATTCTTCCCAATTCTAAAACCCAATATAATTTTTGCTTATCTTGCAAATTGGTAAACTTTTTTTACTTTATGTTAAATTAAATCAAACGATTCCCCTCTTTCTTTTGAATAAGGAAATGTTTCGAATTAAGTGTACAATATTCATACATTCTTTTTGTTTTAAGTCTGTTATTATATCTGCTCAATACTATGAGAAGTCTGCGTGCTGATATACGCAGACTACATTTTGGCTTTCTGAATTAAGGTCTAAGAGAGTGAAATACTTTTCCAGTTTGAAAGTGGTTTAAAAAACTAAGTAACAAGTTTGCCACCTTTAAGTGTTTCATTTGAGTACTGGCAATCCATCAAATATTTTTTTCATTATAAGACTGTTGTAAAGAAGTCCTTCTTAGAATATTTCATAATGTTTTGAATACCAAGAATTTTAGCAACTATTCTATAGAAAAATGCCGACCTTTGTCTTTTCGGGGAGGGCGAGGGGGGGGGGGGGGGGGGGGCAAGAAGAAGTTCTCTGCTACATATAAATGCATCTTTTCATAAAGAAAATTATGTTGTTAAATTTTTAGAATATGTTGACAATATCATAATGTAAAGAATATCTTCCCAGCTCAGAAAGCATGATTCACAAAACACTATAACTGTATGTTAGGAAAAAATGTACCCTCAAGTTCGAAGATGTTCCAATTCACTACAGATTGCGTTATTTTTCCTTCCTCATCTTATCTCTGAAGAAAGTAATGCGATTTTATAATTAAATTTTTTGGTTAAATGATATTTTGACTTTCATTAAAATAATGTTATTTAATTTATCAACACATCTTTTTAACAACATGAGCTTTCCTTTGAAATAGCTTTGACGAAAAATGCTTTGTTATTTAAAAAGAGCTTTTAAAATTTTTTTCATATGTAAACTTAAAATTACTAGTATATTATATTTACAAATACGATATTCATTGCTTTATTTGAATTGCCTTGTTTAGGGGTCGGATAATAACCCATGAAGTAAAGGGAAACAAGTCTATCGTCGATGACCCATACAATGCCCATTAGAACAGTTATTCAGTTCTCTTGACATGGAAGTGACGAGAAATTGTCCGGTTTCTTGACATCAGTAGCAAAGAAACAAGTCTAATTGATAAAGGCAATTACATTCTCAAACTATCAAAATATCAAGGTTAAAAGGCATGTAATTAATATGATAAAGATTTTACAAAAGATATCATAAATGAAGTTGAAGACAATCAAATTTATCCCTTACAGATAAATACAGTTATTGAGAATAAAGCCTAAGAAAATATAATGCAATTTTTCCGGATAATTTTTTCTAGGTAAACATAATTAATAGTCAGTTTTTTATACAGATGTGTGAGAATAGAGAAGAAAATTTTTAAACATTATGTGCATTAACACTATATTGCCATATTGTGCCCCCCTTTCATGTCCATGTTTTTGCATATTTGGCCCCGCTTGTGGCACCCCAGGGGTGGTAGAGCCATGAATTTTACAATTTAGATTCTTCTTACCATAGAGATGCTTCACACCAAAAATGGTAACGATCGGCCTGGTAGTTTTCAAGAAGAAGTTAAAAATGTAAAATTGTTAACGCACGACGCACGGCGCACGACGCACGACGACGGACGAAAACCAATTGCAATAGGTCACCTGAGTTACTCAGGTGACCTAAAAAGCCATCACAGTTCCGCCACATATGCGTTTGAGTAACTTTTTCACATGTCAGGTGTGAAGTTGGATAAAGTAGAAATCTAAGTTAAGATCAAAAAGTGCGCAATTTCTATATATAATTTTGCAACAGTGGTTCAATATTTATGCATTTAGAAATAACCGCCCTGTTTTCATTGTTATCTCATTCAGCAGATAAGTTTTAACCATTGCAGTCTCTTTTCAATTTCACAAAAGAAATATTCCAAAAATACCTTAAGTTCGTAAGACAAATAGTAATTATTGAATCTGGTTCTTCCTTTCATTAGTTTTATACGATCTATTCTAATGTAATACAGATTCTAGAATGTCATAGAGTTTAAATAATTATATACTCTATGCGCACTTAAGATTTCTAAACAGTCTAAATAGGAAACAATACGTGGTGGAGAACAACACACACACTTTTCAAACAAAAACAAGCATCACAACTAAAACTATGAAAGCAATTACAAAGGACACTACAACGTATTTATTTGGTTTGTTTTCTAATATCTATTGCAATTGGTCCTCGTCTGTCGTCGTGCGTCGTCCGTTCTGCATTAACAATTTTACATATATACAGTGTATATTTTTTAATTACAACGCCAATTGTTACCATTTTTAATGCAAAGCATCCCTATGATAAAATAAATCTAAATTGTTAAAGTCATGACTCTACCACCCCCGGGGCGCCACAGGCGTGGCCAAATATGCAAAAAACGCAAAATTTTCAAAAAATCTTCTTCTCTACTCCCACACATGTGAGGACATGTCCATGAAGCCCTCTACCAAATTTATGAAATTCATGGTCCCTTTGTCAGGGGTTCAGGCTCTAGGGAGAGGCTAATTTGACCATATAGTAAACATGTATGCAATCTTAGAAAATCTTATTGTCTACCACCATATATATTTGTTAAAAACCAAAAGCATGGTTATGCTGTATATGTATGGAGGTCTTTACCTAAATTGTGAAATTCATGACTTCTGGGACAGGGGTTTTAGCCCTAGGGCGGGACCAATATAGTCATATAGTGTAAACATATAACATCTTAGAAAATCTTCCTCTTTACTCCAACCCATGAGGGAAAAACCTGCATGCATCATGTGGTTAGTAGTTCAGGAAATTCTCTACCTAAATTGTAAAATTTATGACCCCTGGTCAGAATTTCAGGCCATAGGGGGTGCAATATGACCATATAATGGTAATGCATATATAATGTTTAAAAATCGTCTCTACTCTCAGACATCTCTAAGATTTCATAATTATGTTAACCAGGAAGTTCTCTACTAAAATTGTTTATTTTATGTCCCCTGAAGTATGGGTTTTGACTCTAGGGCGGGGTCAAAATGGATGTATAGTGTTAATACATATAATGTTTAAAAATATCTTCTCTTCTCCCTCACACCTGTAAGGAAATCTGAATTTTAAAGACACGGAAGCCCTCTACCAAAATTAAAAATTTCATGTCCCTCAAGTAGGGATCTGACTCTTGGATGGGGCCAAAATAATCATATAGTGTTATGCATTTAATGTTTTAAAAAATCGTTTTCTTTACTTTTGTTGATACTGAATAAAACTGACTGCATATAAAGAAAGAAAATAAAGCCATCTATCAAAATTTTAAATTTCATGTCTCCCAATGGAGGGATTTGAATCTAGGGCGGGGCCAAAACATTAATATAGTGTATTGGGTAGGGGTTCTTATTGGAGGGTGTGGCCAAATTGGTCATTTAGTGTTAATATTTACAAGTGGCCAATAGGCCTTAACGGTTACCTGAGTACCATAGCCCAAACACAAAATTGTGGAGGAGTCTCATAAATGCATTTAATTGAGTTTCCTCCCTGTCTGAATTCTTCTGAGAGGTCTCTTAATAATGTAGTTTGGCACAAGACCTATCGCTCGTATCAGAGTGTATTGCCTACTACTAAAAAGGTGCAAACTTTTAAAATAGGTTTTATGTTTATATATTTTCATATAAAGACTAAAACAAGGCGGCTAGTATACTACTTATTACTTTACTATTAACAAGTCTACTTGTTTATTCTTTTAAGAAATTTAAATACTGTTTTTTGTTTCAAATGATAAAATACTTGCATAACTATTTTGATCATACAACATCTTAATTATATTACATTTTATTTACTGATTAATTACTAAATATGGACAAGCGAAGGAAGATAACTCCATTTTGAAGAAGCAAAGGAAGATAACTTGGTTAACTGTTATAATCCTCTTCTCTGGACTCCTTTCAATTGCTTTCACAATATCATATTGATAACTTTGATGGAAAGCTTCATTATTTTTCTTTTCTAAACATGTGAATTAACTCATTTATTTCACTGAAATTCCTGAGCAGAATAAATAAGACAAATACATACTGTAAACCAACTTTTATTCGCGTGTGAGAAATGTTCGCGAGATTCGCGAGGGCCTCATTGTCGCGAATATTTCTCGCCACATACCAGTATTTACCATAAAGTTGTAATGAAAGAAACCGGTGTGGATAAGGGTTAGTCGCAAAAATTTGTCGCTGCGAACCAGTTCATCTCGGATAAATCGCGAAATAAAGTCGTCGCGAATAATAGTTGGTTTACAGTACCCCCCCCCCCCTTCCCAGCCATAACACTTGCCTTACATGCAGATGACAAGATAAATTTTTTTTTCTAAATATGCCGTTAGTTTTTATTCCGTGTTCTGTGTCTGTAGAAAAGATTGTTAAAAGTTAACATTATGTGCATTAACACTATAAGGCCATATTGCTCTCATCGCCACCCCTACGACCTTAACCACTGACCCAGGGGCCATGAATTTCATAATTTATGTAGCGGAGTTTGTGGACTTCATAACCAGGAATTCAGTTTTTTCCCCACAAGTGTGGGAGTAAAAAAGAAGATTTTCTAAGATTTAATACATTTTCACTATATGGCCAAAATGGCCCCACCCTATAGCCTAAACCCCTGACCCAGGGGCCATGGATTTCACAATTTTGGTAGAGAGTTCATGGAAATTATAACCATGCATTCAGTTTTTTCCTCACATGTGTGGGAGTAGAGAACAAATTTTTGAAAATTTGGCTTTTGTGTGTGCATATTTTGCCCCGCCTGTGGCCCCCTCCCCCCCACACGATGTAGTATCGATATCGATGATATCGACGATATTGTATCGATATTGATTCACTGATTTCAATATAATAGAACTTAAATGCATATGTACAAAACTACAGCTGCCCAAATTTAACATCCATATTCAACGTCGATATCGACGATATCGTATCGATATCGATTTTCTTTGTCCTCAACTGAATTTGTCCATATTCATGTCGATATCGTCGATATCGACAATATCGTATCGATATCAAGTTGCATATATACACAACTACAGCTGTCCACATTTAACGTTGATATCGTCGATATCAACAATATTGTATCGATATCGATTTGTATAGGTACAGAACTCAATCTGTCCATATTTATCGTCGATATCGACGATACCGTATCAAAATCTATTATCCTTTGTTTACAACTTAAGTTGTCCATATTTTAAGTCGATATAGTCGATATCGACGATATCGTATCGATATCGATTTGCATATAAACACAACGGCAACTCACCATATTTTGACGTCGATGTCGTCGATATCGTAACGATATCGGTTGACATATGTACACAACAAAACCTGTATCGGTATTTATTTGCTTTTGTGCAGAATGTAATCAAGTACTTTGGAAAACTGTATCATGGTTATCTTTAGATTTGACTATCTGGACGATCACAATTATTTCATTTTACAATCCTTAAAACCCATCATTTAGACGTTCTTCTTATTGTTATTGATTAATTTTTAATACCGATGATTTAGAAGATTTCATTTGAGTCAATATTGAGGTTGATATTGTCATTTTAAATAATATTATTATATTTGTTATAATGCAATTATAAAGATCGCTATTGATTAGGATATCGTCATTCTGTGTACGATATCGCCTATAAATAGTAAGCCTTTAAACTTATTAGTGTCGATATCGATGTCGATATCGTCATTTTATGTACGATATCGTCGATATCGACATTAAAATAGATTTTGCAACTTACATCAGTGTATGTCAATATCGATGACGATATCGTCAAGTTGTGTACGATATCGTCGATATCGACATCATATAATTGGATTAGCATTTTTCAAAATTCGATATCGATGTTGATATCGTCATTTTGGTGTCGATATCGTCTATATCAACAACAAAGTTGGTCTTGGACATGTATGATTTTAGATTCCTACCATAGAGATGCTTCACACCAAAAAATGGTAACAATTGGCCTTGTAGTTTCTAAGAAGAAGTTGAAAATGCAAAATTGATAACACACGGCGCATAGACGCACGACGACGGACGAAGACCAATTGCAATAGGTCACCTGCGTGACTCAGGTGACCTTATAAAGTGTTTACAAAACGTCTACTGACACAGAATTAAGTCTGACTGGATTAATAGAAAAAAAAACCCATTAAGCTAACATCTTTAATAATATTTCATGTCACCCATGTGTAATGCAAGGGTTATTGCTGGGAATGGGGGATGTGTATGTGTTTCATTATTTTATTCTGCGCAGGAATTTCAATGATATAAATGAGTTAATTCACACATTTAGAAAAGAGAAAGAATGAAGCTGTCTATCAAAGTTAAGATATTCTGAAAGCTTTTGGAAAGAGTTCAGGGGGAGGTTTGAAACAGTTCATCAAGTTATCTTCCCTTGCTCCTTCATACTGCACTTATCTTCCTTCGCATGTTCTTATTTAGTAATTAATAATTGAAGAAAATAATTAAGGAGTTGTATGATCAAAAGAATTATGCCAGTATATTTGTCATTTAAAACAAAAACAGTTTTTGAATTTTTTAATTAACAAATACTGTAAACAGGGTTATTTTTGCCCCGTGTTAATTTCGCCCTTTTTCATTTGCATACGGTTTCGCCCCGTCTTGAATTTACCCAGATATGTTTGTTAAAAAAGAGATAAATTAAGACCTTGGAATTCGCACAGAATTCAATTCGCCCGCTGATAATGAGGTCGAAAGGGGCGAAAAAAAGAGGGCGAATATTTCCTTGACTTGTTTAAAGTAAATTAATAATTGACTAACCAAAATCACTGATAAGACGTGCATGTCAAATTATTCGGTATAAACGCCTGATGGTGATTAAATGTCAATGAAGTTTGAATATTCCGAAGCTGGAATAGAAGTGAGTAAAACATTAAAGCTTTTAAAACTTTTTTTTGTTAAATTGCCCACAGGGAGTGTTTCGTCTGTCCCTATTATGGGGGATGAGAGATTGTTTTAAAGACACATATATTCTAGCCACCTTGTTTAAGTTTATCTATGAAAACATATACACATAAAACCTATCTTGAAAGTTAAGAAATATGGGAAATTTTTATCAGTCTTGCACCTTTTCAATATCAGATCATGCACTCTATTATGACCTTTAATTTTTTCGCTAAAATTATAGGTCTCAATTCTTTTTGAAAGATTTCAGGCAGGGAGAGGGTCGTCATTACAACATAATAATATTTCTACTCATGAATGAAACTTAATTAAATGCATATATGAGACTCGTCGACAAGTTTGCATATTGGCTATGATACTCAGATGACTATTATGGCCTACAGGCCTCTTGTTTTTGGTTGCGCTATCGATCACTCGGGTTTAATGAGTCGAGAGCCAAGATTGATAACGTTGGCAAACTTAAAGATTAAATGAAAAAAAAACATCAATATAATGGACATTAATGCAAAAATCCTTCTATTATTATGATATATTAAAAAAAAACTAGCAAGACTTTTTAAGCCATTTAGAGATTATGTGAGAAAAAATTATATAACATAACTCGTTTCACTATCAATTTCCGTTAAAAACGTTTTTAAACAACACTTACTGTCAATAGTTTGGCCGAAATATCTTCTCTCCTGTTAAATAAATCGAGGAAAATGTTAAATTATCACATTTTAAATAAAATATTCTATTAAAGGTTTTTTCTTACATTCTCTAAATTCGATCACATCATTTAAAATTTTTCAAGACATTCAAAATATTATATCATTAACGATAATTTCGTGTTAAAATGTGTATTCACCAAAAAGTAAGGCGATGGTTCCTTTTTTTAATATTTGAAAAAATAAATACATCAACTTTGATCTGTACCTCAAAACTTATAATTTCTTTGTTGATTGGTACATGTACAAGCGTGTTAACAATTCGTCTGTTTAACATCCAAAGAAGCTGAAATATGATAAATATTATTATAAAATTTTACATTTCACATTTTATGCATATATAATATGAACATTCATCCACCTATAAATCTGAAGACAGGGAAGACACTATCATATCAGAGATGCATCAACCATACAAGCTTTTGTTTCAGAAAAGGCACAAGGTTACTTGACAGTAGACATGATTCATTTACCTGTTCGATCACCAAAAAATACAAGTCGATCAGTTAAACTATCTAATGTATGACTGGCATTAAGCATTTAAAATGTCTAAGGTTCAGGTGAGCTAAAAATGTAAAAGTCCAAAGGTTTCGAGCGCTTCACTTGCAGATGACCATTAAACCTTTTGTGGTAAGACATAAAAAAAGTGACAGAAAAATGTTATATTAAATATCGATCTATATATCTATTCTTTATTTAGGAAGTATATACGTCACAGTTGGAAGTGCTTCATACCTCCTAAAAGTTAAACTTGTTCATTCATCTGGAAATCTGGTAACATACGGCAACCGTTAACATGACTGATAATTGTATTATGTATCTCCAGATGCATTATCCATTATCCATTCAAATATGGTTAAGATAACATGCTCTTAAAGGTTAATTTATCCTGAACCATGACTGGTGTTATGTATTTCATGAAATTCAGTCCGGCAGGTTTTGTCGATAGATGGCTGATAGACATCTTAATCAAATTATATAATTTGCCACATACAATATCTAAAAACATGATGATTATCATTGATTCCAAGATTGGTGAAGACAGACTCAGAAACATTTAAAGGTATATCTAACGTTCACTTGTTCCTATATCCAGAAAATAGATTCATTCTCTGCAATTAGACATTTGCCAAAAACTGGGATAATGATACCATGCGAGTAAACATGCATAATGAGTTTTATTTGTTTCAAAAATAAACATGTTTTACCCGGAATTGCATGCGTTCCTTTTCTTTATCTTCGATATGAAGACCAATGATATTACTTGAATGGTGGCTTAATTCATCGGTTGTGTCCATTGATTGGCCTACAATATGTATATAACACCATAAAGATAATTTTAGAAGTGCTTGAAAATGAAAATGTTTTTCTTTTTAGTTTTAGCATGTTTATAAAATACATTCAAAAAACTACTGTATATGCAGGAAAGATTTCCTTCCCATTTAATTTTAGCCCCATTCTTCTCCATCGCCAGCGGGCAAATTGAAGACTGGTTGACAATCAAAATATTAAGTTATTATGTTAATTAGCAAGAATATCTATCTTACAACTGTGTCGGGGCGAATTCAAGAAGAGGCGAAACAAATTGCAAATAAAGAAGGGGCGAAAATATTCCTGAATACAGTAGTATATGATCCTCTATAATTACAGTATTAAAAAGCGATTTGCCTTTAAAATTTACTGATTACTATTTACGTTCACATTTACTAACCTGTTACCAGCAGGATGTGTTTTGGTTTGGTAGTTCGTCGGGAAAAGTTAGTCGTAGACTCGAAAATTGTCATATCAAGATATATCTTTATTACGTAACGGCTTTTTGATTCGAACGCAATTCTTCCTTCAACATTTGCTATGTAATCATCAACATTGCAACAATCAGATTGCCAGATAACTTCCTTAACAGTCTTCCGAATTTCAACGCGCATCATATAAAAGCTTGATAATGTAGAGTCTGGCATGGTAACCAAATCTTTAACACGTAGAGGTTTTGTGGGGTCTTCGAAATACACAGTATGATCCAAGCACGAGATTTCGAGTTCCTCTAAAAAGCAAACAATACTTGGGTAAGCACATTACCGTTTTCGAAAGAAAAACATTGTACGCGTTAGTTGACGTTGCAAGACTTACCTGGCTTTGGAAGTCTTAAGGACTTTAACAACTCCTGTTTTGTCCTACACAGAGAGAATTTGGATGCAAGAGGTGGTTCCACAATGTCTTCAGGACTCTGAAGCCCTTCCAGTCGTCTTTTGAGTCTATTTAGTCTTAAAGTAAAGTCCAATCGGAATGAGTATATTTGGTATTACCTTATATTTGGTTCATAACGTTTTATTCGTTTTCTTTTCTCTATTTTCAAAATATATGACAACAAAGAGTACATGTACATGCAAAAAATATAATCCATAAGAACATGCTGAAAATGACACGTACACTATCACAAAAAAAAACCCAGACGCAAATAAAATCAAATAAAAATTTTCTTCGCTAATGCAATCTAGAACATGCGAAAATGTGATTTGATATACTGCACTCGTACTCACAAAATGACAAATATCAAATATGCATTCAATAAATGATTATAAAATTATATAATCTTGGAGAAAACAATTTCAATACATTATATAAAACAATATGTACAAAGCATTGCACTATACAGCCGTTGCATTTACATTTCCCATACACGCCATAGACTATTTAGAAAAATATGTTACATCTGTTTTCAAATTATAAAACTTTTAACCGATTTTACTGTACTGAATTAAAAAGATAATATGGAATCCGAATTTTTGATCTTTAATACCGGTAAATCGATATCGGGAGTTATTCCAATTTTGACTTTCTTGCTATCAGCAATAAATTATCTGACAAGAAAATAAGGTCTAAAATGAAAACCACTAAATTAAGGAGGGAATCTAGTTTTGAAAAAATATCCATAGCTAACAGGTAAAGCAATTTGTATATACAGTAATATATTTATTGTTCAATCCTTGGCAATCTGATATGGTACATGCTTACTGATTACACGGCAAAAGTTTTCAAAGTTCCCTTTGATTAGAGAGACAAAATTCCAACAATACAAACCTTTCCCTTATTTCTTGTGCGTCCTGCAAAAAAAAAAACCAATATCTTTAGGACCAAAGTATCTATATGATTTTACACCCATTCCCTCCCCCCAAAAAACGAACAAAACAAAACAACAGCAAAATACCGCTGAATTTGAAAGGTAATTGCAAGAACGGATACATACTGAGTGAAAATTAAGCAACGACGAAGTCCCTAGGCTGGTCACGGACTTCGAGAAAAGTTTGCTATCTTCCTTTACGTATAAGCCAATCTCTCTTCGTTGTTGACGAATCTTTCTTCTTTGCAATTTGTATTCCTTTTAAAGTTAGAATACACAAGGAAAAAATTAATCTACAAGAAGAGGAAATACATAGAAAATGAACATAGTAATGAAGTTATACCTGCTTTAGATCACTCCACATCTGTTGTTCTTTTTCGGTGATCAAAAACCGAAGCGAGGCAAACTCTTGTCTTAATGTCTCCTCATTTTGAAGTTTTGTCATCTGAAATATTTAAAATATTCAGTTGGTTTTGGTTGTAGAAATGAATGCGACAAACAAAATATAAACACCTAACAAATGTGAGAGACATGTAAAAGTCTCATTTCAGGCTTTCTTATTTTATGGTTACTGTCGCTTTCGTGTATATTTTTTATAGATACCAATGTTGAGTTTTCGGCTGCGTCAAGTTGCTCCGATAGAATATTGATGGTCTGAGAGCTGTTGTTGAAGAAATTCTGCATTTCACTGTCAAACCCTTCCTTAATTTTTTTTATTAAAAAAAAAATTAGTTAGAAACAAAACGCAAACTCAAATAAAAAATGTTACATCAATCGTGAAATGGATTTGTAAAATTAACTTCGGTAATCTTTACAATTTGAATTTGTTACCTTCTCTTTTAAGACATATTTTAGCAATCTTGTGATTTTATGATCAGAGCACTTTCCATTCATCAAAATGCAGTCATCGCATCTCATTGCATTGCAGTTGTCACAAAAGTAAATGCAAATATTCATGTGTTCGGAGCAACCAAAGAAACTGAATGGTTTTGATCTACAAATCCTGTGGTGGCTCGGATGATAGCGGGTACAACATGTTTCACAGAAGTAAATCATACAGTCTTCACAAATATTGTACAGTTCAGATTTTAATCCACAAAATTTACAGAAATGATCAACACTACATTTTTCTTCGGCAGTTTGTTGTAAAGTTTGTCGGATTTTTTTAGTAGTATTTTTTATTTGCGTGGACTGTATTTCGTTTGCTCGATTACATTCATCCGACTTCATGTTTCCATTTGTACGGTCTTCCGAACGATTTAATTCGACTTTTTCAATTCTGGTTCCAATTCTACTTCCAGAAATTTCAGAACGAATTAGGTCGATGTCACCGCTTAAATTCCTACGCCATCTCTGATATGGTACCAGTTCGAAGTTCCGAATTCTGTTTCCATATCCATCGGATTCATTTTCTTTTTCATCTGAATTGTACTTGGGCCGAACGGTTTCTTTTCCGCATAAAGTACTGTCATCGCCTGACGCCCCTATATCTAACTTAGTTTCAATGTTGTTCATAATATTACTACATCCGTTTTCTTTGCATCCATCGGCGTCTTTCTTTAATATACGTACATGTAACAAAACAAAAAATAAAAATAAAATATACACATAACGCTCAAGGTTTTTTGAAATTTAAATAATATTCACCCTTATTTTATGTATTTCTACATAAATAACACCAATTGTATTTACTGTTTTCTGAAGTTTATTTTACAACCCTTAAAAAATACAACTCACCAAAGCTGGTCAACATAGGTTCAGCAGTTTAAGAAAAATGATTTTTAAAAGTTTTTGACCGACAAACGACAAACAACGCACGAGGCACACGCAAAATACATTGGTGATTACAAATGTAGAAAGCATCATAAAAGGAAGGAAAATCCCAAGTCAACGATTACTCATTACTTTCTTCAATTCCAAACGATCTATCGTGAAGTTGTATAAATTCAGAAAATTACACACCTGTTCAAATGTCATGTGGTCCTCCAATTTGTGAAGGCTACTTGCGTGCTCGGAACAAAGCATTTCCAAAACTAAACATTCATCGCACCTCATCATTTTACACTGGTCACAAAAGTAACGATAAACGATTTTGTGTTTTGCACAGGCAAACTGACTAAATGATACATCTTTGCATATTGTATGACCTTTAGGATGATACAAAGCTAGACAAAAATCGCAGAAAAACTCCATACAGTCTTTGCATAGATTATACTGTTCTTGGGAGAGGTGGCAGTATTTACAACAAGGCTTGGTTCCAGAAGAAGCGCTTTTAAACGGTTGTGTGGTCAAAGCCTGCTTCTCTGTTCTTTTTCTCTCCAAAATATTTCCTTCCTTTGCCTTATCAAGAGAAACGAAGTTTATTTACACACATATCATAAAATTCTTTTCCTTACTTTATTTCAACATAATACCTTTTGTAAAATTTTTAATTGACTTACCTTTCCATGATCAATGTTGTCTTTAAAATCTCTTGTAATCAGATAGTGTCCCCTGCACCTTTCCTTTTTACAGTCTTCACATCTGGGTCTGATGCAATCCAAACAAAAATATTTGGAAATCCTAATGTGCGCTAGACATCCAAATTCTGAAAATGCTATGTATCTGGTGATTTTGTGTTGTAATATTGGAGGATGGCTAATACTAAAGCAAAAATCACAAAGAAATATGTCGCAAAATGGACAAACATTCCAATACAGGCAATACTTGTTACAAGACCCACAAGCCAACTTCTTGATCTGCTTTTGTGTTTCCTCTGAGGATGGTAATACCAACTCTTTCAGCTCTACATAAAAGGAGGATGGAATGGTATCAAGAGTAGAAGCTGTTGTTTTGTTCAAATGAAAAATATTTTTCCGTACGGGATCTCGTTTTGTTTGATTGGTCTTTCTATCTATCCCTGGACTGTTCCAAAATCCACTACCAATACCTTCTGTCTTTTTACGGCTTTCCTCTTTAGATGACTGTGTGATCAGGTACACTTCATGGTCATCACCCTTTTCAAGCTTTCCTTTCCTTTCCTCATCGATCATCAATCTTTTATCGTCCATCTTGGGAATCTGAATCTTTTCTGGGTATTTCATTTCTCTATTATCGACTGCTTCATACTCTTGGACATCCTCCTTAAAAAGCTGCGTAAGAGAATACACCTCATCCTCGCTTATGTCATTATCGCTCTCTTTGTCTTTATCCTTCTTTTCATCGAGCCTCTGAGGAGAATTCCGTTCCTTAGTATCACCACAAGCTTCCCAAGATGGAGTCTTTGGAGTAAAAAATCTACTGTCATCGTCTCCCTCCAATTCTGGATTTTCCATCTCGGAAATTTCCTGTACAGAATCAGTTTCTTCACTATCGTTATCTTTTGTTTCCGGAGTCCCATCACCTACCCCACTATCAACGGTTCCTTTAATTTCTTCATTTTCCTTCTCAGAAATCTTTTGCAGAGAAATTGTTTCTTTGTTATCGTAATCTTTCATTTCCTGAACCTCCTCATTTACCCCCATTGGAGAATGAATTCCACTATCGACTTTTCTCTCCTTTTCTTGATCTTCCGTCTCAGAAATCTTCTGTGGAAAATCCATTCCATGGTTAACACTTTCTTGTAGGCTTTGACATTCCTCATCAAAAAGAGTTACGGGAGAATTATCTTCACTGTCAACTTTACCATCCATTCCTTGATCTCTCTTCATAGAACACTCCTTTTCTTTCTGTGTTTGAACTTCCTCTACAGAGAGTGTCTTTAAAGAATACACTCCACTGTTATCTTTCTCTAATTTTTGGTCCGCTTCTTCATACAGCTTGCATGGAGAATCCATTTCTGGGCTAGTTCCCTCCTGTCCCTATTCGTAAAATTTTATTTGTTTAGGTCAAATACTAAACAACAGCTGCTAGTCTTCAGACGTTACTTTGCAATCTGTTTTCCACAGTTGGTCCCTTTAATTTCTTCCTCTCGAGCATTACATCTTGAATGTGTCTGCAGAACCTGTGTGAAATGCTTCAATAACTATCATTTTTCATATATTCTTATACATTTTTAACCATAGTAATGCCTTGGTTGAATCCAGTTCTGATCTCTGCTTACTTGTTGTGTTTTTTGTATTTTTTAAAAATTATTTTCTCTTTCGCTTTATTTTCGGCCCTTTTGTTTATGCTTTTTTGCATGTGATTGCCAATTTACCATAAAGTATATTTTTGAAATAGCTTTAATTTGTAGATCCGCCCATCCTTGCTGATGTTATTAATGTAGTCCGAAAAGTATCAGCCGTTTCTTGGATTTTAAAGGACGTGCCATGAATTAACGGCAGATATACAGTATTGTGCCATATGTTTATAAAAAAAAAAAAGTCGATGACGTCACACAAACGGACATAAACGGAAGTGCTTATTTACTGAAAATTCATAACCATCATAGGATTATATAATTTTGATAATACATGATGAAACTCATGTACATGGATTTCGAACTATAAAATGAAAAAATGAACAGTTGATCAATTAATACGTTATAAATAAAAGAAACAAATCATATCAATTGAATTAAGAATAAAATAAAATAAAAGTACTTACTCACTTTGTGTTTGTTAGAACATTTATTTTTGCTTTTCAAGGAAATAAAAATGAAACCGAAAGCTAAACGAAATATTCTATGTACGGTATATCCAAACTTTTTGACGCGGCACAAGCGACTGCTTCTAAAAATAGAATAAAATGCAACTGCTCTATTTTTACCGCAGTTAAATGGCTATTTCGATTATGTTCATATGCAATGTAGCATTTGATATCAGGCTGTTATGAAGAGAATAACAATATTTAAAAATGGCACGCCAGCAGAAGGAAGGGTAAGCAATGATAAATCGTACATCGCTTTTCACTGATGTTGTTGTTCAGCTTTTACTGTAACAGTGTATTAATGTATACTATAAATCGTTTCATTTCATCTGGTCATATCAAGTTACCCAATATCCTATGGTTTGTTGCTGTTTGTTTGATTTATGTTTATCCCATTTCACCGGCCCTCTTTGCACTTTAGGGCGAAAAAATCATTTTGTTCGTTTAGCAAACTGGCAAATAAGAATTAAGTTGAACAATCCACACTTTGCAAATACTGCAGTAGATATAATTGTGTTTCTTTACAGTTTGATCCTAAATTAATTTTTTTTCTTTGAACAAATGGGGAAACCTGTAGAAAGAATAATCTTACCATGACCTGCAGGCTACGCTCAGCCAGGTTAAACCAGACAATTGCCATTTTCACAATATAGAATATTCTATCAAGGGGAAATCCATCATCGGGCAATAACACTTACAAGATGAGCAAGTCATCCTGTCCTATTGTCTATCGACTCCATTATTTAGAGGTTGGGGATGGAGAATTAATATTCAAATTACAAAGTATTAGACCCGAAATTTACCAGCTTCTGTGAGAATTCATTGTATCATTACCCCTAAAGATGATGGCCTAGATAACATTGCAAGTTTGGGATCAACTATATAGGTTTTATACCCTACAACTGGCTATTTTTTTTTTAGATTGAAATTATTAATACAAAGATTTATTCTTATTTTTATTTTTCAACAGTTACTGCTTGTGTCACCAACACATACATTTGAAGAAATACTAGAAGAATGCAGCCTAAAGTTGGAGTTGAATGCAAAAGCATTGTATACTGCACAAGGGGCACTAGTAGATAATGTAGTTTTCATCAGGTGTGAATTACAATTTTTTATATGTTAATATTTACTATATGATTCTAACAATAAACATTTTCTTGTAAAGCCAATTTACATTTTAGAATTTTAAAGGAAGTACTATAACTGTCCTCAACTTTTCCACCCAGCTATTTTTTTTACCTAATTAATCAACATAATTTGTTTTGTTTAGGGATGATGATGTATTTTATGTCTCAGATGGCAAACCTTTTATGGGTAAGTTTGCAATGAATAAATTGAAAAGTATTCCAATATTTTGCTTCAAAATTTTACAACATTAAATAACAACATTTTTTTATTTGACTAAGTCAGTGTCAGAAGTTGTTTTTAGGCCACCCCAGTAAATAATAATATCATTTTTGAAATGTACCAGTAAAAATTGACGAAGGGGAATAGGAAGTTGAAAGAATTTGTTTTTATTTAATAACTGTTTTAGTTATTTTTAATGAAATATGTTCAGACCAGTAAAAATACAAATTTCATAGAAAATTATATGAAGAAGATTTATCTTTATTGACTACCAAAGGAATTTCATTGCAGAATTTCTTTTGGATGCTACAACTTTATCAAAATCTGCGAAATATATTATATATGCATTATATTTATTTTAGAGTGCATGTGTATGAAGTCAGTGCAGTAATGTTCAGATTCCTTTGATTCGTTAAGGTCCGTCCAAGCCACAAGCAGCTGTGATTCGTCCAAGATCGTTTTCCTCCATCAGCCCCAGAAATGATTGTAAGAGGCACTCTAGAACCCCCACTGAGGGCACCACCACAAAATGCACTTGCAGTAGTTCTGAGTGGGTGACACTGAATGTTGGAGGTCATATGTTCACCACAACAAGGTCAGAAATGTAAAAATTAAAGCAAGTAGAAAATTCATAGACAGTTGTATATACTTTCCATTTTTTATTTTTCTTCCTTAATGTGATTCTTTGTGAAATTTTTTTTAGTATGATCTAAGTGTATTTAAAGGTATCTACCATTTAGTTGTTTGTGCTTTGTATTTGTACTCAGTATTAAATTATTAAAATTTGAGGTTCAAAGATATTTGAATTCATGAAGTTATTATTTAAAAAATTTGTCATCCTTTTTATTATGTTTCACAGAAGTACTTTGACTCAACAAGAACCAGAGAGTATGCTGGCCAGGATGTTCTGTGATGAAGATCGTGAGTTTATTTGTTTACTAATTTGAAATTTTGGAGAAGAATATAATTTCATATGCTTTCAAATACTTACACTGTTGTGAAACTATTGTACATTCCTTATTTTACGTCAGTATTTAATTCTGCTATCCTGATGTTTTGTATCAAACTGAGAGAACATAAAATTGTGAGCACTGAACTTTTGTAATGATTATATAGGGTATGCATCTATAAAAAGTTAAAGCAAGATATCAGAGTCCAAAAGGGAAGCTTTTAACAATTTTAAGCAGACATTTTAAAATTCTTTGTGTTTAACAAGGACCATCAGTATACTTCAATTGTATGTACTTTCATAGAATGGTATAGCAGTGTTGATGGCAGTGGAGCCTATTTGATTGACAGAAGTCCCCGATATTTTGAACCAATCCTCAACTACCTCCGGCATGGTCAGCTGGTCCTAGATAAAGATATTAACCCTGAAGGTAACACTACAATGTACATGTCTTAAGGCTGAACAAGCTACACTGAAGAATATTAATACATATAGGGTTCTTATTCGTATGTTCTGTGTGTAAACATAAGTCTACTTCCTAGGTATAAAACAAATTTACAAATTAATTGTACGAACTACTAGTAGTACTTTTAATATTTTACTTGTTCACTGCTTTTATTTACTTTATTCATCTTCTACTTATCAAATCAACCAATTTTTTCAAAAATCTATTTTGGTTGTTTTGAGTAGCATATTTGATTGGAATCGACCAACTGCGTTTCTTGAAAGAATAAAGTAGGTTTAGACTCATGCATTCATTTAGTTAACTATGAAATATCTGTAGCTACTGTAACAGTGAATTTTAGGGGCTTTTAGGAATACAAGATTAGTATAAATTACAAGAACATGTATTATGTAGATTTTTCTTTTTTTCATTGCAGGAGTCCTTGAGGAAGCTAAATTTTTTGGCTTGACCTCACTAATGGAAATTCTGGATGAAGTAATTGAGGTAAAATTGCCATATAAATCCAAAACATCAGTAGCATTTATATGTTAGCATAAAGGTGACTGATTGTGGTCTATCTCTCTCATTAGTATTAATAGTCCGTCCCAAGATATTTATGCGGAACATTTGGATGATTTTTAATAAAAATACACATACCTGTGAAAGGAGTGCAATTGAAATCGATGAAAGGGAAAATTTCCAAGATGACTTCATTCACTCATTATCATTTTCTCTCGTAAAAATTCACAGGAACGAAAACAGATTTTCTACGGAGATTTACAATGGGGAATGTTGATATCTTTTCTCCATTCGGAAGTCACTCTGAATACCTCACCCAATTTTTCAATGTTATCATCCACGTACCTTCATTTCTCTAGCAATGGAAAATCCCTCCATAGACTTTTTATATTTAGCCACGTATTGAAACCTGACAAGCTATAGGGGCGTTTCAAAAGGGAAATCTTGGGATTTTTTCATACTATTGAATGACCATTGTTTGAACCAAGAGGTATTTATAAATTTTGAATGATTTAAGAAAATATGCAACAAAAAGATCTTGGGACAGACTAAAGGATTTTACACTCTAAGATCAAAGACTTGGAGGAAGAATTGTGCTGTTTTTATTCCTTTTTTTCTTCCTTCTTTATCAAGGGTCATGCATTACTTTATTACTTTATACTCCATATTTTGACACTGAGAGGTCAGAGGTCTGTGTAAGTGTAGGGTCAAGGTTATTGAATAAAAAAAGATAAAATTTGCTCCCAGGCAGCTTTTTTTTTGTTGCAAAATTGAGCAAAATTTTATTATATATCTGTTAATGGTTTGATTTGCTTGAGAAATAAAGTATGAGTTTTCGTGAATGTTGCAGAATAACCTCTGAGGTCGAAAAATGTTGTATTGAAATTTAAAAGCCGAGGCTTTTATATTTCAAAGAACATTTTGAGACCGAGGAGGTTATCATGCAATATTCACGAAAACAATAACTTTATTTCTATTCTACTAACAGCCCAGTTTTTCTACAGATTGTTTCTCCTAAATAGAGACGATCTAGATCATTTTGACGGCTGTTCCATGTAACCCCAACGGTTTTGTTAGTAATGTTTACATGTGTATCGATCAAAGGAATCACATGCAGATGAAAGACTTTTTCTTAGGATTTTAATACTCTTCACTTATTTATTAAATATCTTTGAATCACATTCCTTATATTTTAAGGGCATTTTAATTCGATTATTACTACTACACGTTATATATTTTATGTAAAAACACACTGTGAAAATGTGCTAGGGAGGTCCTAGGAACAGCCGCATTGATCTCTTAAAAATAAAAATTTGAGGCATTACACATTGTTTTGACCGGGACTAACACGTAAAATTGACATGGTTTTAAAACTTTTTACGGTTTGAAGTTGTTCTTCCATGATCAGTGCGAGACAAATAGGTATTTCTGATCTGATAATTTACTGATGACATTTGTATTAGAGAATAATGTCTGCTGCATCTCTTTGATCTCGGCAATAACTGTAGTAGAATTATGGACATTTTACTGTGGATTCATTAATAATCATCATCAGTTCACACTTATACTGAATTATGGGCACCATATTTAGATACAAAAGACAACCAATTAATACACAATCTCTGAAAACAAAAACAAAAATTGTTATTATTTCGAATTTGTTTAATTCCAGAAAAATCAGGTGCCAGATGACAGTACACCCATCAACAGGAGAGAGTTTGTTCTCCGCCTCCTGTCCACTCCCACCAACAAGGAGCTACGCTGTCAGGTAAATACAGTGTACACCCACAGTACAGTGTACACTCTCAGTACAATGTACACCAGAAGTACAATGTACACCCTAAGTACAGTGTACAACCCTAGTACAGCATTCACCCTCAGTATATTGAACAACCCTAGTACAGTGTTCACCTTCAGTACATTGTACACCCCTAGTACATTGTTCACCCTCGGTAAAGTGTACACCTCTAGTACAGTGTTCACCCTCAGTACAGTGTACACCCCTAGTACAGTGTACACCCTCAGTACATTGTACACCCCTAGTACAGTGTACACCCTCAGTACATTGTACACCCCTAGTATAGTGTTCACCCTCAGTACAGTGTACACCCCTAGTACAGTGTTCACCCTCAGTACAGTGTACACCCCTAGTACAGTGTACACCCTCAGTACAGTGTACAACCCTAGTACAGTGTTCACCCTCAGTACAGTGTACACCCCTAGTACAGTGTTCACCCTCGGTACTGTGTACACCCCTAGTACAGTGTTCACCCCAGTACAGTGTACACCCCTAGTACAATGTTCACCCTCAGTACTGTGTATACCCCTAGTACAGTGTTCACCCTCGGTAAAGTGTACACCCCTAGTACAATGTACACCCATAGTACAGTGAACAACCCTAGTACAGTGTTCACCCTCAGTACCGTGTACACCCCTAGTACAGTGTTCACCCCCAGTACATTGTACGCCCCTTGTACAGTGTACATCCTCAGTATATTGTACACCCCTAGTACAGTGTTCACCCTCAGTACAGTGTACACCCCTAGTACAGTGTTCACCCTCAGTACAGTGTACACCCCTAGTGCAGTGTTCACCCTCAGTACAGTGTACACCCCTAGTACAGTGTTCACTCTCAGTACAGTGTACACCCCTAGTACAGTGTTAACCCTCAGTATATTGTACACCCCTAGTACAATGTACACCCCTAGTACAGTGAACAACCCTAGTACAGTGTTCACCCTCAGTACATTGTACACCCCTAGTACAATGTTCACCCTCAGTACATTGTACACCCTCAGTACATTGTACACCCCTAGTACATTGTTCACCCTCGGTAAAGTGTACACCTCTAGTACAGTGTTCACCCTCAGTACAGTGTACACCCCTAGTACAGTGTACACCCTTAGTACAGTGTACACCCCTAGTACAGTGTACACCCTCAGTACAGTGTACACCCCTAGTATAGTGTTCACCCTCAGTACAGTGTACACCCCTAGTACAGTGTTCGCCCTCAGTACAGTGTACACCCCTAGTACAGTGTTCATTCTCAGTACAGTGTTCACCTCCAGACGCCCTCAATCACATTGTTTTGCTAGTGAACCTTTTGCATTTGAGATGATGCATTAAAATTTAGCCGCAAATACAAAATGTAGAACCCTGATAAAAAAAATTCAGTAGTGCATGTACTTAAAACCAGCACATGAAATTAATGCCTGTTATTGGCATTCCAGAAAACAATAATGCTGGAAGTCCACAATTTCTTAAATGATTTGTCATCAGACCCTCAGAAAATCTAAAAGTTATTTTATCTCACCTTATCCAGGGCATGAATTTTACCAATGCTAACTTATCCAAGCTAGACTTGAGGTATATCAACTTTAAGTATGCTGTCCTGAAGAATGCTAACCTGAGTGGAGCCAACCTGTCATACTGCAACTTCGAGAGAGCTGACCTCTGCCATGCTGTTTTAGATGTAAGTTCATGTATATCAAGAAGGGTTTTTTTGTGGGTTTTTGGGCAGAATTTACAAGATCATAGCATATTGATTGTATGCAATTAAATTTGTAGAATTATTTTTCATGTTTTATTTATTTAAATAAACTATTTAAAAATTCCAAACTTTTTTACTCTTCTTTCCTCTGTTAGAATTGGATTATGCCTTTACTCATATGAAATCTGAATGAATGTCTTAATGATAAATGCAGTTATGTTCATTCAAATGGAAAATTATACAAAATACATATCCAAAAAGAGAACCAGCCAGTGCATATAGTGATATAAATATGGTTAATTTTAAAAAAAATAGGTACAGGAAAAGTGAGATAAGATATGTGCAAATGAAGAAGATTTTAATCTTTTTATCAACATCGAATGCATTTTTCTTCTTTGCAGTCTGCGAACTTACTGGGAGTGAAAATGCTATGTGCAAACATGGAAGGAACATCATTACGGGGGTGTAACTTTGAAGATCCTGCAGGCAGTCGGGCTAATATGGAGGGTAAACGAATGCATAAGATTAAAATATATTAATTCCTATATATTCTTGGCATTTCAGGCTTGTCTGGGTGATTAATGAACTTGTGTGTTTTTGTTAAGGTGGATAACCCCCAGATAAGAGAGATAGCTCTCACAGAGATGAATAAATATCATTTTTTTTTATAAATTATTAAAAATGACAATTTCTGTTCAGTTTTGTCCCACAATGCATACTAAAATTATGGAGGGAGTTCAAATTGTTCTATGGATTCCTTTTGGATATTAATTATCACTGTAGAAAACTTTTACGTGAGCAAACAGTGGAACTCAAATGTGTTACATTAATGCTTAATGTACAGTTAATTTCTAGTTTGGTTTGATGCATTCTTGATAGATGCATACCAGGTTACATAGTACGTGTACTGTTTATATAGAAAATTGTCTGTAAACATGTAAAAAGGGTCACAGTATCAGTAACTGGTATCTAACAGCGTCGGTTTAATGATATAGAAAATCTAAAGTATACGTAAAGTACTGGTAATTTTTTAACTCTTGATTATGTATGGAACAGGTGCCCTGATGAAGAGCGTGAATTTGGAAGGAAGTCACATGGCTGGGGTAAATTTACGAGTGGCAACTTTAAAAAATGCCAACTTACAGAACTGTGATCTAAGAGGAGCAGTATTAGCAGGAGCAGATCTAGAGGTATGTCACTTGTTAATGAATAAACATGACAGGTATTATATTTTCAAGGTGCAAGAAAAACTTGATTTTATATTTATTGTTATATATGTATCCGTAAGCATTTAAATACTTTACATGACATTTACTGATTTATTACACATGTAAAGATAAATATAACCAGTGACTTGTAATTATGATAAAATTTATTTCACACCTGTACATGTATTACACCCCTTTTGGAATTTTATCTTGCACCTTACATTCAAGATGTGTTAGCCCTTAATCTTCCAACTCCTCAGGCCTTGCACCTTAATTAAAATTTGAGTACTATATACGGGGTTATTTTCGCCCCATTTAATTTTCGCCCTTCTACGGTTGTAAACAGTTTCGCTCCGTCTTGAATTCGACCAGAAGCAGTTGTCTTTAAAGAGTGATAATTAGAAACATTTGAATTTGCCCAGTCTTAAATTTGCCCGCTGACAACAAGGGCAAAAGGGGCGAAAATTAAACGGGGATGAATATTTCCCTGTATACAGTATTGGGCTGATATAGAAACAGGGATAAGGGAATAAAGATGGTCATCATTTTCTATTATTGTGAAGAAGATTTTTACTCTTTTCAGAACTGTGATATGTCGGGTTGTGATCTCCAAGAAGCCAACCTGCGAGGGGCCAACTTGAAGGGAGCAGCTCTAAAACTTATGTTGAATCCCCTCCACATGGCCCAAACAGTGAGATAAGAACCAACCAGAAGACATTTTATTTTTGGCGACATTAACAGTTTCCCCCAGTGGGAAAACAGACAGAGTAATTGCACATTGATACAATATATATACATATGAATAGCACTAAAAATTTAGCCAAAGATGTACATTTTTATTTGTCTCAGGAATCTGTTCAAGGCTTCCCATAATGCTCTCTTGTTTTGTCTCTAATTTAGTTGGAGAACAGGCGTCTCTGATTTTTAAGTGTAATGTTATGTCATGTGCTGTGAAAGATGTAAAAATGGAAATAATTCATCAAATATTTTGATTGCTAAATATTTACAGGAATACATATTAAAATGTTCTGTTCATTCATGCTTTTATTAAAGGGGCATGGTCCTGAATTCATTGGAAACTGTTTTTATTTTCTATTTTTAATGTTTGAAATGCTCTCTATAATATTTCTAATGCTTTGCCAAAATTTGAATATCAGTTGATCCAAACAAAGCATGTGACATGTTTGTTGCACAAATACAATTCCACATTTTAAAAAAAAATTGGCAATGGACACTCATACTACATGTGTGTACATTTATTTTCAAGTAATCTGGGAGCATGAGGCATTTGAGCTTGCTCGCTTTTTCTTTCAATTAAACGAAGGTAGTGTTACACTGTTAATAATCTGGCAAACAATTATTTGGTGAGCACCAGGTCCAACTCCTCTCTCCTGGGAATACCTAACATTTCGTACTTGATATGCCATTTATTGAGCATAAGACAAGCACAGAGCATCGTTTTTAATTTCCATCGATCATCTAATTCTGATTAATTATAAATTTGCAATTTCTCATTGTTCCAGAACAGTGGATAGTTCAGTTTCCTTTTTTTTTTTAAAATTCACTTTTAGATAACTCGGTATAAATTTAAAAAAAGGTTGATTTGTAAAATTAATAAGGGGATAATCTGACCCCTCTTTGCGATGTGCCAACAGACTAAATACTAGTAAACGGAATTAATAAAATGTTTCATAATTTTTCAAATTATAATGTGCTAGTGCATTGGTCTGCATTTTCCCTTGCCATTTATTTCGTCCATTTCTTCAATAACCGAGTTCTCGCTCTTTAGCCTAAATTCATTACAAGGCAAGTACTCCAACGAGGTCACGTTGTCAACCTCCTCTGGCTGAGAATGCAAGCAACAGAAGAAGGAGGTTCTTTCTCTGAATCGGTGTAAGCATTGCTTTGCTGATTTCGTGTCCATTGCGGGAACGTCGAATAGAAAACTTGGCTTGGGCCTAATGAATGATCTTTTGGACTTGGGTTTTGACATTCCGAGTTCGTTGATTTTGAGCGTCCTTTCGTTATGGCTATACTTCACACACTGATCTACAAAGCACAAAAATGATATAAAGATTTAATATGAAATAAATCAGTAATGAATTATTAAAGGAGAAAAAAGGTTTATTTCAAGCGTTACTTAGATTCATACTTGCGTATAAGAAAAGTTCGTATACGTTGTTTTCATCATCAAGTTCATAGAAAATAAAGAAACGATTGTCTGGATCTTCAGGTGATATCGGTTGTTGAATCTGTATAGTACATGTTATATCAAGAATCTTGAGAAAAATATTATGTTTAACAACACAGTTTAAGCAAAGAGGAAACTTGTGTATAAAGTATACCCCTTTTTTCTCTGATGATGTCAAAACCATGTGTTTACATAATAGTGAAAAAATGTACAACATTTTTTTTATATGCTGAAATACCTGAATCATTATTTCTCTGTTGTCGAGATCCGCCACTACGTCATAGACTTGATCGTCTGCGCGGCAGGTTATTGTGCAGATGTACCGCACCACAGGACGTTTATCCAAATAGATTATACACTTGTAAAACGTGAAATTGAACAAATCTGTAACATCATTAAAACATCTTCTTCAGAATTAATACGTTAAAAACAAATTGATTGATTAATTTGAGCGATAAACTAATGGAAGAAATGCAACGAATATGTCGTCAGAATGAACTGACAATTACAGAGAAAGACAGAACAGAAATACACTTACAGAACTGTAATTCCTCTTTTTTTATTCCCATGCCTGTCAGGGTTTTTGTTTCCGGCTGAAATCGAACATATGTTCCCGGGTTTTCTCCTTCGATTTTTATACAGCTCTGGAAGCCGGGTCCCGTCCGCTGGAGAGGTTCATGTTTTCGAGTATGCCACAATTCGCCCTCATTAAACTGAAAGAAGGTGCCTCGTGAAAGCTGCAAACTTTCTAGTATTTGGACTACGTAAAATGAAAAGTTTATTTTTTAAATTAAACAGGTAAATTTCGTGCTATAATTTTTTTGTTATTTTCATAACTGTTACACTTGACGCTCACACATAAAAGTGCAATACCTTACCTCGCAACTTTTCTCGCCTTGGAAGTTCAATTGCACTGTGATTTCTGATATTTTCGACGATGTATTCCAACGCCACAATGTCTGCCAAAAATGATAAAATAATATAAATCAAAATCAGAAAAAATACATGTATTTTTTATTTTTAAAAATAATCAAACGTGTACCAGTTTTAATCGCTTTTTCGAAGATTTTTTCAGACTTTCCACCTCTGAATTTAGGGCACATTTAAAAGCATTGAAGTCTGAGTCCTTTACATCATTTCCATCGACTCGAATTATTCGATCATATTTCCTACAGAAAGAAAAATGTACACGAAATATTACAATACACTTAATTGTACCAATTGAATGAGTTGGAGAGCGAAAAGGACATTACCTGAATTGGCTCAAAGGTCTAACTCTGATCTTTCTTAATAAGATATTTATTGGTCTTAAAGGGACTTGGACACGATTTCAGATCAAAAAATTTATTTTTATTTTTTATGTATAAAATGATTTATTGGAGCCTTTTAAATGATTGACAAAAATATTGAATGTTAAAGTCAAGTTACAAGCGAGATACAGAGGTAAGAATTGGTTGTTATGTAAACAAAGCTCGAGTTTTATAGTTGTTTACAAAAATGTAATGTTGGGAATTACCATTTCTTAGACAAAATGACATGTAAAAACGATTTAAACTAACTCAATATCTTAATAAATACTCTTATCAACAAAAGAAAGATACATTTGATTGAAATTTACACCAATACAACACATATGTAAAAATGACAATATACGAGCTTTGTTTACAAAACAAAGAACTATGAACTCTGTATCTTGCTTATAACTTGATATTTGACTTTCAAATTTTGACATAGCTTTAAAAACTTCTATTTTTATCAGTATAAATATTGAAAATGGAAAAATAAGATTTGAACATTATAAGTCAAATCGTGTCCAAATCCCATTAAATACACAAGAAAATGAAACGGGCGGACGGACAGAATATAATGCTATGCTGTAACTACTCATTCAATTTTGAAGGGTTCCATAACAATTTAAAACTAATATTCTCTCTCTCTCTCTCTCTCTCTCTCTCTCTCTCTCTCTCTCTCTCTGTGTGTGTTATGATAACACCTACCTAATTTCAGAAACGCCCTCTCCGACACTGCTGACCACATGGTAGTATCCATCACGCTGTTTCCGTGAAGCAGCAAAGGTTACCATGGTAACCAAAACTTCCTGGAGATAACACAACTCACAGGAATTGGAACTGTCCACTTCGTCATTGGCCATCCCAGCGTCCACAGAACTCTATAGCGGATCCAAGCAAGCATTAAAACACTTAATGTGATCGAAGATTCATGAAGTCCGGCACATAATTCCAAAAGGGACCATTTTAGTCCATTTTAACTTCATGCATAAATTTCGTACAATCAAGTTACAGAGAGAATGATGTAAAAATGAGCTTATAGCCCCTTTGATTATTCACGACGCCTTTCTAACATTTGTTTTTAGTGATAAGATTATATTCATTCAAAAGTACTAGTAATTAAAGAAACTTCAACAAAGTTCAACTCATATTTCTTTGCCTAATTCATGGAAGCTGTCGGAGTAGAATTTGGTTTACTTATCAAATAAAAAAAAATTGATGAACGGTTGAAATATTTCAAACATATATTACATGTTTACACATACATGTGTACGTAAACATATATGAATGTTTAAGCTTAAACTGTGTTACAGTTGATAACACACTCTTAAACTTAATACGCCATTTAGTCAACGATTAGAGCTTTCCTGTAATAGATCTGTCATTTTTACAGCACTTCAAAAATACTTATGTTCATTAACAACTTTAACAAAAAACAAAACAAAAAACTTTTCCACTTAGATTTAGAAAGATGCTATTCAAAAATACTTTCGTTCATAAACAACTATAACCAAAAAAAAAAAATACTTTTCCACTTAGATTTTAAACCCTAAGAGGAATTTTTTAGTAAATGGCTATGTAGTTTGGATTATTGTACTTTAAAACAACTCCTTTACAGACAATGTACATCCGCGATTATCAGAACTTTGCTCTGGTCAAGCAAAGTATTAAAAATCATCATATTTACATGTAACAAAGAATAAACAATAAAATAAAAAGAGTTTAAAACGCTAATGTTGGCTTCTAAAAATTATGATTATGAAGTACAATTGTTAAGGCTTGAAATTAATTTTACTCACCTCTGATTCGCTGGAAGAGGATGATGACGAAGAAGAAGATGAAGACGACGACGAAGAAGACGAAGAAGACAATGAACGCTTTCGATGTCTGCGCAAAAGTGTCTTCGGCGACACAGATTTCTTTTTATTCACAAGATCGATGGAAATTCCTATCGTCTGCATCTCAGGCGCAGACGACAGCGATAGTCTTACCGCCTCGATGGAACGTTTGATGGACTAGGTCCGATTACTTGATCGTCCTACTTTTTCTTAAAATTTGTTTTTGTTTTTTCTCTGAATCCTGTTACTCGCTAGACAAGCATTTAAACCTTCGATGATTATTTCTGACAGCGATACTGAATGTTGATCCTCCTCGATTCACTAATCCAGGTTAAATGTTTTATCAGTACATTGTACATCCCTAGTACAGTGTACACCCTCAGTACATTGTACAGTCCTAGTACATTGTCCACCCTTAATAAAACGTACACCTCTAGTACAATGTTCACCCTCAGTACAGTGTACACCCCTAGTACAGTGTACACCCCTAGTACAGTGTACACCCTCAGTTCATTGTACACCCCTAGTATAGTGTTCACCCTCAGTACATTGTACACCCCTAGTACAGTGTACACCCTCAGTATATTGTACACCCCTAGTACATGTATAGTCTTCACCCTCAGTACAGTTTACACCCCTAGTTCAGTGTTCACCCTCAGTTCGTTGTACACACCTAGTACAGTGTACACCCTCAGTTCGTTGTACACACCTAGTACAGTGTACACCCTCAGTTCGTTGTACACACCTAGTACAGTGTACACCCCTAGTACAGTGTACAACCTCAGTACAGTGTACACCCCTAGTACAGTGTTCACCCTCAGTACAGTGTACACCCCTAGTTCAGTGTTCGCCCTCAGTACAGTGTTCACCTCCAGACGCCCTCAATCACATTGTTTTGCCAGTGAACCTTTTGCATTCGAGATGATGCATTAAAATTTAGCCACATTTACAAAATGTAGAACCCTGCAGAAAAAAAATTCAGTAGTGCATGTACTTAAAACCAGCACATGAAATTAATGCCTGTTATTGGCATTCCATAAAACAATAATGCTGGAAGTCCACAATTTCTTAAATAATTTGCTATCAGACCCTCGGAAAATCTAAAAGGTTTTTTATCTCACCTTATTCAGGGCATGAATTTTACCAATGCTAACTTATCCAAGCTGGACTTGAGGTTTATCAACTTTAAGTATGCTGTCCTGAAGAATGCTAACCTGAGTGGAGCCAACCTGTCATACTGCAACTTCGAGAGAGCTGACCTCTGCCATGCTGTTTTAGATGTAAGTTCATGTATATCAAGAAGGGTTTTTTGTGGGGTTTTTTGGCAGAATTTACAAGATCATAGCATATTGATTGTATGCAATTAAATTTGTAGAATTATTTTTCATGTTTTATTTATTTAAATAAACTATTTAAAAATTCCAAACTTTTTTACTCTTCTTTCCTCTGTGAGAATTGGATTATGCCTTTACTCATATGAAATCTGAATTAATGTTTTAATGATTCAAATGGAAAATTATACAAAATACATATTCAAAAAGAGAACCAACCAGTGCATATAGTGATATAAATAAGGTTTATTTATGAAAAATAGGTACAGGAAAAGTGAGATAAGATAAAAAAAATTTTCATCTTTTTATCAACATTGAATGCATTTTTCTTCTTTGCAGTCTGCCAACTTACTGGGAGTGAAAATGCTATGTGCAAACATGGAAAGAACATCATTACGGGGGTGTAACTTTGAAGATCCTGCAGGCAGTCGGGCTAATATGGAGGATAAACGAATTCATAAGATTAAAATATGTTAATTCCTAAATATTCTTGGAATTTCAGTCTTGTCTGGGTGATTAATGAACTTGTGTGTTTTTGTCAAGGTGGATAACCCCCAGATAAGAGAGATAGCTCTCACAGAGATGAATAAATATCTTCCTTTTTTTTAAATTAAAAGGACAGTTTCTGTTTAGTTTTGTCCGACAATGTAGACTGAAATTATGGAGGGGGTTCAAATTGTTCTGTGGATTCCTTATCACTGTAGAAAACTTTTACATGAGCAAACAGTGGAACTCAAATGTGATACATTAATGCTTAATGTACAGTTAATTTCTAGTCTGGTTTGATGCATTCTTGATAGATGCATACCAGGTTACATAGTATGTGTACTGTTTATATAGAAAATTGTCTGTAAACATGTAATAAGGGTCGCAGTAACAGTAACCGGTATCTAACAGCGTCGGTTTCATTTTTATAGAAAATCTAAAGTATATGTAAAGTAATGGTAATTTTTTAACTCTTGATTATGTATGGAACAGGTGCCCTGATGAAGAGCGTTAATTTGGAAGGAAGTCACATGGCTGGGGTAAATTTACGAGTGGCAACTTTAAAAAATGCCAACTTACAGAACTGTGATCTAAGAGGAGCAGTATTAGCAGGAGCGGATCTAGAGGTATGTCACTTGTTCAGGTAGATTTTCATTTGATACAAATGATATTTATTCATTAAACATGACAGGTATTATAATTTCAGGGTGCAAGAAAAACTTGATTTTATATTTATCGTTATATACATGTATGTATCTGTAAGCATTTAAATACTTTACATGACATTTACTGATTTGTTACACATGTAAAGATAAATATAACCAGTGACTTGTAATTATGATAAAATTTGCTTCCAAGCGGCCACCTAACACCTGTACATGTATTACACCCCTTTTGGAATTTTATCTTGCACCTTACATTCAAGATGTGTTAGCCCTTAATCCTCCAACCCCTCAGACCTTGCACCTTAATTAATATTGGAGTACTGTATACAGGGTTATTTTCGCCATGTTTAATTTTCGTCCTTCTAAGGTTGCAAACAGTTTCGCCCCATCTTGAATTCGACTAGATTTAGAAGCAGTTGTCTTTAAAGAGTGATAATTAGAAACATTTTAATTTGCCCAGTCATAAATTCGCCCGCTGACAACAAGGACAAAAGGGGCAAAAATTAAACGGGGGCGAATATTTCCCTGTTTACAGTATTGGGCTGATATAGGTATATTGATATAGGGATAAAGGAATAAAGATGGTCATCATTTTCTATAATTGTGAAGAAGATTTTTACTCTTTTCAGAACTGTGATATGTCGGGTTGTGATCTCCAAGAAGCCAACCTGCGAGGGGCCAACTTGAAGGGAGCAGCTCTAAAACTTATGTTGAATCCCCTTCACATGGCCCAAACAGTGAGATAAGAACCAATCAGAAGACGTTTTATTTTTGGCGACATTAACAGTTTCCCTTCAGTGGGAAAACAGACAGAGTAACTGCACATTGATACAATATATATACATATGAATAGCACTAAAAATTTTGCCAAAGATGTACATTTTTATTTGTCTCAGGAATCTGTTCAAGGCTTCCCATAATGCTCTCTTTTTTGTCTCTAATTCAGTTGGAGAACAGGCGTCTCTGATTTTTAAGTGTAATGTTATTTCATGTGCTGTGAAAGATGAACAAATGGAAATAATTCATCAAATATTTTGATTGCTAAATATTTACAGGAATACATATTAAAATGTTCTGTTCATTCATGCTTTTATTAAAGGGGCATGGTCCTGAATTCATTGGAAACTGTTTTTATTTTCTATTTTTAATGTTTGAAATGCTCTAAATACAATTCCACATTTTAAAAAAAAAATGGCAATGAACAATCATACTACATGTGTGTACATCTATTTTCAAGTAATCTGGGAGCATGAGGCATCTGAGCTTGCTCACTTTTAATTTCAATTAAATGAAAGTAGTGTTACACTGTTAATAAACCGGCAAACAATTATTTGGTGAGCACCAGATCCAACTCCTCTCTCCTGGGAATACCTTACATTTCGTACTTGATATGCCATTTATTGATCATAAGACAAGCACAGAGCATCGTTTTGAATTTCCATCGATCATCTAATTCTGGTTAATTATAAATTTGCAATTTCTCATTGTTCCAGAACAGTGGATAGTTCAGTTTCCTATTTTTTTTTTAAATTCACTTTTAGATAACTAGGTATAAATTTAAAAAAAGGTTGATTTGTAAAATTTAAAAAGGGGGTAATCTGACCCTCGTTGCGATGTGCCAACAGACTATATAAACGGAAGTAAAAGTCATTTCCTTTTTAATGTTTCATAATTTTTCAAATTATAATGTGCTAGTGCATTGGTCAGCATTTTCCCCGTTGCCATTTATTTCGTCCATTTCTTCAATAACCGAGTTCTCGCTCTTTAGCCTAAATTCATTACAAGGCAAATACTCCAACGAGGTCACGTTGTCAACCTCCTCTGGCTGAGAATGCAAGCAACAGAAGAATGAGGTTCTTTCTCTGAATCGATGTAAGCATTGCTTTGCTGATTTCGTGTCCATTGCGGGAACGTCGAATAGAAAACTTGGCTTGGGCCTAATGAACGATCTTTTGGACTTGGGTTTTGACATTCCGAGTTCGTTGATTTTGAGCGTCCTTTCGTTATGGCTATACTTCACACACTGATCTACAAAGCAGAAAAATGATATAAAGATTTAATATCAAATAAATCAGTGATGAATTATTAAAGGAGAAAAAAGGTTTATTTCAAGCGTTACTTAGATTCATACTTGCGTATAAGAAAAGTTCGTATACGTTGTTTTCATCATCAAGTTCATAGAAAATAAAGAAACGATTGTCTGGATCTTCAGGTGATATCGGTTGTTGAATCTGTATAGTACATGTTATATCAAGAATCTTGAGAAAAATATTATGTTTAACAACACAGTTTAAGCAAAGAGGAAACTTGTGTATAAAGTATACCCCTTTTTTCTCTGATGGTGTCAAAACCATGTGTTTACATAATAGTGAAAAAATGTACAACATTTTTTTTTATATGCTGAAATACCTGAATCATTATTTCTCTGTTGTCGAGATCCGCCACTACGTCATAGACTTGATCGTCTGCGCGGCAGGTTATTGTGCAGATGTACCGCACCACAGGACGTTTATCCAAATAGATTATACACTTGTAAAACGTGAAATTGAACAAATCTGTAACATCATTAAAACATCTTCTTCAGAATTAATACGTTAAAAACAAATTGATTGATTAATTTGAGCGATAAACTAATGGAAGAAATGCAACGAATATGTCGTCAGAATGAACTGACAATTACAGAGAAAGACAGAACAGAAATACACTTACAGAACTGTAATTCCTCTTTTTTTATTCCCATGCCTGTCAGGGTTTTTGTTTCCGGCTGAAATCGAACATATGTTCCCGGGTTTTCTCCTTCGATTTTTATACAGCTCTGGAAGCCGGGTCCCGTCCGCTGGAGAGGTTCATGTTTTCGAGTATGCCACAATTCGCCCTCATTAAACTGAAAGGTTAGAATACTGAAAAGGTGCCTCGTGAAAGCTGCAAACTTTCTAGTATTTGGACTACGTAAAATAAAAAGTTTATTTTTTAAATTAACCAGGTAAATTTCGTGCTATAATTTTTTTTTATTTTCATAACTGTTACACTTGACGCTCACACATAAAAGTGCAATACCTTACCTCGCAACTTTTCTCGCCTTTGAAGTTCAATTGCACTGTGATTTCTGATATTTTCGACGATGTATTCCAACGCCACAATGTCTGCCAAAAATGATAAAATAATATAAATCAAAATCAGAAAAAATACATGTATTTTTTATTTTTAAAAATAATCAAACGTGTACCAGTTTTAATCGCTTTTTGGAAGATTTTTTCAGACTTTCCACCTCTGAATTTAGGGCACATTTAAAAGCATTGAAGTCTGAGTCCTTTACATCATTTCCATCGACTCGAATTATTCGATCATATTTCCTACAGAAAGAAAAATGTACACGAAATATTACAATACACTTAATTGTACCAATTGAATGAGTTGGAGAGCGACAAGGACATTACCTGAATTGGTTTAAAGGTCTAACTCTGATCTTTCTTAATAAGATATTTATTGGTCTTAAAGGGACTTGGACACGATTTCAGATCAAAAAAATTATTTTTATTTTTTATGTATAAAATGATTTATTGGAGCCTTTTAAATGATTGACAAAAATATTGAATGTTAAAGTCAAGTTACAAGCGAGATACAGAGGTAAGAATTGGTTGTTATGTAAACAAAGCTCGAGTCTTATAGTTGTTTACAAAAATGTAATGTTGGGAATTACCATTTCTTAGACAAAATGACATGTAAAAACGATTTAAACTAACTCAATATCTTAATAAATACTCTTATCAACAAAAGAAAGATACATTTGATTGAAATTTACACCAATACAACACATATGTAAAAATGACAATGTATTTACAAAACAAAGAACTATGAACTCTGTATCTTGCTTATAACTTGATATTTGACTTTCAAATTTTGACATAGCTTTAAAAACTTCTATTTTTATCAGTATAAATATTGAAAATGGAAAAATAAAATTTGAACATTATTAGTCAAATCGTGTCCAAATCCCATTAATTACACAAGAAAATGAAACGGGCGGACGGACAGAATATAATGCTATGCTGTAACTACTCATTCAATTTTGTAGGGTTCCATAACAATTTAAAACTAATATTCTCTCTCTCTCTCTCTCTCTCTCTCTCTCTCTCTCTCTCTCTCTCTCTCTCTCTCTCTCTCTCTCTGTGTTATGATAACACCTACCTAATTTCAGAAACGCCCTCTCCGACACTGCTGACCACATGGTAGTATCCATCACGCTGTTTCCGTGAAGCAGCAAAGGTTACCATGGTAACCAAAACTTCCTGGAGATAACACAACTCACAGGAATTGGAACTGTCCACTTCGTCACTGGCCATCCCAGCGTCCACAGAACTCTATAGCGGACCCAAGCAAGCATTAAAACACTTAATGTGATCGAAGATACATGAAGTCCGGCACATAATTCCTAAAGGGACTAAGTCCATTTTAACTTCATGCATAAATTTCGTACATTCAAGTTACAGAGAGAATGATGTAAAAATGAGCTTAGCCCTTTTGATTATTCACGACACCTTTCTAACATTTTTCTAAAAGTACTAGTAATTAAAGAAGTCCCAACAAAGCCAACTCATATTTCTTTCCCTAATTCATGGAAGCGTAGAATTTGATTCACTTATCAAATAAAAAAAATTGATGAACAGTTGAAATATTTTAAACATATATTATACATGTTTACATACATGTGTACGTAAACATATGAATGTTTAAGCTTAAACTGTGTTACAGTTGATAACACACTCTTAAACTTAATACGCCATTAAGTCAACGATAAGAGTTTTCCTGTAATAGATCTGTCATTTTTACAGCACTTCAAAAATACTTATGTTCATTAACAACTTTAACAAAAAACAAAACAAAAAACTTTTCCACTTAGATTTTAGACCCAAAAGAAGAATATTTTAGAAAAATGCTGTTCCAAAATACTTTTGTTTATTAACTTTAACTAAAAAATACTTTTCTACTTAAATTTTAAACCCTAAGAAGAATATTTTAGTAAAAGGCTATGTACATGTAGTTTGGATTATTGTACTTTCAAACAACTCCTTTACGGACAATGTACATGCGCGGATCTAGAGGGGGGGGGGGGGGGGGGTCGGGGGGGTCCCGACCCCCCCCCCCCCCTGGAAAATGAAAATTTATTAAATTTACATAGTAAATTTACATCGCGAAAATATGCCTCGGACCCCCCCCTGGCAAACACAATTATCCTTCGGACCCCCCCTGGAAAAAATTTCTGGATCCGCGCATGATTTACATCTGCGATTATCAGTACTTTGCTCTGGTCAAGCAAAGTAATAAAAAAAAATTATCATATTTAACGAAGAATAAAAATTCAAATGAAAAAAGTTTAAAAGGCTGATGTTGGCTTCTAAAAATTATCATTATGAAGTACAATTGTTAAGGCTTGAAATTAATTTAACTCACCGCCGATTCGCTGGAAGAGGATGATGACGAAGAAGAAGAAGACGACGACGAAGAAGAAGACGACGACGACGAAGACAATGACCGCTTTCGCTGTCTGCGCAGAAGAGTCTTCGGCGACACAAATTTCTTTTTATTCACAAGATCGATGGAATTTCCTATCGTCTGCATCTCAGGAGCAGACGACAGCGATAGTCTTACCGCCATGATGGAACGTTTGGTGGACTAGGTCCGATTCTACTTGATCTTCCTACTTTTTCTTTAAATTTGTTTTTGTATTTTCTCTGAATCCTGTTACTCGCTAGACAAGCATTTAATTAAACCTACGATAAATATTTCTGACAGCGATACTGAATGGTGATCCTTCTCGATTCACTAATCCAGGTTAAATGTTTTATCAGGAAGAGGAGTGGGGTCTATACATGTATGTGTACATGGATATGTCAATACTTCCTTCTCATCAACTTATAGAAGAAATAAAACTACATCCTCTTGAAATAAGAGTGGAATAAGGAAACAGCATTCAAGGGCGACTTACTATAATATACAGTGAATAGTATTTTTCATACCTTTGTTTAATTCACAAAGTATTGTAATGGTTATTAATGACTAGGTGGATAAAGAGGGGGTTACGAGAGTGACCCCCTCCCCCAACCCCTTGAAAAAAATGAAAAAAAAAATAGAGTAAGGCCTTAAAAAAAAAAGTTGTGTGTTTCGGGTAACCCGACCTAACCTACAAAAATGGCCCGATCCTACCATTTTTAGATGCCTGATTTTATCCGACTGTGAATTTTATCTTATTTCCAATAAAAAATACGTTTTTAAATATGAAACAAACATTCTTAGGATTCAGGCAACAACAAAAATAGATAAAATAAAAAAAAATCCCCACCTACCTAACCTAATTTTTTCATCAGTGTTACCCTAACCACACTATTTTTTTTTTTAGGCCTAAGCAGAGAAAACCCGGAAAATGCAAAACAGGTAAAGGAAAGAAATAGAGTTAAGGAAAATGGGAAATGTAAAGGGAAATGTTACATTTTGCTATATTTTTCCAGATATGTGTGTCAGTGATAGCACAAAGCATCTGTCAATAAGACATGTGACACATTTACAAAAATTTACATTAATTCTCATTTAGAAGACAAGGGTGGTCAACAAACTTGCCATCTAATAAATTACCATCTAGAGGGAAAAATCCGAACAGGGATTATGAGCTACCGGGTATTTTCCTAAATCTTCTTACAGAGCTCCTCTGGTAATTCAAAGGAGTAAAACAAATTTTAGAATGGTTACGACAATCGAGTCGTCTTAACAATGTTTTCAAGGTACTATGAGACACGCGATTAGTATATTTTCAACCGGTTTAAAATTTTCATATTTTACAAGATATATTTTAAGAAAAAATATGTTTTATTAATTATGTTTTAGAATTTTTAGGAAAGACGAAAGTTATAAAAGCCCAGCAGGATTTGAACTCATGGCGTACAGATTTGTAAATATCCCTCTTTTCGGTTGCGCCACATTTCTTTGTATTATTGGACAATTACGTCATTTTTCAAGAAGCTGTTTTTACATAGATATTTTATGCAATAAATTGAATTTGTGGTTAAAAAAGTTTCTCAATATAAACTTGTTTCCATCTTTCTGTTTTTAAAAAGGTTTTTTAAATGGAACTTGAATTTCTTCAAAATAATGTGTAGTATATAGCAATGAGAGAGAGAGAGAGAGAGAGAGAGAGAGAGAGAGAGAGAGAGAGAGAGAGAGAGAGAGAGAGAGAGAGAGAGAGAGGGAGAGAGAGAGAGAGAGAAAACACCAAGTAATGTAACTGATTTCTCAGTTGAAGCTTGAAAAGCTATAAACACCACTCCAATATACACAAGGATATTTAAATATGATAAATTTAGTGATGAAATTATATTTAAAAGAAAACAGGAGAAAAGGCGTCAAGATAAGATCTGGCACAAAGAGTCAATATTGAATGTTAAAGGGGGGGGGGGGTCTCACTCTGTTTGATGATCATTTAGATAAAAACAAATGACTTTAGATCGATCAGGATCCCCCCCCCCGTAACCTCCTGAGTTAAGTCCCACTTGAATATGCGGATGGAGAGGGGGAGGGGAACCCCACAAAGAAGGAAATTCTACAACTAATACTAGTACATGTACATGTACCTTGATTTGGAACACCATATAAAAACACACACTTCCTCTAAAGAAGGAACATATTAAAGTCCTAAACAATAATCGTTTGAAATTAAATCATGCATGATACAAGTCTTTAAAGGTTCATTCATTATCCACCTACATATCTTGATTTTATATCTAGCCGAATAAATCTATTTCCTCCTTCATGTCTGAAACAAATTGTATAATAAGTGTTCCTGGGTCTGACGGGTTTACTTAAGTGGTCCAAACTCGTGTACTTATATAAAATAAAATTAACAAAATTAAATTAATTAATAGATCTAGATTAATCAGTTACACCCCTTTTATTTGCGTCATTAGATAAAACCAGCTGTTAACAGAGACTAGTACTACTAGAAAACACATACTATGCACTATTGTAAAAGACAGTCCTATAAAAGATAGTCTAAACATACTATAAAAACAGACTGGTACTATAATAATAATTATTAAAAATATCCAAATACTTTAAAATCATTTTAGGATAGACACTAGCATTTGTTTATTCTTATTTACTTTGATCAAATTTACTAAAACATCATTTTTCTGCTTAAAAAATATTTTCTATGAATTTCAATATACAATGTAAGCTTGAAGCCAATTTTGTTTCCATTTTCGGATCATGGTGGGAAAAAAAATTCGTGATACGGTAAAACTTGCGCAGGCTCTAAAATCATTCAATGCACGTGCACAAATGAATATCGATTATATTTCAAGAATAATTATATAAGATATCATTCTTGGATTTTCCTGGGGGAAATATTGATATCTTCTCCATTTCTGAAGAATATCGATTGTCATTTATATAGAAACTGACAAGACTGAAGTCTACACGTCCCTGTTCTAACTAGTTCAAAAACTGCGTTCAAATGCATTGTTAAACACTACCGTTTTCATCGTTTATCGATTTCTTTTTTTATGTTAAGTTTGCTGGTTTAAGAAGGTTGTTTAGAAATTATTGAGACAACATAAATATTTCCCTTTCAAAGTGACGAATTTTGGTGAAATCTGTCATAAACAAGAAATATTTTTTTTTGTAATATTTTGTTTACGAAGGAACATAAACAAGTCGGTGGTCGGGGTACCGGTGTCGCATATTTAAAGGTCCGCCCCGTAAAATCATCTAATGATGTCACTGACTAGAAAATTTTCACATTAAAAGAAATAACGGCATCCTGGTGTACTTTTTTGGTGAAAATTGAAGTGTGTACCCCCCCCCCCCCCGGAAATAAGAGTAAATCTCTCAATAATTTCCGAATAGCTCTCGAATTTATCTTGAGCGATCTACAATTATTTTTAAATTAAAGTACAGGTTGGTCACGCAATCAGATCCCAAGATGTCCGATTGTCATTGTCATTGAAAGATCACGAATCAGCCGTATCGATATATCCCTCCAAAATGTCAAATTTTAACACCTTAAAATTTACATTGTGTACTTACTTTATATTTTATAAAACTATTGTATGATTAAAATATTGAGGTTAAACTTTATATGATTTTGCAAACAGCGCGTGTGGCATAATAGTGCATGCCATTTTAAAAAAGCAGACTGTGTATTTAATTTTGTTATACTTTCATGTTTTAAAAATACTGAAATCTGATTGGTTAAGACGCAGTTCATAATCCGTTCTATTTCCCTCATCGTTAGCAACGCACTTAGCAACGGGTAACATTAAAAATTGTTATACTTTCATGTTAAATACTGAAATCTGATTGGTTTAGACGCAGTTCACAATTCTTTCTATTACCCTCAGCGTTAGCAACGCACTTAGCAACGGGTAACATTAAAAATTGTTACATGCGCGAAAATTATGCGCGTACGGTTCGCCGTAGAATTCACGTTATTTCTATGTAAAAGCAGTAAAGTTTTCTTTAAAATTAAGACATTCAGTATAACAAAATAAATAGTGCCTGTTTGGTAGGATAACAGTTGAAATTGACACCCCGAGAAAACCATTGTCAACCTCCGCGACACCCCGAGAAAACCATTGTCAACCGACGCGATTTCTCGGGGTGTCAATTTCAACTGTTACCCTCCCAAACAGGCACTATTTATATAATACCAGACAGCAGAAAGTAAGAGCGTGATCCACAGAATGTGCCCCAATTTGGGCAACATGCCAATTATCGATAATATTTTATAAATATTTGTTGGTGTAGCTCGGTTGATTCGAACTGGGGTCCCTTGGATCTTTGGACTGCCGCCTGGTTTTGTTCAACTTTGTTTAATAACTAGCTGACTCAAGTATGTCCTATCATCTTCCCTTTTTTTTTATTAGGACAGGAAATAATTTCTGTTCGGCTTAGCGAAGAGAAAGTGTTATCATTGACAATGATGCTAAAAATGTAAATAATTACCCTATATAAATAAACTAAAAAACAATTACAACTTTATTCATAACCATAAATAAAAACAGTATGTACAATCACAGAAACAAATCAAGCAATATCTGTTACAAGCTAAGATTTTTTGCTTTCAAGTTAAGCTTTGAAAATATGTTAAAATTAAGCTTATTAATTGTTTCATATGGATTTCATTTGAAAAGGATACACACGTGAAATTCATGAACTTTAACATACATTAATTTTATGTAAAATAATATTGCTAATTAAATCATTGTAATATAAAAATGATTTTCACATTATCAAATTCCAGTGTATGCGTTATCTTAGTTATGTTATTTCAATATGACAATTTCAACATTTAACATTAATTTCACGTGTTCCTCTGGTAAAAAAAAAGCTAGTTGAGAAATTCATAACTCAAACAAGGAGGGTACAAAGCCATGTATATCAATCAGTGGGGTTTATTTTTCATGTGTCATAACTTTTTTATATTTGCGTCAGTCATTTTAAGTTTTTAATACCGTAACATGCCATTCCAAATATAATTTCTATGTATTGGATTTTGCGACATAAAATAAATTACAAAAAATGCGAAAATTAAATCAGCGTAAAATAATAGGATATATAGATATTGTACTTAGGAAATGTATGAATGAATGACAATGACAAGAAAAAAACCAAAGAAAAGAGAATTCAGTGTTTAAAAGTGATAAAAATAATGTTGGCACATAAATGTAAAGCATCAAAACAAGGACAGGGTTGAGCAGTTAATCAATTATTCACTTCCTTTATCTGACATATCACAAAATTATCAATACACAGGTCAATTTTAATTCATGCACAATTATACAAATTTAATATATTCAAGAATATTTCCTAAATGAATAAAAATTTACAACCCAACCTGTATTACCTAAATGTGGATTCTAAACCCAACCATGATGTACAAATTAATTATATCATTTTATTCTTCTGAGAGTTGAGTTGTTGAAGGGTTTCATTCATGATCTTATTATCCATCAGTGCTTTAATATATTTGATGATCATGAAACCCTAAACACATCTAAAACTTCCATATAGCTTTAATAGTTAAAAAAAAAAAACCATTCACTTCAAGAATGATGGAATGTTGTTTTACATTTATATGTAGGTTTCAAAACACAAACATTTCTAACTTTATCACGCAGAGTTGTCGAACAAATTAAATAACTAATATAATAAATTACTAATATTTAAATATTAAATACAGAGAGCTGTACATTTATATATACATTTATCACAGACCATAGAAAAAGAGGGGAATTCAAAGCATCTACATATAACTTGGTTTTAACTAAAATAGAGGCTTTTTTACCCTTTCCAATTTTGTCAATTTTTCAGACATGTTTTTTTATTACGTGTAATAAAAACCATAGCACTAAAAATGTATTGATATATCATTCTAGTTTATCTTTCATTATGTATATACACAACCATTAATGGCACATTAATTCAAAGGTTAATTTAACATGCACTGTACAAATTTCCAACATATGTGTACTCCAAAATGACACCAATCTATTAAAAATTCAAGCCCTCAAGCTCTCATATACTGATATCATAGTGATATGTCACTATTTAACATAAATATAACAGATATTTTATAGTTTACATGAGACAATCGCAATCTGTTTTTAAATTTTGATTAGCAAGAATCTGTCTCTTTATATTCTGCAAAAGACAACAATATTCATTGATTGACAAAACATCTATAATAATCAAATGCAATCGATTTTCAAAAAAAACAAGAGGCCAATTGGCCTTAACGGTCACCTGAGCAGCATATATCCAATACACAAACTTGTCATGGAGTCTCATATATGCATCTAATTAATTAGGTTTCATACTGGAGTAGAAAAATTATAAATTTGTAATGACAACCACATATAATTCAAAAAGAACTGTGAAACCTATAATTTTGGTGAAAAACTAAAAGATCTGGTCTACAAAATAATGAATTTAGTTTTCCTTTCAGGTGTGTGGGAGTAAAGAAGATAATTTTTTAACGTTATATGCATTAGCATCTATACATCCATTTTGGCCCTGCCCTAGAGTCAAAACCCATACCCCAGGGGACATGAAAATTAAAATTTCAGTAGAGGACTTCCTGGTAAACATAATTATTAGTCGGTTTTTTTATACAGATGTGTGAGAATAGAGAAGAAGATTTTTAAACATTATATGCATTAACACTTAATTGCCATATTGCCCCCCCCCCCTCATGTCCTGAACCCCTGACCCAGGGGCCATGAATTTCACAATTTAGGTAAAGGAGATTGTGGATATCATAACCATGTATTCAGTTTTTTGCCCACATGTGTGGGAGTAGAGAAGAAGATTTTTTAAGATTTAAATCATTTTTACTATATGGCCATATTGGCCCCACCCTAGAGCATGAACACCTAACAAAGGGGTCATGAATTTCACAATTTTAGTAGAGAGCCTCATGGACATCATAATCATGCATTTAGTTTTTAACAAATATATATGGGAGTAGAGAAGAAGATTTTCTAAGATTTAATACATTTTTACTATTTGGCCATATTGGCCCCACCTAGAGCATGAACACCTAACAAAGGGGTCATGAATTTCACAATTAAAGTAGAGGGCTTCATGGACATCATAACCATGCATTTAGTTTTTAACAAATATATATGGGAGTAGAGAATAAGATTTTCTAAGATTTAATACATTTTTACAATTTAGCCATATTGGCCCCACCCTAGAGCCTGAACCCCTGACCCAGGGGTCATGAATTTCACAATTTAGGTAGAGGGCTTAATGGACATCATAATCATGCATTTAGTATTTAACAAATATATATGAGAGTAGAGAAGAAGGTTTTCTAAGATTTAATACATTTTTACTACATGGCCATATTGGCCCCACCCTAAAGCCTGAACCCCTGACCGACGGGTCATGAATTTCACAATTTAGGTTGAGGGCTTCATGGACATCATTATCATGCATTTAGTTTTTAACAAATAAATATGATAGTAGAGAAGAAGATTTTCTAAGATTTAATACATTTTTACTATTTGGCCATATTGGCCCCACCCTAGAGCCTGAACACCTGACCCAGGGGTCATGAATTTCACAATTAAAGTAGAGGGCTTCATGGACATCATAACCATGCATTTAGTTTTTAACAAATATATATGGGAGTAGAGAATAAGATTTTCTAAGATTTAATACATTTTTACAATTTAGCCATATTGGCCCCACCCTAGAGCCTGAACCCCTGAACCAGGGGTCATGAATTTCACAATTTAGTTAGAGGGCTTAATGGACATCATAATCATGCATTTAGTATTTAACAAATATATATGAGAGTAGAGAAGAAGGTTTTCTAAGATTTAATACATTTTTACTACATGGCCATATTGGCCCCACCCTAAAGCCTGAACCCCTGACCGACGGGTCATGAATTTCACAATTTAGGTTGAGGGCTTCATGGACATCATTATCATGCATTTAGTTTTTAACAAATAAATATGATAGTAGAGAAGAAGATTTTCTAAGATTTAATACATTTTTACTATTTGGCCATATTGGCCCCACCCTAGAGCCTGAACACCTGACCCAGGGGTCATGAATTTCACAATTAAGGTAGAGGGCTTCATGGACATCATAACCATGCATTTAGTTTTTAACAAATATATATGGGAGTAGAGAAGAAGATTTTCTAAGATTTAATACATTTTTACTATATGGCCATATTGGCCCCACCCTAGAGCCAGAACCCCTGACCCAGGGGCCATAAATTTCACAATTTTGGTAGAGGGCCTCATGGACATCATAACCGTGCATTCAGTTTTTTCCTCACTTGTGTGGAAGTAGAGAAGAAGATTTTTGAAAATTTGGCTTTTTTTGCATATTTGGCCCCGCCCGTGGCACCCCAGGGGTGGTAGAGCCATAAATTTCACAATTTAGATTCTTCTTACCATAGAGATGCTTCACACCAAAAATGGTAACGATTGGCCTAGTAGTTTTCAAGAAGAAGTTAAAAATGTAAAATTGTTAACGCACGACGCACGACGCACGACGCACGACGACGGACGAAGACCAATTGCAATAGGTCACCTGAGTGACTCAGGTGACCTAATAAAATATAATACATAAAGCACTTTTTGTTGTCAGACACTTTATGGAGAGTCTGGTACAGCAGATAAAACACATGGTTCCATTTCTTTTCTTCATTGTATGGTACACATGTAAAAAGATGAAAACTGGAAAACATATAGTCTAAAGTTTCTCTTCAATGGAACCTTTGAAAATAAATCTCCACCAACATTTTTGTGAAGCAAAAAGGCTTTACCAGTACTTAGCATTCAATGTATTTTTCTCCTTGAATCCTCCTCTCAAGGTCACTCGGGGTCAGCGGGGGCACCATGAAGGGAGCTTGTTTCCACCGTTTCTTGGTGATACCATTTCCTGCACTGTCGATCATGATCAAACACTCGCACTTCAGAATACAGAACTGGGCGTTCTTGTAGATGCTCACGTTCCCCACTGGGTTCCCGCATTTTTTGCAGAACACTTTACCTGCTCCACAACTGATGACATCATTCTCGAAATCTGGAACCGAGGAAATGACCTTGACATTTTCCATGATGTCCTCGTTGATGGCCGCATGGTGGGCGTTTTCGATCTTCTTGATGTCGGTGGACATGCAGATGAAGTTTCGGCATGGATTGCAGGTGATCTTGAATTCTCCCAAATTCGCCTGGGCAGCTTTGCGGTTTTTGAGGGCAATGTCTCTGGCGACTTTCTCGGCCTGCTGGATTTCTCTGACTCGACGAAGCACCGCCTCTTTGTCCGTGCTCAGCTCTGCCCGTACTCTTTCAATGGCTCGGTTCATCATGATCTCTCGCATTTGATTTAGCTCCTCTTTCTTGATTGTGTTGCTGTCTTCTGAAGCTAAAACCACATACTTGCTGTCTTCTGCCCTTCCTCTACCTGTAATTTTTAAGAAAATTAGATGTTACATCATTCATTGAAATATAAAGATAAGAAAAGTAGACTTCTATTCAAACAAACATGTCCTACGAAGAACTGTGAACGCTAACGCCCGTTTCCTGCCTACATTTTACATCGAAATATTTCGGAATTTCTGTCAGATATTCAAAAACAAATTTATCTACTATAAAGTATGGTCAAATCCTTATTGATTTATATCAAAATAAAATTTGTAATCAAATTATTAATTTTTAAACAAAAGTTTTGGTTACGGGGGGTCTAAAAAAAATTTCATTGAAATCTGTTTCTATTAGTGAAAAAATAATTATTTAGCGGCCGATAAAGAGGGTCCTGCAATGAATAAATGTAGTTAAGAAACAGGTAACTTAAAAAGCAACAAACTTTCATCATTGGTTGGGATTTGAACTCATGGGAAGAAGCATACCTTAGACATTTATTTATATTCCTAACTAAGATTAGGATATATTTAAAGTTATTTACCTCTTGACTGCACCATAGCAATCTCATTGGTCACATGATCGTAGCGCACCACCAGGCTACATTTCTGGATGTCCAGACCTTCCTCCGCCACTGAGGTGGCTATGATAACTTTGTGGTTTCCCTCTTTAAACAGTTCTAGGATTTCATCCTGTTCCACCTTGGTCATTCCTACAAAAGGAAATCAGTTACATGTAACATAATCATACAAGACTTCAAGGTAGAATGTTTAAGAATCTACCAGTAACCCTGCTCCACCTTCGTCATTCCTATTCTACCTTCGTCATTCCTATACTACCTTCGTCATTCCTATACTACCTTCGTCATTCCTATACTACCTTCGTCATTCCTATACTACCTTCGTCATTCCTATACTACATCCAACTGATCCCCCAACCTGTAAAGTGAATATCTCTGCAAACATATTTGTCTAGTACCCTACTTACCCAACAACAAAAGTGTTTGTTTCTGGGCATGCTTAGACTTTAACAACTGAGAGTTTTTCTATAATATTTTCTTTAAAATGTTACATACATGTAGTTTAGCCTGAATAAATCAAAATTCATTAAAACTATAACTCCACCCCTCTCCCTTACTTTTGTTTATTTGAATAAAAAAAACCCACACTTTAATGTATTCTCTCCAAGCATGGATTCAATCTTATCCTTACCTCCACTCTCTTTGTTGGCTTGAACACCCACAAATTGAATCGGGTTTAGAATTCTCAGTTCTTCAGTCTCCTTCATGTAGGTTTCAATGGCCTTTACCAGTTCCCTGGTCTTGACAAACACAATGACCCTGGCATCTGGATTCTCCTTGAAGTAATCCCCGATCATACGCCTCAAGGCCATTAGTTTAGGATTTCTATGTTTAGGATCATCGATTAATTTTTCCAAGGTCGGTTTTGTCTCTACAATTCAAGTTTTCTGATACAGTCTTTTTACAGAAAAAAAGGCATATCCCTCATAAATATGTTGGCCAATTTTTTGCTCTCACCTAAATTGACTGAAAGGCTAATGTCAACAAATTAGACCTTTAACTTCTTATCAATGGCCTTGACCTTGTACATTTACTGACATTAACCTTTAGGTCTACTGTGAGAGAGAGAGAGAGAGAGAGAGGCCCCTGAATACATACTGTCAAACATTCGCTTCATTTTGAGTTCTGTTTCGTCAGGTATGACTGTTTGTTCCCATTTTCTTAACTCCTTAAGGATGAATGATAAGGCATCAGAAGGGCGGGCATCTTTGTAGATAATCAGAGCTTTGTTGTATAACTGAAACAGATTCATGAATACACACTACATGTATATATAAAATCAACAAGTACACATACACACATTAAGTAGGAATGAAATGAAAACATGCAAGCATGTGTTTGTATGTTATTAAATAAAAAACAATTGACCTTTTTACTTTTACTTTTTAATGTAGATTGTTTATTCTACATTTAAATCATCAAATATAAAATTGCAAAAGCCAAATTTTTATCATAGTTTCACATCGGTCCAAAAATAAATTAAAATCTAAAATCAACAAGGTGTGATTTTAAGGAGGCAGGGTGATTGACAAATTAACAATCAGATCTACCTGAAAATTTATTTAGTATTAAAGCAATTCCATATATTTTAGCTTTAAAATTTGAACAGTTTCTTATATCTTTATACAAGCTCAGGTGCCAACCTTCTCTAGGTGATTAATTAATATACCCTAGAAAATGCCACGAACCATTCCTTTCATGTTTCATGAGTTTAAAAATTGACTTCATATTGTGAAAATTTATCGCCGCAAACTATTTAATCAATAGTATATCACAAAATAGTATCAGCAAATGCAAATAGAAATTGCTTTACAGTAATATGGAGACTATAAATTCGTGTGTGTGGGCACATACAGTACAAATTAATGTACTAACAACTTACATCTAGATATTTACGACAGGTGTCAAAGAACCTTCCAGCAACTTGGTCCTGGATTTTGGCCGTCTCTCTCCACAGCATACTAACCCACTGTGTGTACTGATCGCTGCCCTTCTCCAGGGGAGGCTTCAGCACAGTATCAGGCTTCCTGACCTGTTCTAGATCTGCCAGATGCAACATTTATATTTCACTTCAATAACCAATCTATTTAGCTGTGCAAAAAAAGTTTTAATGCAATTATTAAAAAAATAACTAATTTTTGACCTTTTTTTTGGCCTGAACCCCCACAAAAACAATGTTTACCAATTTGTTTGCCCATTTTACACAAATATAATTCTGTCTTTTAATAATTCCACTTTTTAATTTGTCCTTGCATTTTGACAATGAATAAAGGCAAACACTCACTAAGGAGCTAAAACCCTACACTTCAAAATAAATATAATTCTGTCTTTGGATAAGTCCCTTTATTAGTTTGCATTTTGACAATGAGTGAAGGCAGACAGAAGCCAAAGTGAAGACCCTACTCAAAGGTACTATACTATGATCTTACATTTTGAATTTTTCATGTACTTTTCTGTAGCATCCATCAGTTTGTGCAGAAGGGTTCCAAAGTGGTCTTTCTCTCTTTTCGTCACCTTGTATAGTTCTTAAACAAAAAAATGCAATTTTATGTAACTATTGCCATTTAAAGCATAGCCCCAGGATTCTGAGGTGCATTCTCGACATGAACTGATTTTGACATCAAATTGCCATCACACATACTCTGTTTAGGTATGTTGACATATTTCTTGAGCTCCATTATATTCTCTGTGACTGTGACAATCATTTCTGCGTCCATGTTTGCCAAGACCTTCTCAATGTGTCTTTTAGCCTTCATGTCCTCTGTAGCCTTTCCAACGCCCACCGAAGCAGTCATTCCGACTATCTACAAAACACAAAGACTTCAAGGTCCATTACAACAACGATTTATCTACTCATCATAAAATTGATACTTTCTTCATGGTTTATAAAAACAAAGATTTCAATATCCATTTTTGCTACAACTTTAACATTACTTTCTGTTTTTGTATAAATCATATACTGACAACTAAACTAGATAATGTGTTTCAAGCCTTGAGCAAGTTTTGTGGATTCTGTTGAACTGTATGCTCAGTTGTCTGTTATTCAGTTTAACGTCGTTAGAAAAGTAATGTATGTTATTCATAATTATAACAATTTTATTAGCAAATGAAATTCATAAACCAAAATAATGACTTTCGTATCTAAAAAGTACCTACACACCTACTTATTTTGGATTGGTTGCTATTATTATCTTATACATGTAAATAAAGTTCTAAAAGTTTCAAAGAGGTAATTTACAGTATTTTATATAAGCCAGTAATTAAGTCTTGAAAGTCTAAATAATATAAATGAAAGTACACTGTATTAAAATCATATTGCATAATAAAACCAACTGCAAATGTATAAGCATTAAGTACAATGTACTTCTAAATTTTCAATCAACAGTATATAAATAGTGCCTGTTTGGGAGGGTAACAGTTGAAATTGACACCCCGAGAAAACCATTGTCAACCGACGCGAAGCGGAGGTTGACAATGGTTTTCGAGGGGTGTCAATTTCAACTGTTATCCTCCCAAACAGGCACTATTTATTTTGTTATACTGAATGTCTTTATTTTTAAGAAAATTTTACTGCTTTTATATAGGAATAACGTGAATTCTACAGCGAACTGTACGCGCATAATTTTCGCGCATGTAACATTTTTTAATGTTACCCGTTGCTAAGTGCGTTGCTAACGCTGAGGGTAATAGAAAGGATTATGAACTGCGTCTTAACCAATCAGATGTCAGTATTTAACATGAAAGTATAACAGTAACAAATGTTAAAGGACTGATGACGTACCATGGGTAAGGTTTTAGCCCTCTCTCTGTCCTGTAACTTGATGTCCAGGTACCGATTCATGATCATGTTGTAAGAATGGTTGTCGTTGGTATGGTGACACTCATCAAAGACCATCAGGGAGAAATCGGTCACACTAACAATACCATCTCTCAAAGCATTCAACAAAATCTGGGCGGTCACCACCAGCAGATCACGCCTGTTTATATAAAACTTGTTGAGTAATTTCTTGATAAAGGGGCAACATATCCACATACACTCAAATAAAACTTTGGAATAATAACTTTTTGACAGAAAAAATGCACAAGATGTAGCACAATTTGCAGGGTATATATTCAAATTCATTAACTGTTTGACTTGACAATTTTTTAAAGTTTTCCAGTGAGAGTAATATCCCTTATCAGATGGTGTTGTACCTTTAAACTTTTTTCTGTCACATATGCATACATTAGGATTGCATTAAATCATTCGAAAGATTTCAAAAGGGCACAAAACTAATATCCTTCAAAACATACCATATGCAGCATCAAAATAAATAAAACTTGAAATTAAAACATTCTTTTAGCTGGAGCACAAAATTGTTATATGAAAACCGGTTATTTTTATATATCTATTCTTGCCTTGCTATCCACTCATTCAAGGACTTCATTCTCTCATTCCTCTGGGATTCCCCAGTGATGACCTTGACCTTACACGGAAGATAGGTTGTGCACTGCTTGCCTTGCTGCTCGGCAAGGGCACTTTGCTCCACCAGGAAAATTACCTTTGGATGTCTGATGGACTTGATGCTCTCCATGTGGTGCTGTCAAAAAAATATAGACATCGTTTAAAAGATTGATGAATACTGTAGATTTCTTATTTTACAAGATAACTTATTTCAGCAATTCTGCTCTTTTGTGTCAAATTGCGAGAATATAAAATAGCAAACACCAATTTTTTTGTTACAATATCAACATGACTGTCAAAAAAATAAAAGCAGGATTTTAAAATCTGCAAGGGTTGTTTATTTCTATTTTAAGTGGATATAAATTCTTAACATTTACTGTGGAATCATCATTTTTTGTGGGAGATTAATGTCTGTGGCTTTCATGGGTAACCCTTGCCCACAAATTTTCATCCCCATGAACATATATGCTAGCATGTGTTTGATATTTATTTACAAAATAAAACTTGCTACCCATGAAATTATATCCCCACGAACCAAGAAAACTTTGGCTACCCATGAACATTGACCCCACAAATAAAAATGATTTTACAGTAATTAGGAATTTACAGTATTAGAAATTGGTAAAGTTTACAAAAAAAGAAGCATTGAGGTGAAGGCTGAAAATATGTAAAAGTGAATGAAGCTTATTGAAAAACATGCTGCAATGTACCGGTAAGTGTAAAATGTAACTTGGGTTTTGTACCTTAATGATATAGAGTGCAACGTGGGTTTTGCCACTCCCTGTAGGAGCTACAATAACGGAGTTCTTGCCCTCCAATGACGGCCTTGCCAGTTCCATCTGATAACTTCTTAATTCCAATTCCTTTACTGGACCAATACTTTCCTCTTCGTCATCAGAATCATCCAAATTAACCTGTTTGTTCGATTCCAGTAAGCTTTCAGCCATACCTGAGACAATATGTATCAACGAAATGAACATGAATTAGCTTTATTGAGAAGGTGACCGTAATCAAAACCATTCAAAAAGTATAAATTATTAAATGTATCAATAACAAATCCTTAGGCTTCAGATGGCGCATGACTGACATATATTAGGTGTAAGGATTCTTCAAGTCAAACAAGCTTAACATTAAGATAATATATATGTGTCTTTTTTTTCTTTAAATCACTGTTACAATCAAGAACATAAATATTTTGTTTATTCCAAAATAAAAAGCTTGAAAAAAAATTCATACATGCAATGTTCTTTTAAACAATTATAATGGATGAAAAATTTGCAAACTCAAACAGAATGTAAATCTCATACTGCTTCTGATGATATTCGGTCTGTTAACTGCGGACTCCACTTCTCTGTCCAAGCTCTGGCAAACATTCATCACAGCCAGTGAGTCAACCCCCACCATACTTCCCATGTTGTTGTCTGTATTCGATTGTAAACTCCTGGTGTCTGTGGTCGTCATCTGCAACCTTCTGCTGACGTTGCTTGACTGTAAACTCCCATCATCCTCCACTAGCTTCCTGTTCGTCTGCTCGGAGTCCTCCATCAGGGATCTGTCCAGATTCTGGGTCAGCTGGTCAACTTCTAAGTCCAGACTCTCTTGCAAGGTGTTTCCACTCAAGTTGTTCACTGATGTTGGAGCTTCAAATGTATCTGGTTAAAAAAAATAAATATAAACACACTATTGATTCTGTCAGTGAAAAAAAAAACCAAAATTAATCTTAAGTTTATGAAAAAACCAACAGAGGTATAGAAAGCTTTAATTCCCTAGGCTTACTAGGTATCTTGTATACCACAAGCAACCATGAAAATCAGCTTTTAATTTTTTGACATCGTCACGAATTTAAAAATTCTACTGAACTATGCTATAATAAATGTAATTTTTATTCAAGTCTGGACTTCATTGCTGGCATAATCATAAAATTTTGGAAAACAAATTTTGAATAGGCAAAGGTTGAACTTTTTCCACTGTTGACAAGTTACTCTTGATAGAAATATGAATTCATAATTTTTTTTTTTTACTGTCCATTACTGAACATTTCAATTGAAAATTTTTAATTCAGTCACAGAACCAGCAAGAAGGTTTATAGTTCAGAAGTCTTGACAGAAAGGTCAGCTATTTTAAAATAATAATCCCCCACAGCAACTCAACTGACCAACTGAACTCAAATGACTACTGTAAATTCCTAATTAAACGCGAGGAATTAATATCCGCGTAAAATCGCGAGAAGCATCCTTCGCGGATTTTAAAATCTCGCCATTTTTTTCTGAGAGTTTAAAACTATAAGAAATAAGGAGAAAAGTTCAACGTTCGCGATTTTATATTCTCGCGATTTGGTACAAACCAGCGGGATCGCGGAATTAAGTACTCGCGTAATATAAGGAATTTACAGTATATATGGTACATGTATGGGCCTAAAATGGCCCCCTAAAATGAATATCATCATTTTACAGAAATTCTTTGTTTTCTTTGTACAGATGTACGGTATATGTGATGTTTTTACTTAATGTTCATTTTGATTCAAGTGCCCACAATTTAGAAACATGGCATTGTAAAGACAACCTTTTCCCGCCATTTTTGCATTTTTAGCATAAAACAGCTTGTTTCCAAGCAGTTTTTCTTTCAGAAAACATAGAGCGCATGCTTGAACAAACAAAATATTTTAATCAGAGATGTATCTAGCCAAGACTTATAAGTGACAAAATATTTTTCCTTGTTCAAGCATGCGCTCTATATTTCCCTTTCATATAAAGATGAGAAAAATGTCAATTTTTGACTGATTTTGATTGAATTATAGAAATAGCGTCACTTCTGACGTCATATACTGCAAGTGAGTGCAAATAAATCATCAAATAAATATGTGAAAAAAATAATTTATATCAACTCTTCTAAAATAGACATAACATTTTATTGCACTCAAAACACTTTAAAAAATGACGAATTATGGGGGCCAAATTTAACTCATATCATATTTAGTTCTTTTTCTGTTCAAAAGCGTGTCTAACAAATTACATGGACCCCCGCAAACATCTGTATTATAGTACTGCATGGGGATACTTTTGAGATCATTATACATTTGAATCACAAGATTTTGATTTAATCGTCATTACCAGAAAGATAGTTTTCCTGAATGGAGCTGTTTTTATCTGCTTCCTGCTTGCTGGGAGAAAGTGAGTTGCTGGAGAACTCTCTCTTCAAAAGGCTGGATTTAGAGTCAGTGTCCCCATCTATTTTCTCCATATCCAAGGAATCTGAACTATTCTCACTGCTTTCCTTTAATTTCATTTCTCTTTCTGAAATTTGAGAATGAATCACTTTTAAAATGATGCCACATCAATAAATGTAGAAACATGAAACATGCATTCCATAGAATTTGCAGAAGCCAACTTTTTGTGGACTATAAATTTTAAAAATGTAAGTTCATTATAAAGTTCAATGGAATATGGTAATTGTGTGGACTTTTTAATATAATACAATTCAATAATACAGAGTGAGACTGTGTTTCACAATTTGTTGAGGATATATTTAAATTGTGCGCCAACGGTACACACCGAAACAAAATATTAAGCCACATACCATAAAGAATATGATTCTACAAGAAACATTCAGATGCATGTACATTGAACACATAGCCACCATTTGCACTATTTCCAAAAATATTTATTGTGAAGACAAAAAAAAGAAAAGAAAAGAAGAAGCCCAAAACATGAAGATACTCACTCTCTAAAAATGAAGGATCAATCTCCTTCACTATATCTTTGTATTTATGTTTGCAGAGAACCTCTAGAAAGATATTGAACCAATTTCTATGAAATCGCCATATATTATCAATAAGGACGATGGTCGCTGATGACTCTCCATTGTGTTCCTCATCACGCCTCACTGCGTCAAACGTCTCTCTGTTTAAGACTTTTTGGGCAAACAAATCCACAAGGATTTCACTTGGCTTCAGCTTTTTGTAGATGACGTGGGCAAAAATGTCAATGAGACGGGCCTGTGTTGTGTAAATTGCTGTGTTAATTATTTCCTGTTTCTCTAAAACCTTTGCAACATATTCAAAATCTGAAAATAGAATGAAAATCAACAACTAACTTATCCACCAATACTAACAATTGCTTTTTTTCTCCTAATATAACTGGTACCTATACACAGCAAGAGCTAGGCCCATGTGCCACACCACTCACTTGAGAACCATTGTAAATTTATAAGCTTTGATCCAAGGAGCCTTAGGAAAAACTTGTCATCCATAATATCTTGTAGTAAAAAGCTTTGTAAGTACTTTTTATGAAGACACACGTAAAATTCAAATACATGTCTAAACAAGAGAAGTAGTGCTGAAACGATTACCATAAATCAGTATTCGAATATTCGTGAGTGCTATTTGATTCGTATTCGAATATTCGTAGATGTCAAAGACAAGGTATTAAGTTTTTATTACTAAGTGGGTGTTTGTGTAGACTGCTTAAACATGTCGGTTCGAAGTTGCCACTTAACGCATGAGTATCCATTGAATTGGGTGTGCATTTATTTTTTAAGCAAATAATAATATACTGATATTTTTTTTTAATTTCCTTTAAATACAATCAAAAGATTTATTACTTCTTTAATAATATACTGCAGTCCTGACTCCTGTGTGAGACCAAACGTAACTTCGTAAGTCAGTCCAAATATTTCCGCCATGTTTGATATAGTATTAAATAGAAAACTGATAACGCTTATAGTTCCGGAAATGTTCTGTTTATTTGAAGAAAAAAAACAAATTATATCGACGTGTAATTTTAAAAAAAAACCTTTGATGTACCTTTCGATATTAACTCTCCGTAGCTCACACTCCTTCAAACATTTAAGCAAATTATTTCTTCAGCGTCTATTATGAATTGATAAATCCAGAATGTTTGTCTCCGTTCGATGTAAACCATGCTTTTACTTTCAAGGTAAACTAGCATGGCGGAAGAGTCAATTACTGGGTTAAGTACGGTAATAGATTCTACCAAGCATGGCAGTCATAGATGGCTTGTCTTTCTTTCGATCAAAGTAAAATTTTCCAGCTTCTCCTTTCCATTGTAACGAAATAACACGATGCTGCTTAGTTAACAATGGTTAATATGGGTGTTAGACATGTGATCGAATATTCGAATGCTAAATATACATTCGAATATTAGAAATTTACTATTCATTCGCGAATATTCGAACATTCGTTTCAGCACTAAAGAGAAGTATATATGCCTTAATGAGGCAAATTTAAAAACGATAGGAAACCATGTATTCTTAACTTCAAGTTCTACTTGACCTCTTTTAATTAATTAAATGACAATCTGAAAAATCCACTGAGTATTTTGTTATGCAAACACGTTGAATGCATGCCATTTCTGTCAAACATGTGATATATTTAAATGACTATGACATATGCATCTTTAAAAATACACTTAATCGAAAGGGCAATCAAACAATCATTATTATAAGTAAAAGGTAAGTTCATATCGTCTTTTAAAAGTAAAAAAATATAGTTTGATCCTTGACTTTTGACCATGTGGTATTAACATCAGCAAGGGTCATCAAATTCTCTCAGGATACCTGTGAACCAATTTTTAAAGTCTGGTATGCCAATCTAGTGTTCTCAAGATTTAAAACAGGCAAGTATTTTCTTCTTTCCCAAGATTTGATCTTTGACCCTTGACCTTGTAACCTAAAATTCAATTGAGGTCATCTACTTCTTTTTCCATAAGGGGCATAAGAAAGGTATATATACGTACCATAAGAAGTAACCCTGTATTGCATACCTGCATTTTTTATAGCATCAACAAAGCGGAACCAACGATCACGATGGCTGACTTTTTTTTCCAAAACTTTCAAAAACAAATCCATGCCAGCCTCTGGCCCGTCAATTTTTGAAGTATTCTTTATTTTGTTTCTTTCTCCTGTAAAAGAAAAACACTTTCATTATTTATCAATATTACACATAATTCAATTATCATAAAATTCTGTTAGGCTGATGAGGGCAAACAAAAGACACATGGATAAAGTGCATTTAGCCTATAAGCAGAGGCAGACACCATGCAAGCAATCATGTATTTAAACTTAAGTACATTAGTCATATAAGAACACCATCAAACTTTTGTCAAAAACTGATAAAATATGTGTACCTTGGCTATCAATTATATCTCTGAGCTGAGGAAGTAATGGGACACAATCCACACATTTAACAATCATGGGCCTGTACAACCGTATGAAATGTGGAACCTCATCCTCATCTTCTGGCTCCAGGGAGGACAGCATGTAATCAGGATTGTCCAGACTTGGATAATGGTCAACAGCTTTCATGGAACAAATGGCTGGTGCCTGGTGTAATTTGGACGGTACCTGCAAGGCCATGGCCTGACCACTAGTCTGTGGGGATAATTCTTTTTTACTTTTGGAATCAATTGGTTCTACAGCATCTCTTGGACTCGGCTCCTCTTTGAACAGAGAACTCCCTAATTTTTCACCCTCTCCAAGAAAACTACATTTGTCCTGCATACTCTGAGGATCAAGTTCAGAACAGCTGGGAAAACCAATGCTACTCGAGGCCATTTTTATCACGAGAGTGATATTTCTTAAAATTACAACAGTACAGCTATAAATTAATTAACAAGGAATCTTTCATCAATCCCAGTGGTTTGAATTCTCAGGTAAGAATATACCAAAATTAATCACAACTCAGCAATCCCTTTACATCAGTTGTTATTTTAAACTGTGTAAGAAATCCGAAAAACTTTTAAAACTTTCCATGAAATTCTCCTTTTGCTTTCTTTTTCACACTTTCACTTTGATGTGCCAAGTTATCTGTCAAATTTAGAAAGCGTTTCTTAAAAACTTTATGCAATAATATTTCATTCAATTAAATGTCAAAGAATGATGGGAATCTTACCCAAATTTGGCCAAAATATCACCAAAATTTTATGTGTCGATTCCATAGGGGGATTCCCATATCTATATTAAGACGTGTCAAATTCGTTGATTGGTGGTTTGCTTTCTCTTCATTTGACTGGTTCTTACTTGAAAATGAAGACAAGAACCAGATTTGGCGGGAAATATTGCGAATTTTGAAGAAACGGGCGTCGGAGCCGGGCGGGGGATACCAAAATACTTTATTTTATTATATTTACATTATCCAGTGTCTTTGCCCGTGATAACATTACGTATCAATTTTGTACTATATAACCCATAATACAAATGACGCCAAATTGAGGCGCCAGCGGGGTTTGTTTATTTATATTTATACTCTGTCCCAAGATATTCTGGATTCACATTTAGCTTAATTGCTTGATATTTATAAATACCTCAGGATTCAAACGATGTTCATTCAAAAGTATGAAAAATTTCCAAGATTCCTCAGTCGAAACGCCCCTGTTAGCTTATCAGGTTTCAATACGATGCTAAAAAATGTGATGTCTACGGAGATTTTGTATTGCAGCACGCCCGGATGATAACGTTGAAAAATTGCGCGATGTATTCCGAGTGTATTCCGAATGGAGAAAAGATGTAAACATTCCCCATTATAAATCTCCGCAAGGAATCTTTTTTCGTTCCTGTGAATTTTTCCGAGTGAAAGATGATAATGTGTCAATGAAATTATCTTGGAAAATATCCCTTTCAACTATTTCAATTGCACTTCTTTCACAGGTATGTGTATTTTTAATAAAAATCGTCCAAATGTGCTGCATAAATATCTTGGGACAGACTATAAATATTTAATCGTACGATGGCCTAAAATTATACATGTATAAATATAAGTAATAAGGAATCATTCTTTGAATATTATGAGGTGATAATTTCGGTCGGGGCGTGATCAAATCTATCATAAAGCCTTCGGGATTTATTGGATTTGATCACGCCCCGACCAAAATTATCACCTCATAATACTCAATGAAGATTCCTTATTCCTTATTTATTTTTTTCTTTTCCTTGTCAAGATTTCTGATAAGTCAACCCCCCAGACACACACTTTCAATTTGCTTCCGAAGCCACTGATATTACAATACTGCGATACATTTGTATATTTAATGCTCAGTGTTAAACGAAGGAAAAACTATTATTGACATTATCAGGGACGTATATATCTATCTATACTACTATATTAAAATAATAGACTCGAATTTTTGGTCTTTAATACCGAGAAATCGGAAGAATAATGTCTTTTGTTTTATATATTTTAAACATCATTGGTACTTGAAGATTACCAATTTGTTTTTATTTTTTCTCAGTTAAGCTTCGTTAATTAATAATCAACGAAAATTCCTCGAAAAATCCCGGAAATCACCTGGATTTTTTGGATTTTACAATCTTGCGCTTGCGCAATACATTCACGCTAATTGGATCTTTTGTTTATGTTTCCACAATATCACATCTGTATGAATAAACTCAGATATGATGATACAAATACGGGTAAATTTCCACTGGACTTTTGCTATATATTCTGTTCATAATTTCTTATGAGAGAAAGTATAAAATAACAAATATACATTTCAACTAATTACTTACTTTTGTCTTCGTGATGACAAAAAATATTTGATTACATGCAAAAAAGTTGCATTATATTTGTTAGGAGAGTGAAGATAGAATATGTTTTATCGTAAAAATGAATAATGTCCTACGGACCCAGTTTGACAAAGAAAATACGAGTACGTTCGTGAAAAGGTGTTGGATTCTTCCATTCTATGAATTAATTTTTGAAAGGTATTTGCAGTCTCAAACAGGTTTGTTGTGATGAATACGACTGTTATTTTCAACGCAACTATATTAATGTTCTCCAAAATCGTTTTGGAGCGATTCTGCAATTTTCTGCTACATTACGGGTATAAGGGAGGCATTCTAACTGTGGTGAGGGCCTTTCCCGAGACACAGTTAGATTATTCAAACTAAGGAAAGTGTAGTGGAATTAATAGCATTATAGTAGGCGTATAGCTTTGTTATGTAAATGTCAATAATAAGGTGTGTCGATGTACCTATTTCGTAAATGTCCGATATGCAATGTCAACCCGTGCACGCATGGGTCAAAGTCTAGTATATACTAAGTATATACGTCCCTGACATTATCAACTCTCCAAACATTAAAACAGGAAAGAGTGTAACTTCCTGGAAAAAAAGAAAGGAAAAACTTCAACATACTTGATGATTTTATTTTATTTTGATATGTAAAAAGCAAATCTGGGTCAGCTGGTCAACTTCTAAGTCCAGACTCTCTTGCAAGGTGTTTCCACTCAAGTTGTTCACTGATGTTGGAGCTTCAAATGTATCTGGTTAAAAAAAATAAATATAAACACACTATTGATTCTGTCAGTGAAAAAAACCCCAAAATTAATCTTAAGTTTATGAAAAAGCCAACAGAGGTATAGAAAGCTTTAATTCCCTAGGCTTACTAGGTATCTTGTATACCACAAGCAACCATGAAAATCAGCTTTTAATTTTTTGACATCGTCACGAATTTAAAAATTCTACTGAACTATGCCATAATAAATGTAATTTTTATTCAAGTCTGGACTTCATTGCTGGCATAATCATAAAATTTTGGAAAACAAATTTTGAATAGGCAAAGGTTGAACTTTTTCCACTGTTGATAAGTTACTCTTGATTGAAATATGAATTCATAATTTTTTTTTTTACTGTCCATTACTGAACATTTCAACTGAAAATTTTTAATTCTGCGATATATTCAACAGGTCTAGGCAACCTCCGTTTTTGGAGGATAGATTTTATCCTCCAAAATTGGAGGATAGATGTTTGCGCCCCCTGGTGGATCTTTTCAGATGAAGGTCAATTAACTCTGTTTTTACAAAGGGAGTTAACTTTATAAAAATATCACCTTATTTAGCTATTAATAATTATATTTATTGATAATGTTCAATGCTAAGTGTTACACGAAGGAAAAACTATTTTTGGCATTATCAAATCCCCAAATATTAAAAGAGAAGAGTGTGTAATTTTCTGAAAATTAAGAAAGAAAAGACTTCAACATACCGTACTTGATATGCTTAGTGGGATGTATGTTAATTGTTTGCTGTATCAATTAATGACTTCCTGGTATATGCCAATGTATGATGGTATTGTCAATAAATAAATTTATGGAACATATTGAAATTCATGACCCGAATTCAAAATTACCAAAATAATCTGATGCTTTGAAATTTTACCATTGATGAATTGAATATTTTTGTACATGTATAATATACATGTATATTCTTAATTCTTATATGTAAAAAAGCGATGTCAGCCCACAATTTGTACAAGCCAGACTGAGTATATGCTTTAATCATTTATAAAGTGCAGGCAAAAACATGTGAAAGGGTCGTAAAACTTGTGGAAACTGGAATCATTGCTTTAATTTTATACAACTTAAGTAAATAAATGCTCGTCAAATATACATGAACATATATCAAACCCCAACCACCCCCCAACGTCAGGGTCCTGCGTCCACTTGTGGAACAGCGGCTATGAGTGGCAACGGCACGCCTGGCGTTGTGAGGATCCATAGCTTCAGAACTAGTCTGCATAGCTCACCAAAAACGCTGGTTGAGAGATCGAGTTTTTTGGAAAATGCATGACGTACAAGCACGTACATCTAAAAAAAATCATATAAACTTGGATGCGGAATGGCCGCTTACATATGTAACAAAAGAACATATTAACCGCCACACATGCATGATCTTAGCTTCAAAAGATAATAGAGAACTAATTTTATTCAGACTCGAAAACCCTAAACATGACTGAACAGCAAGCGATTAAATTAATTACTTTGAAAACAGGCTCAGCTCAAAAGGACGAGCCTATCACGTGATAGGCCTATTCCTTACATCACGTGCTAGCATAATGACGCGACGCGTAATAATTGTGACGTAACATTAAAAATTTGTCGATTTTGTATTGTGACGTCACAATAAAAGTTACAGGCTAGGATACCGTGTGTATTGTGATTTTCAATTTGATCATCATTAATCAATCATGCTTAAAAATTTTCTGAAAAGGTATGTATATGTAGATATCTTAAAATTTACTCATATTAAATCATTTCTGTAATCTTTCAATGTTATCATTTATACGTATAATTAATAAATGCATGGGCAACATAACTATACGTATGATGACTGTTCATCATAATATGGGCCTAATATAATTTGTAGAGAATAAAACCACACGAATTATTTAATCAATCAATCAAACGCTGATGTTAACAGGTACCGGTATACTAAGTAATCATTTACATTTTCATGTTGTTGTTGTTTTTCTTTTAGATTCGTTGGAGTTCCGATGTTTTCCACATCGTGGATTACGATGTTGAGTTGCGAGGTTAGACGCCAAGAAAAGGAGGACAGATTGCGTCAAGAATTTAAGAAGTTACAGTCTGATCAAAATGTCAAGCTCAACGCAAAGACCAGGATTAAATTCTACATGTTCCTGAAACCTGAAGGTACTCGTATTTAATGGAATATTAATATCAAACTATTCACCACTCTCTTGCAAGCCTTTAGAATTTATTCACTCGTGTCAACTATGGTGAATGGGAGAATAGTTGGGAATCAAAAACAATAACAAATGTTGTAGACAATTTCTGAAAAAGAATTTCCAAAAATTAAACTTGCCATTTTTCAAAAGTCATTTTTGAATTTGTTTTTATCTTTTATAGAATTATACGATGGACCACGGGTTAAAGACCAAACACCGTCTCAGATACAGGAAATGCTGGAAGTTATTTATGATAGAATGCAGTATTTTTAACAAGATCAAGACTGATGGACAGGGGCCATTCTTTTATGTATTAAACCAGACTGTATTTGCTTTACTTGTTGCGGCTTAAGACAATTGGAAATTAAGAGAATAATAGCAATATTATTGCAGAACTGTTAAGAGTGGCCAGAAGAAACGGCGAGGAATTGTTTTGTTTCCAGTTGATACAGAAGGTAGACTCTCCACGAGACCGTGCTGCAATCATCACAAAAAGCATATATTTCGATTCAGTTAACAATTCTTTAAAAACTTTTTTTTTTTCAAACTCTCAGCTCGTTTGACATATTGGTGTACTAGCAAGATTTAATTACAAGAAACTTTACATTTGCATGAAAAATATCGGGAAGAATCATGTAATGTTAAACAGATACATGTATCTCCACCCTCACTCAAACATTTCCTAAGTCTAATAATACTTCCACCTGATTACCCTTCCAGCCCACGTACGGGTTTTTGTTTATTTTTTCAAATCTCGCTACGTTCTTGTTTGAAAGTAAGGAAATAAAAATCTAAATAAAAATATTCAAAATGTTCTAACGTTTCATAGTACACTGTACGAGAATAAACAACAAAAGACAAAAATGGCGTTTTTGTTGAGTAGTTACTAGTATTTAAGTAACAAGAGGCTCAGATGCCTTGACAGTCACCCGAGTACCATAGCTCGTAGACAGACTTGTCAGGAAGTCTCAAGACATGTTTGCATTTTAAAGGGACATGGTCACGATTTTGGTCAAAAATTATTTTCCGATTTTAATGTTTACAATGCATCAGTAAGGCATTTTTAATAGTAATCAAAATTTGAATGTCATTCGTTGAGTTAAAAGCGAGTTACAGAGCTTAACATTCTTTGCTACGTATACAAAGCGTTTGTTTACATTTTGAATGTTGAAATGAAAATTCCAGACCAAAAATGAATGTGTTAAACGTTAGGAACTGTTTACCTATGATTGAAATGAATATAAAAAGATCGACAAATCAGCTAAAAAAATATTTTTAACTGGTATATTGAACCTATGTAAACAAAATACAGGAGCCTTGTTTAAATGACAAAGAATTGTGAGCTCTGTATCTTTCTTAAAACTCCATGAATGACTCTCAAATTTCATTTGATCATTAAGAATGGATTTTTAAAGCATTGTAAATAATAAAATTAGAAAAATATAATTTGGCAAAAATCGTGACCTTGCCCCTTTAAGCTTCATTTGTAGTCTAAACATAATCCAAGACTCCTCTGACTGTTACCCCCGCTTTTATAATTCAATCTTTGAATTATCAATTCATAAAGGGGGGGGGGGCAAGAATCGAAGGAATCTCGGATTATCTATTCCCTGGCTCCAGGGGACAAACATTGTAAACTTTTGGCAAAAAGAGACCTGTAGGCCTTTATGGTTACTTGTGAATGAGTAAAATATTAAAGTTTCTGTCTGAGAATGTTCTGATATTTAATAGCATTGGCACAGTTTTGTGATTGAAGTTGCACTAAAAAAGAATCCTCTTAAGCTATCAAAGCACTGTGAAGGTAAATGAATCAAATGAATTTACTATGGGTGACTGTGTACAATGTTACAAAATCACAATTTAAGAGGACATTATGGACATAATAACAAACTATTTAATTTATATCACCCACGACTGTAAAAGTACAAAAGAAAATGTTTTATAACCAATTGCCTGAAACCCTAACCAAGGGATAAAAAATCTCACAATTTTGGTAGAGGGCTTCATGGACATCATAATTATGTTTCAGTGAACCGAAATCTCTGCTCCTCATTTATGGGAAGCGGAGTGGAACGAAAACCCTTGACTAGCGAAGATGACTTTCAGTATTTTTTTTTTTCATGTTTATGTTTGATACCTACAGTATTTTTTTTAAGTGTTTCAATAGATTTCCTTGAATATTATCTTCTAGAATCTCTCAGTCTTTTCGTTTACATTGTTGTTGAAAACCCAAAACTAATACATTATATAACTTAGTTACTAATTTTAGGCATTTATTTAAAACACTTTTTGCCTCCGAGTCAGAAAAAAATAATTTGATACATAACATGCATGTAGTTGTATCGTTATTGAGAGAGTTTTAATGTTAAATTCGCAGGAAAATAAAATATACTCTCAAGATATTTAGAACATAACCCACTTTTTCATCCAACAGCAATCGCTAAATATTTTATTAAGTGATATTTTTAATCGTTAAGATGTTTTCTATGTTCACAGCGACATCACATTTAGATTGATAGCTTGGACAGCCAAAAACTAAAGAGATGTGATATTTGATTGGCACAAGACTTTTGATCAGCCAATGAAAAAGTGGGATATGTTCAAAGTAAGCTAGATCATATTAAGTAAAATTTATGCGATTAAGAAGGGGCCAGATCGCTTCGCTCCCTCCGCCCTGCTTAATCGCGTAAATTTTACTTAATATGATTTAATTAAAACATAGGAACACATACGGAAAAAGTTATGTTTGTAAAACGATTAAATTACCCTTACATGAATTGAAGAATATATGACTATACACAATTAAATACACAATTTATTACCGTTCCAATAAATATTGAATAACAAATTTATACAATTAACACCATACATGTACCTTATAAACATGAATTCAATCATGACCCCCCACCCCCCTCCTCCTCCAGAAAAAAGCAAAAACAAAATAAAAACCACAAACAAACCAGCAAACAAAACAAACCAAAAAAAAACAAACGAAAAAAAGATGGACAAATTATCTATAGAAGAAAGGCAAGAAAACAACAAATTAAATAAAATACCAATACATCTACTTTTTCTTTTAAAAAAAAAAGGGGGAGGGGTCAACGTCCTACAGTGATTTCACTTCGAGATATCAAGAACTTATATTTGAGCCATCGAGGTTCTTCTGTATATTGATACAAATTGATGTATGGACACCGACATCTTCAAAAAGTGTCAGACCGATTGCATGCATTTCGATTTTTTTTCAAAATTATAATATCAATCTGATGTATGAGCAGGAAAGTTATATATAATTATTTAAAATTTGAAATTTCATTTCACATTTGACCAAGAAGCATTTTTACCATCCATGTTCTTTACTCATAAAGTTTGGCACATTAGTCATAGTTATAATTATACTGTACATATGTTTATAATTAATAATAAATTTACAGTAAATAGAGCCATTAAACATCACACCAAATAAAACATAATACAAAATCACTTATTTTTCCAGAACATCAATAAAGATTATTCGCCTGCATAATAGTACACGAAGGCACTGTTTGTAAATGTGCTCTATATAACTTAGTTTTTTTGTCCAATGTGGGTTAAGTCAAAAATCAGAATTTGTCTTATGATCAATAGCAGCTCAACTCTAAACGTACTTTTTTCCTTGAATTCTCCTTTCAAAGTCATCTTGGGTCAGCGGAGGGACTGTAAATGGAGCTTTTTTCCACTTTGTTCTGGAATCACTGTTACCATCTTTGTCAATCATTTTTAATTTCTCGCATTTCAAAATACAGAACTGAGCTTTCTTATAGACGCTTACATTTCCTAACGAATCCCCACAGTTTTTGCAGTGTACTTTTCCTGCACCACAACTTATTAAATCATCTTCATAATATGGTTTAGCACAATTAACCTGGACATTCTCCAAAATGTCCTCATTTAAAGCTGCGTGGTGATTGTTTTGTATTTTCTTGATGTCAGTAGACATGCAGATCATGTTTTGACATGAGTTGCAAGTGATCTCGAATGCTCCCAAATTCGCTTGGGCAACCTTGCGGTTTTTGATAGCAACATCCCTAGTGACCTTCTCGGCCTGCTGGATTTCTCGGACTCGACGAAGCACCGCCTCTTCGTCTGTGCTTAGCTCCGCTCGTACTTTGTAGATGGCTCGGTTCATCATGGCCTCTCGTATTCGATTTCCCTCTTCCCTTTTTAGGGTTTTGCTGTTTTCTGAGGCTAAAACTACATAAATGCTGTTTTCTGATCTTCCTCTACCTGTATTATTCAATAGTGAGACAGATGAGATACACTGATTGGGAAAATTAAAAAAGGAGGGATCAATATTGTAGATATCGAAAGTAAATTTTAGCAGCTAAAGCATCATGGATCAAAAGAATAACAAATAAATGTAGTATAACATATGATAGCTTCAATGACATGTTACACGAAATGAAAATATCCGTATTTGAAATTATCAAAATGGCAGATACGAAAATTTGTAAAATACTACGTTTGCCTGTTTTTTATTGTGAAGTCTTCTCTACTTTTTATTTATGTAAAAAAGAGAAGAAATTTTGTAATTCAAAAAGAGATGAAATTCTGACAGAATGTATATGGTGTAATTCATTATTTGAATATAAAGGTCGGATTATTTGTTTTGTAAATTGGATAAAAAATGGTATTCTTTATGTTAAAGACATTTTTGATGAGAACGGAAAGATCTATGACATTTCTTATTTTATGAATAAATTGAGAAAGAAAAATTACAGTCTATGTGAATATGTAATGCTTAAACAAGCAATTAAGGAATCTATAAAACTATTAACCTTTTCAACTGCAAAACATGTAAAATATACTTGTTATTATTATAATTTCTTTAAAAAATTTGTAAAGTTTATTCATTCTTTGAAAAGCAATTTTTGTTATGATATACTGGTACTTTGTAAATACAAAATTTCTGTACCCTTTGTATGAATCAACGTGGGGAAAGCTTTTTGATCTTAAAACAATAGATTTCAACTGGGAAACAAATTATTACTCTAAAATTAAATGTATGAAAATAATATTGCAGAATTTAACATGGAAAACTATAGTCCTAGGTTTTTATAAAGATAATGATATTCTTACAGTTATGTTGAACGATCTTATATCTTTTGTATGTTTTACAATTTACAAATATAAAATGAAATGTAGATTTGATAATGAAATTATTTCAGAAAGAAACCTTATACAAAAACTAATACATGTATATGATCTTTGTTTACAAAATGATATTTTTAAATATGCGAAGAAATTTAGATCTTATAATAGGTTTACTAACTTAGGAAATTATTTGTGAATGAATATATTTAATATATGATGTACATGTTTCTTAATGAGACAGATCAATGCAATCATTTTCTACCCATGTGTGGATTTTTGAAACTACACATCCTGTCACAAAACAAACAAGAACAGTCTTATCTTCAAATTTTTTAACATATTCATCGCTCTTATATTTTGGACCAGACACAATAGGAAAATGAACATATCTGAATGAATAATAATTCTTTAAAGAAAAGTACCTCTTGACTGCACCATAGCAATCTCATTAGTCACATGATCGTATCGCACCACCAGACTACATTTCAGGATGTCCAGGCCCTCCTCGGCCACTGAGGTGGCTATGATAACTTTGTGGTTTCCATCTTTAAAGAGTTCTAAGGTTTCATCCTGTTGCACTTTTGTCATTCCTACAGAACTCAAATAATGTTACGTGATGGAAGCCATGAATCTAAGACTTTCCACAAATATTTTAACTAGCATTTATAGACAGTTATTATTTCATATTTACATCTGCAATAATCATAACACATGTTATGTGTGCATTGTTATACATGTATACAATCTTTGCACAAATTTACATTTTCATGAGAATCTTTTTAATCTTGATATTTCTAAGTTAATATCTTTCCGCAATGTTTGCAAGTTTTAAAAACGTTTGTTTCTATTCCCATGTTGAAATACACACGTAATTAGATATCATCATATACACTCTACATATGTGTTTGCGGTAATCTAATCTCATATGGTTTATCCTTAACAGAAATATAATAAATCATTCAAATTTCTCTCTCTCTCTTTTCTCTCTCTCTTTCTATCTCTCTGTTTTACCCCTATGTATCCCATTGACCATGAAGGTACATTATCAGTGATACCACAATAAACCCATATGGTCCCTCCATAACGATATCGCTTAAAACACATGTGATGTTTAGTGACACCAACTGGATGCCACTTAGATTCAATAAATATTTGCCAATTAATACATGTAATGCATATATAAGATTTAGTATCATTAGGGTTTATAACATAATTAATTAAATAAGGTTAAGGTTGGTTAAAAGTCTAGAGTGTATCATCTCTCCCCTTGGCCTAATCCGGCTCAATTTTCACCCTAAGATTGAGTGTCTTTGGGTTAAGGATGTGCTCTGACCTTGAACCATGTTTCTAGGTTTAGGTTAAGGTCACCGCAGATTTATATATGAAACCTTTATCCAGGGCATAGTTTCTCTCCTTTTAGCCCAATCTGACTCATACTTCAAACACAGGGTGTCTATGGTCAAAGGTTGTGCATTGACTTGGTGCCTTAATTAAAAAAAAAGTATGGAGTGTATGATGTTTGTAGGTCAATTGTCAAGGTCATATCAGATCAAGCAAAAAACTCTTTTTAAGAGCAAATATATACTCTTCACTCAGCCATATTTGGCTAATATTATACTTAAAAAGAGTTTTTGGTTAATGGTGCGCAGTGACCTTGAACCATGTCAATGCGAAAATCATAGCGGGTTTCTATAAAATCAATTTTAGACTGTAGGTTATTTCCTATTTGTTTAATCTTGCTATTAAAGGTTTTTAATTACTATTATTTATTAATTATTAATTATGACTTCAATTTGAGACACATACAGTTGCCTCTTTAAGATATTGTCCAGTTCTATAAAACATAAAATGAAAAGATTTGTACCAAATTGAAAGTTAAAGTACTGGATGTTAATGAAACTTCAAAAAAACATTTCTTGTTATAACATTATATAAGTTTATCTTCAATAAGTTATACATTATTGCTAATAATACATGTTTGTCAAATAATGGTAATTAACAGAAAAATTGAACATGTATCACATGAAATTTACGTTTCTTTTTTCTTTTCATATATTTTAACCTGTCGTTGATTTGTTTGCCCGATATCGGCGGTTGTTATTCCGCTCTGTAAAGTACCACCGAGAAATATAATTCAATGCTTTACGAATATTCATATTATAGATTTTACCATTTAGGAATGAAGATATTATAGACAAATTTATATGAGGTTTTCAATTGCAATTATTATTGGATTTCTTCATTACATGTAAAACGAACATGATCGGACCCAGAATATTTTTAGGAGGAGGGGAGAGGGTAAGGGAAAGCAATGTTTGCAGGGGAGATGGGTTCATGAGTTTATTTCGTATTTTTAAAACAATATCATCAATGTTAGATTATGTCAACTGAAGTGAACTTATGAAAAGACGCCCGAGTTTCAACATACGTTTTAAAAATATGATTTGCCCATCAAAGTGCTTGTTGAGCATCATTCTATAAATAGATTTGTGTGGGGAAAAATCACGAAAATTCATATTTTTTCTCTTTTTTAGATGGTCAATGTATTAGCTTTTATGTTTATGTTTTTATGTAAAATCTCCACAATGTGTAAAAATCAGAAATATCGTAATATTATTAGAGGGTCCACTCGGGGTTTGTTTTGGTTTTACTCGCGGTTTGCTTTTGGGGTCCTCATTAAATAGGAAGCAGACCCCCTTTTTTATCTAATTATCTTACTGCCTTGAATTCCCCCCTTGTATATTCCAAATAAACATGGTGCATCTGCTTCAGGGGTCTACTCTCTGGGATTACTATGAGTTTACTTGGGGGTTACTCTGGGTCTACTCTAGTAAACCTTGAGTAGGCCTAGGTTGGGTCTGATCGGTTCTGTATCTTCTGGATAATTGTATAGTTTTATGTTTAATATGAAAAGTAAATGAAATAATTTCTTTAAGGGCATACAAAGGGTAAAAAACCAAACTACATCATGGGAATGTTTAGAAAAAGAAATGTAAGCATCAATTGTAAACAAAGCAAACTTCAGAGATATAAGTAAACCAAATGTACACAGGTTTATTATTGATTTGCCAAATATTATGACCTTATTTGGCAAATCAATAATAAACCTGTGTACGTTTGGTTCACCTACTGGTATATCTCATCTCTGAAGTTTGCTTTGTTTACAATTGAAACAATCATAGCCGCCTCGGCGTCGGGACAAATTCTAATATGAGGCGAAATAATGCGATACCCTTTGTGTCGTTTGTTTTTAAAACAAATTTTGTACATACCTTTTTCATTGAAATATGGCTTAATTTTACTTTGGGTCCACTTAGGGCTTACTTTGGGTTTACTCGCAGTTTGCTTTCGGGGTCGTCTTTAAACATTGAAATGTGAAGCAGACCCCCTTTTTCATCTAATTATCTTACTGCCTTGAATTCCCACCCCTTGTATATTCAAAATATACATGTAGCGTCTGCCTCAGGGGTCTACTACTGATCGGGGTTTACTCTCTGTGTTTACTCTGGGTTTACTCTGGGTTTACTTGGGCTTTACTCTTGGAAAGTAAACCTAGGGTTTAGTGTGGGTTTACTTTCTGTTAGATTGGGTCTGATCGGTACTGTAGAACAAACGGATTATATATTGAAATACCTAAAAAATAGATATATTCAGATGACACTTGATTCAAATAAGACCGTCTTAAGATCAATTCCTACCGGAGGGTAAGTTTTGGTAACGCTTAATCATGCTAACATTGCGACAGGTTTTATCAATTCTCAATTCAAAAAAATATTGACGAGTTGCAAATACTTTGTTCTCTTAAATGTTGGGGTCGTATTATATCATTACATTAAAAAGATGCTTGAGTTTCTGATAGACAACATCTATGTAGTTTTTGGAAATCAAGTCTTCCAACAATCTGTTGGAATTCCTATGGGTACATATTGCGCCCCATTGTTAGCAGACCTATTTCTGTATTCGATATCGACTCGATATATTGCAGTGAACTTAAAATAAAAGACACCACTGAGTCTGCGTCATCTGTTACATATTTGGATATTTTACTGGACATGGACATTGATGGTAACCAAACAACAAAACTTTATGATAAACGCGATGACTTCAAATTTTATAGTCAACTTTCCTTACTTATGTAGCAATATACCTTCATCACCAGCATATGATGTTTTTGTTTCTCAATTAATTCGATACACAAGGGCATGCTCTTCGTATGAACAGTTTCTAAGGCGAGGCAAGCTACTGACAAACAAGTTGATAAAACAGGACTATCAACAGTCTCGTTTGAAGTAATCTTTTCGTAAGTTCTATGGTCGATATAACGACCTTGTCAGCAAATACAATCTTCTACTAGGTCGCAAGTTGACTGGCGTTTTTCATACTAATTGTTAGACCATAATTATTCACCTAATTGTCTACGGACTTTTCCGTTTTTCTCCGATTACTACAAAGAGCACACGGCGGGTGTGACCGGTCATCAGAGGATGCTCACGCCTCCATGGCACCTAAACCTACCTCAATTTTGTTTTAGAGGTCCGTGTTGCTCTGCTTTGAATTTGTATTTCGTTTTTTGTTTTTATGAGATGGTTAACAGTTTGTTGTTGTCATTTTTTCATAAAAAATATATTTTTTTTTCCTTTTCCGACTTAAATAGCAGAAAAATGAACAACAATTGTCATTAACCCATATAGCGACATATGAAAACCACTGTGATTTCTAATATCATTCTCTTTTAGGATTGAAATATCATATCCTTCCATGTTCTATAATTTGCCCTCTTACCTCCACTCTCTCTGTTGGCTTGAACACCAACGAATTGTTTCGGCTTTAGAATACTCAGTTCTTTAGTTTCATTCATATAAGTTTCTATGGCCTTCGCCAATTCCCTGGTCTTCACAAACACAATGACTCTGGCACCTGGATTCTCCCTAAAGTGTTCGCCAATAATATGCCTCAGAGTTGTTAATTTAGGATTTCCATTACTGCAGTATTCCAATATCGATTTTATTTCTGCAAAACATTAAAGCATCTTATAAGGTGACAATAAAGAAAACTCAATTCAACGGAAATTTATCATTTAAACATTGACTTGATATTTTAGATTTTCAACAATTACGCCTTTCTTTAAATTTAAAAACAATATACTTGCTAGCGACAAAACACAGAGCAACATATCGATAAAACCACTTCTCTGGTGTTAATTATTCTAAATTCTCCCAGAAATGAAAGAACAGTAATGTTCTCACCAATTATCTTCGGAACAGGAAAGCGGAGACGAGAAATAGGTTCATGAATACTTACCGTCAAACATACGCCTCATTTTGCGTTCTGTATCATCAGCTTTGACTGTGTGTTTCCATTTCTTAAACTCTTTGAAAATGTATGCGAGAGCATCAGATGGTCGAGCATCTTCATAGATTATCAACGCCTTGTTGTAGAGCTAAAGAAGAGGTTTGTATATACTAATGAAACATTATTTATGTTTATCACATCATTTATTCATAAAAAGAGGCATGTTGGTCATATTGTTGACAACATGGCTCACCTGAGTGATAGCAGCAGCTCTAGGCTCAGGTGAGCTAAAGACACACAAATATCTAAAAAGATTTGAATACCAGCATTGCAAGATGGACAAAATGAACAACTAGATCACCAGTACAACATACAACACCTTAATCTAATATACTTGCTTTACTATATTCAATACAATTTTAAACAAAAACAATTAATGATTAAGAACGTTAAAGCTGATAAGTATTCAGTCGCCATATTAGTTTCATTGCCCCTCTGTCACTGGGCTATATACATGTATAAAAGTCGAGAAAGTTACGGTCGGTTGCTTTCGAAACGAGGCAAACAGGTAGCACGGACTTCTCAACAGCTAAATGCATGATCTATACATTAAAGTAATATGCGTGTAAAAAGAAATAATGGAAACTATGATAAATGAGTAGTCTAAAATTAAAATATTGGTACTATAATCTCTCTCTCTCTCTCTCTCTCTCTCTCTCTCTCTTCATGCTGTCGTTTATTTTAAGGTTTCTAAAGAAAATATATAACATACTAGACTTTGACCCGTGTGTGAACGGGTTGACATTGCATATCGGACATTTACGTAAAAGGTACATCGACACACCTTATTATTGACATTTACATAACAAAGCTATAAGCCTACAATAATGCTATTTATTTCACTACACTTTCCCTAGTTTGAATAATCTAACTGTGTCTCGGGAAAGGCCCTCACCGCAGTTAGAATGCCTCCCTCATACCCGTAATGTAGCAGAAAATTGCAGAATCGCACCGGAACGATTTTGGAGAAAGTAAATGAAGTTCCCTTGAAAATAAGTTAAATTCATCACAACAAACCTTTTTGAGACTGCAAATACCTTTCAACTAAAAATTTTAATCCAAAGAATGGAAGAATTCAACACATTTTACCAACGTACACGTATTTTCTTTGTAAAACTGGGTCCGTAGTACATTATTCATTTTTACGATAAAACATATTCTATCTTCACTCTCCTAACAAATACAATGTTACTTTTTTGCATGAAATCAAATATTTTTTTGTCCTCACGAAGACACAAGTAAGTACTTACTAGTTGAAATGTATATTTGTTATTTTATACTTTCTCTCATAAGAAATCATTAAATTATATGAACAGAATATAAAGCAAAAGTCCAATGAAAATTTACCCGTATTTGTATTATCATTTCTGAGTTTATTCATGCAGATGTGATATTGTGGAAACATAAACTAACTAAAAGATCCGTTTAGCGTGAATGTATTGTGCAAGCGCAAGATTGTAAAATCCAAAATATCCAGGTGATTTCCGGGATTTTTTGAAGAATTTTCGTTGATAATTAATTAGAGAAGCTTAACTGAAAAAAAAATAAAAACAAATTGGTAATCCTCAAGTACCAATGATGTTTAAAATATATAAAACAAAAGACAATATTCTGCCGATTTCTCGGTATTAAAGACCAAAAATTCGAGTCTATTATTTTAATATAGTAGTATAGATAGATAATATCGGCCGGTATGAGAAGCCATTATCATTTGTAAACCAGTGCCTAATGTCAACGATTTACGTGATCGAAAATAATTAACATATTGATTAATCAGTAAGTAACAAACATAACCGATATTCCGATAATATTAAGTCCAGGGATCGAATCCTGTAAACCATCTTACATTAATAAATTTTTTTAAACAATGAGTATTATTTTGTTTTAGAAAATTAAATACCGTCACAATATATTTGACTTGTTTTTCTTCTCTGGATAGTAGATAAATTATTATTTCAGCTGTGACATTTTTGTTTAATAAATTCCCCCATTATTGATGTATATGCCACTTTTCACAGTTGCAGTTATTTTCCGTGACTTTCTTTTCAAACAATGCTGGCATATATTTCCTATATGTAGCATATTTCACCCCCTTGAAAAGTCAGCAATGTGGAACAGTGACTTTGTTGATATAAACTTCATGTCTACAAACATAACAAATTTCCGGTTAATTTGAATTTATTGTATAATAATACTATCTTAATCCAGACTATTACCTATTTTATGTCCTTTGGTTGAAATTTGCCCAGAGTGAAAAAATAACACCGAAGATATAACAATGACCAACCAAAAAGTATGATCAAGTCTTCAAATTAGATGAATTAATTTGAAAACATAAGATGTTTAAATAAAATATTGATAATGTTTAGCTTTTTTTTTTATAAAAATAAAGAACTTACATCTAGATATTTACGACAGGTTTCAAAAAACCTAACTACCACTTTGTTGTTGATCTTAGCCGTCTCTCGCCACAGCATACTGACCCACTGTGTGTATTGGTCACTGCCTTTCTCCAGGGGAGGCTTCAGCACTGTCTCGGGCTTCCTGACCTGTTCTAGATCTGCCAGGAAACCAGATTTATCTGTCACTTCAAAGATCATTGTATTCAGCTATGTAAATGTAAAGCTGTTTAACCAATTATGCTGAACTTTACAATGTTGTTTTTTTTACTACCCAGGTTATCAGTTTTTCCTAGGTTTACATCTTCTTCAAATTTGTTTTATCTTAATTACCTTTGAGAACGAGGATAAATTAATCACAAATAAGTGTGTTAATATATTATGTTAAGTGCATATTTAAATTAGTAAATCATAATTATAATCATACATTCCGAATTTTTTATATAATTTTCAATATCATCCATCAACTGCTTAAGTTTGTCTCCAAAGTTTTCATTTTCTCTTTTCTCCACTATGCACAGTTCTGGAAGAAAAATTTCATTTTTTTTTGTTACAATTGACATGCACTTTGCAAGCTTATTAATGTATAGCATACATAAGCTAGAGATACAAAGTTCTGGCACAATATACTGTTTTTGTCAATAAAATATATAGAATTTAAAAAAAAAAGAGTAAACGTTCTGACACAACTGTGTATTTCTTTATTAAATCTATGTTTTCCTATATTCAATGTTAAGGGGATGTGCGGCCAACTTGTACATTTAAGGATAAGAATTAAACATTAAGAAGTTAACATTTCTTGAACTGGCTTGCTTCTGCCCAAAACTGGCTAAACCTGTTGCCAAAAGATATAAAAGCAATAAATATGAGATTCTACATCTTGTTTTGCCTTTTTAATTACTTAAAACAGCTGTCGAATGGCTCAGCCACGGACTTATTTTTAAGATTTTAAAATCTCAAAAATATAAATATGGTGATTAAAGTACTTTTAAAAAAGATACATATTAAACAACGCATAAAATATCTCTCATACGTACTCTGTTTAGGTATGATTACATATTTTTCCAGTTCAGTTGTATTTTCAATAACAGTAGCTATGCTTTCAGCATCCATGTTTGCCATGATTTTCTCAATATGTCTTTTGGCTTCGACAATCATGGTAGCTCTTCCAACACCCACTGAAGCAGTCAATCCAAGTACCTACAAATAGTGACATGTTAATCTCAAAAACAACAAAGATTTATCACTTGGAAGTAATGCTGATTAACTTATCTAATTCAATAGCTAAACTGAATTATATACTGTGAATAAATGGCGTAATTATATTATTAAAAATTAAAATACCATTAAAATCATTGTTCGTTAAAACATTTATGCATATATTATATAACATTCGAAGCAAATTGCATCACAAAGATATTTATTTGTAAATTTAATATCTCAATAACGTTAGTCGAACTTTTGACTTTAAAATTTGAAATCAATGTTATGAAACTTAAATCACAGGTGAATAAAAAGGCATAATTTATTATTTATAAAGAGATACTTGATAAAGTACCATGGGTAAGGTTTTAGCCCTCTCTCTGTCCTGTAACTTGAGGTCCAGGTACCGATTCATTATCATGTTGTAGGAATGGTTGTCGTTGGTATGGTGACACTCATCAAAGACCATCAGAGAGAAATCGGTCACACTCACAATTCCATCTCTGAGAGCATTCAACAAAATCTGGGCTGTCACCACCAGCAAATCACGCCTGTTTATATATAAAGAACTGACATTATCTTCACACTTATTAAAGATCAGCCTTCTATCTAAATAATGTTTAAAATGTTAATGATTCATTAGCTCGCGTAACAAAAGAACGAAGAATTCACAACAGTTTAGAGCTTTGTAAAGAATAATATGAAATGTGTGATTCACAAAGAGTAATCTCAAAATAAGCAGATGACGACGAGATGAGAACAATATTAACAGGAATCATTAAAAATAACAATCATACCTTGCTATCCATTCATTCAAGGATTTCATTCTCTCGTTCCTCTGGGATTCCCCAGTGATGACCTTGACCTTGAATGGGAGATAGGTCATGCACTGCTTGCCTTGCTGCTCGGCCAGAGCACTCTGCTCCACCAGGAAAATCACTTTTGGATGTCTGATAGACTTGATAGTCTCCATGTGGTGCTGTAAAGAAAATCCAACCAAAATTGATATGATGTAAGTCAATTTTCAACCGATAACAAAATCAAGTGAAAGGCAATTTGACATATTAAGTATACAATATTAATTTAGGGAAAGAATTTGGAATATCACTATTTGTGCCTAGACCTGTGCCGTCATGATTGTACTTATAAAAAATATCTTGTAATATTATATGAAATAAAATCTAAATCATGAATTTTTTTTTGAAAAAAATATTAAGATGCTAGAACGATAAAAGTAAACAGAGGAAGCCAGAATGATACAAGTAAACAGAGGAAGCCACTTCTGAGCGGGTGTATATATATATATATATATATATATATATATATATATATATATATATATATATGTTTATATATATATATATCTGTGTGTGTGTGTGTGTATGTGTGTGTGTGTGTGTGTGTATATGAATAATTTTATTGATATTGATGAGTCACTAGATAATTTGAAAATTGATAAGTCATAAATTGTACGGATTTTTTTTTAAATTCCAATAAAAATTTCTTGCAATGTGGCTGCTTTGATTACTTTATCAAACTTTAATATCGTAGTAAATAAATATATCGTTGTACTTAAAAAGACTTAGTTTGAAAAGGATAACTAAGAAACATTGAATTCTTAAGATCTGTTGACAGGGCACTTTGTGATAGCTAAAATGATCTGTCATTAATTTTAATGAAAAAATTGCAAAAACGGCCAACTTTAGGTAATTAACTATGTGCTATCGATTTAGATTAATTCATAAAAGCAGAGCAACACGGGCCTCTAAATAGATAGAAGTGGGATCAGGTGCCTAGGAGGAGTAAGCATCCCCTACCGACCGGTCGCACCCGCCGTGCGCTTATTGTCAAGTTCATGAATAACAGAAGAAACCGTAGTAAGTCCGATCTATAAGTATATGTGTAATGGTCTAAAGAATATGAAAAACCTCAGTCAGCATGTTTCTTACTGAAACATTGTACTTGATGACAATGTCATTTTCATCGACCATAGAACTTGCGTGAGGATGATTTTAGTCGAGATTCTTGATATTCCTGTCCAACAACTTGTTTGTAAGTAGCTTGCCTCATTTAAGAAATTGTTCGTACGTAGAGCATACTTTCGCATAACGAATAAGCTGAAAGATATAAACCTTAGAAGCACGTGCTGAAGGTATATTGCTACTTAAGGAAATTTCATAATTAAAAATTAAACAACATGTACTTTGTATCATTTTGTTGTTTGGTATTTTTTTAAAAATAACAACATTTTGGATTTTGTATGTTACCTTAACTTTTTATATAAAGTATTATATAAAGTGTACATTCGTTGTATCAAAACTTGATAATATAGATGGCAAACGTTAGTGCTTTATGGTCTTGGTGATATACAGTGTCTCATAGTTTTACCTTTATAATACATAGTGCCACATGGGTTTTACCACTCCCTGTGGGAGCTACAATAATGGAATTCTTGCCCTCCAAAGACGGCCTAGCCAGCTCCATCTGATAACTTCTTAATTTTAGCTCCTCTTTTGGATTAACACTTTCTTCTTCGTCATCAGAATGATCCAAATAAATCCGCTCTTTTGATTCCAGCGAACTATCAGTGGTCAACTTTAACATTTTGAAGTCATCTTTTAACGGCAGGCTTCCGTCGTCTTCCACAGGCTTTCTCTCAGACAGAGGAGGCTCTTTTAGCGATTCAGCAATTTCCCGGAGTAACTCATTTATGCATTCTTCGTCCAGACTCTCTTCAGGAAAGTTTTCACTTATATTTGTCACAGATTCAGCAGCTTCTAAAGTTCCTAGTTTAAAAAACCCGAAATATGATGCTTAAATTCATAGAATATTTTCACATTTAAATCAAACTAACAACAGTAAAGTTCAAATGAAAATCTTATCAAATATTTTAACTGAAGTCCCAAGGTATATTTTTTTTGCAATTTTTGGACGATTAAATTATAAACCACTGTTACTTCTGAAAGTATTGATGAGAGTACAAAAATGTTTAAAGATATGAGTGTGGTAAATATTTTGCAGCCATAATACATGTATTTTGAACCCCTTCTACAATGGGAATTAAATAAAAGAGGGGGTTAAATATTTTCCGGCCATACCTGTACTCCCTCTCCAAAAGCAATTGTTTAGGGTTCAATATATTGTGACTATAACATTTTGAGCCCCTTCTCCAATGACAATGGCAAATGTTTGGGGGTTTATTATTTTGCGGCCAAAATATATTCTTAAATCTTGAATTTTTAATATATATATATATATATATATATATATATATATATATATATATATATATATATATATATATATATATATATGCAAGATTATAATGACCATAATTCAATAGCATGTTATCACTTCTAATTTTATTTTAAATAAGGCCGTGTACACTTATATATCTATAGTCTGTCCCAAGTTATTGCTCCATCACGTTTGATGATTTTTAATAAAAATACACATACCTGTGAAAGAAATACAGTTGAAATCGATGAAAGGGAATATATCCAAGATATCTTCATTGAACAATTTTCATTTTTCACACATAAAAGTTCACAGGAACGAAAACAAATTTCTTACAGAGATTAAAAATGGGAATTGTTTACATCTTTTCTCCATTCGGAAGTACTCGGGATATCTAGCGCATTTTTTTAACGTTATCATCCGGGCTTGTTAATGGCTGATGCAATGCTGATGCAATGCAAAAATTTCCGTAGACTTTTTATTTTGGGATGTGTATTGAAACCTGAAGCGGTAGAGGGGGCGTTTCAAAACAGATAATCTGGACATTTTTCATATTAGCGGATGAACGTAGTTTGAGCACAAAAGTATTTATGATTATCAATATCAAGAAAAAGTGGTGGAAGCAAAAACTTGGGACAGAGTATAATATATGTCTCGGATTAAATGTAACGGCTTTTGTTTTAAACCGTCGTTGTTATTGTATATTTGGAAAATATGATAAAAAACAATTTCAAAGCTCTTTTGTGCTATCTTAGATGCATTTCTTTCTTTAAAACCGACACAGACAGGAACATTAAATGGTATTGAAACTATACCACGAATGCATGACCCTGTTGCAAATTTATGTTTCATTTATCGTTTACTGTTTCATTAGATGTTTGGGTTTAAATGGGTCTGTTTGTGTACTGATATGTATAATAGATCATATGCGTTAGTTAAAATTGGTAGAATTGTCTGTGTGCATTATGATGCTCCACAAAACAATTAAATAATACATGAAAGCATGCCTTTTTAAGCCCACAGTATATAATTGCTTAAGGTAAATATAGGGCTGGTATTTAGGATACAGTCTAGCGTGTATGCATATTTAATATGTAATTACTAGAATTATTGTTTTTCCTGTTAAGAAATATTAATTCTATTCTATATACTGTAAATGTATTACATTTGGCTGTGTATTTTATTTAACGCTTTTGGTAGGATGCGGCTTCTGCTAAATCAAGTACATTGCTAAATGCCAATATCTATGTATAAGAATAATCACACTCAAGAATACGCTTATTCAAATTCACGCCAACTGGTTCAAAAACTATCGCACATGCCAAATATAATACATTAACAATATTGCTTGTTGGGATAGAGAGTAAGTTGTTTAAAAAAAAACCAATTTGTTTGGGTTTTTTTGAATTACCATTTTCTGTTATCTCTAGGAAATCTGAACTATTTTCGTAGCCTTCTTGATTCTTCATTTCACTTACTACAATTTAAAAGAAAACATAAGAATACTCAGTATTTATATTAACATTACATGCAGATATAAGATATCCTATGAAAGATATATCAATAAGGTTATTGCGAAAATTGAATACTTTACAGCTTTTTTAAACACTAGCGGTAAAAGTGTTTAAAATCAAGTTTGATATCGTATATTATAATCATGTATGACGGACGGATTTAAATATTTTGTTAAAAAGCATTTCATTCTCTGATTAGTGGAAATTTTTATTGCTTTAAAAAAAAATCAGTTTGTAAACTTAAAATATACAAGATACTAGTATCAATTACTAGTAACCTCTATCTGACTTGTTTATATCGTATCATTATTATGAAAAAGGAAGCTTATGTAAAAATGACTGCATATGATTCATTGATGAACTAAAGCACTTATGGTCTAAAAATCTTGGTTTCTTTAGGCAACTGACTTTAAACTTTACTTAATTATTGCAGTTTACTATGCATTTTTTATAGTACCCTATTTCAATGTTTTAATTACTTTCATATAAGATGTTCGTTCAAAAGAAAATTTTCTAGAAATTTTGTGCAAGAATGGTGACTAGATGGGGAAAAATTATTAAAAAAAATTATACAACTTTTTATAAGACTGGTAGTCAACAAACCTTCCTTTAGATCCACCAAATATTATATGAAGTATTTTTATCTAGTCTTAATCTATATTAAAGATTAAAAATTCCAAAACAGATTAAAATACACAGATGTTTTTTATTCAAGGATATTAAATTTATCTAATAATGGCTAGAACTATCCAGTCGTTTCAAAACGAATTAGTTTGCTATCTAATATAAAACTGTATACATGTTCATTTAATTTTGAGATAAACTTAATTAAAATAAGCAAGGGACAACACTGCTACGTTACATGATCGAACTCTCTTTTAAAACTTTAACCTGAAAGGATATCAAAATTCTTACCCTCCAAAAACGATGGATCTATCTCCATTACTAAATCTTTGTATTCATGCTTACAGAGGACTTCTAAAAAGAGTGAGTACCAATTTTCGTTGCATTTCCATATATTATCAATGAGAACTATCGTTGCCGATAATTCTCCTTTGTTTTGTTCCTCAAGCTTCACTGCTTCCAACATCTCCTTGTTCAAAACTTTTTTTGAGAACAAATCAACAATAATTTCGCTAGGCTTCAACTTTTTATACAGCTCACACGCAAAAACGTCAATCAGGCGTCTCTGCGTTGTGTAGATCTCCTTGTCGATTATGTCTTGTTTCTCCAAAGCCTTTGCAACATACATGAAATCTGAGTAAAATAAAAAACGTTAGTGACAATATTTCAAATCAGCATGTATATTTTCTTATTGATTTTTTTTATTGATACATGTATATTAAAGAAAATTGCACTATCGTTGAAAAATCACAATTTCCTTATTTTAATCCCCAGAAAAGATCCATACCGATAGAAAGCAAAAGTTTTGTTTGGTTTAAATCAATTTTTCAGGGAGCAAGACTGTATTTTTGTAACATGATGTTTCCCCCTTTTTTTACTTTAAAAATTTTGATTATTCATACTCATCCAAAGAGACCAGTAATAAAATTATTATAATATGACAACGGTAAGTGTACCTGCATCTTTTAAAGCACCAACAAAGCGATACCATCGATCGGGATGGTTAACTTTCCTTCCCAAATTTTCCAAAAACATTTCCATGCCAGCCTCTGGTCCATCACATTTTGATTTATTTTCAATCTTTCGCCTTTCTCCTGTATCAGTAAAACTTCCGTTAAGATAATATGTCAGAGAGAGAGAGAGAGAGAGAGAGAGAGAGAGAGAGAGAGAGAGAGAGAGAGAGAGAGAGAGAGACTCTTGGGATAAAGGAGAATAAACTGTTTAACTTTCAATAGATATATAATACTAAAATCATAATTTATATTCAAAAGCGTTTTTTAATAGTTTTTACGCATGCTATTCAAAGTGCTTTTAGTTCTTGATTTTTAATATCTGGCTTATATTGAGAACAGTATATTAATTATTTTAAGTATTTTGCACTAAAAGATATACGAGTAATGTAATAACTTAATTGTTAATAGTTTCTCGAGATAGCATGTACATATGTTATTCTTGATCTTAGAAAATGGTTTTATAGAAAGAAGGGTCAGTTTTTAACAAGCTTTCATTTTGCAGAAACAAAATAAAATCTCTAAAATATCTTCATTTTTTGGTGTGTTTGTCTCATAACAACAGTCCAGTGATTTTATGCTATATATTTATATAGTATAAGCCATAAAGCCATGTGTGCTTAGTTTGTAAAAGTGCTTTGGTCCGATTTTTTGGTTATAGCATCAAATAATTTTCCATACAATCCAATTATCTTAGAAAGTTATGGACTTTCTCCTAAAAAAAAAAAATAAAAATAATTTCTTTATGGGCAAACGAAAAAGCAAACCAAAATGCATCATGGGAATGTTTAGTAAAGGGAACCGATTGGTTTCTTCATCCGGTTAGGGTTTATTCACCTCACATATTATGTATCGATTGTAAACAAAGCAAACTTCAGAAATACTATCGAAAAAAAATATACTTATGTTAATTTGTATTTGCCTGAACAGTATGATTTTTTTCGCCAGGGGCGAATTTTAACATAAAGCGAAATAATGCGCCACCCCCTTGTGTCGTTTGTTTTTTAAAGCAAATTTTGTACATCATTTTTTTCATTGAATTATGGCCTAATTGACAGGGGAAACTACTGCAATGTCTGCAATGTCTATTATTATACACATAAATAGCATAATCGTTGTTTAAAAGCGTAATCAAAATTTGAAATAAAATACGACCAAACAGCTTTAATACATATTTTTTGTTATATTATCACATTGTACTTTTTAATTTCATTTACTAACAACGCTAATTTAAAAACGTAATTCATACAAATACATATATAGCATACATTGTTAATTACAATTTAAAAAAGACCACTTTTACAGCTATGATAAGACAAATTAGTACCTTGATCATCGAAGATGTCCCTCATTCGAGGAAGTAAGTGACTACACTCCACACATTTAACTATCATTGATTTGTACAACTGCACGTACGATGGAAACCTATCATCGTCTTGCTGAAGAGAAGAAGCTTTACTCGTATGAGAGTCAAAACTTCTGTTTCTGTCATCAGATTTCACTGAGCGAATCCTTGCCCCTTGGTTGAATTCAAACCGACAGTGTTCCATCTCTTCTAATTTTCTATTTCTAAATCAAAACATCTTCAAAATTGGTATATCCTTGTAGAGACTAGAGAAAGCACCAGATTTTTTTGTCCTTTTTAAGTTAAAAACTTTAGCTGTCCGATTAGAGTATATTTCTGATACTAAGACAATTAGATAAATCATTGAATAATTCCATTATAGAATGCAGCTGTCTAGTTAGGATCAAATATGTGGTTTGGACTCTCAAGGCCTACCACTAAAAATAGTCTGAAAGGGAGTTTCCAAATGTATATTTAGACTATCGCCTTTATGCGCCTAAATATAGCCATGCACGGAAACCACGTCTGTCTATAAATAAATCTTAGATTTTGAAACTATTTTTCGATTAAGCTGAATTTATGTAGCAATCGGATAAAGTTCTTTCATATTTTACCCCAAAAAATAAATTTGTATTCTTGCTAACAAATATGCATACAACAAATATCGTGTACAAAACTACGCAATTTACTAGTCATACCTTACCTCCAAGACACCAATAATACGGTTTAACTTAATATCTTAAGTCCATTGACAGTCAGGAATGTCGTACAAGCACTCTGCCTCTACTTCAGGGAAAGGAGAAAATGCAAAAAATTGGAAGGATAATCAAAAGAGGGACTCAAAATGGCGGTTTAAACCTTATGTGTTATAGATATAAGTAGAGGATGGTATTTACCTTTTAGTTATATTTAGCAACTTACTGATTTTTTTTGGTGCATGTTGTAGTTTAAGACATGCAAATCCACCTATTGACTAGTATAATCTAAGACGGGAATTAAAGCATTTCCTGAATTAAATTTGTTTCATTTCGTCTAAATTCAAATATTTTGATCTTTTTTCTTTTGTTTCATGTTGATATTTCATTTTTAATCTGTAAATGACAAGAAGCAATACGAATGAAATTTCGTTGATTTTTTTTAATTTTCAGCAGAACAGTTTGATACCATAGGTATGTATTTACATTAACTGTATTTTACAATTGCGCAAATAGTAAGATGGTATTTTTGATATAAACTTTAAAAAAAAATAGATAGCAAAAACATTTACATTGTAGGTTTATCACGCATGTTTTATTATCTCTCTTTCACCACGTGATCTATTTCTACCCTTTTTATCAATTACAAATCGATTAAGAGTCAAACTACTTCATTGACGTGGTGATAAAAAACAGACAAATTTATCTACTAGCACTCAACACAGGAAACACACTGCATAACGCTAAAAATTAAACGACATGATTTACTTAAACGAAATTTTTTTTTTCAATGCTATCGTCAAGATCTTACGAGATATAAAATTGAAATGACACAGTCATCAAAAGAACGTGAATAAACCAATTGTTTCTTTCACAAAAAACGAGTCAAATACGAGGACCTACAATGAACAAGATAAGGAGACAAGACAAAGTGCTTGGTTGGGGGAAAATGCATAGTGGCAAGCAGGTAAAACTCATGTTGTTTGCTGAAATCTTAAATCCACGGCTTTTAAGAAACAAAACATTGAAAAGTAAAACAAATAAGTATGAATTCTTTCTCAGAAATAAATTTCATAAATAGATGAATCCTATGAAAGATTTAACTACCAACATGATAATCTCGAACGATCTGTTACACACCAGTAACTTACAAAAAGTATTATAAATTTTTGTTTACTTTTGTTTCTTTTAATTGTTTGTTTTGTATCTTTTCACTTTTAAATAGGTTCATAATAGCTCCATAGAAACAATTGATCATAAAACTATCTTATGATATAACCGAGCAATAAAAAATCAAAATGTTGAAATTTTGTTTAATTGATGATTGTTACTTCACAATAAATACGATGTGTCTAGAAGTTTCTTAACATTAGTGTTGTTTAAAAATGATTATAGATCAAATCCTTTTAAGTTTTGTTGGTTAGAACAGTGAAAACGTGTTTTGAATCTTTTTTTATGATTGAAATAAGCAACTGAGTTAACACATACACACACCCAAACACAAATATTGGCAAATGGAATACGAGGGGAAAAAGACATATTATTATAATTCAAACCTTCAAATTTCTTGACGTGCATATTTTTATATTAAGAAAAATAACAAACAAATCAAAGTATTTCCTCTTGTTCTTCAACTGCTACTGAGGTATTGTAACCGGTGTAGAAAGTTAAAGTTAAGTAATTGCTTCCCGATCGTGGCAATAGAACTATTTAAATTTCTTTATCCATAATCAATAATCTTCAAAATATACCATTCCTGCATATAGCATTATTCCACGCATATTCCCATTAAATAATTAACCTCTATCTGCTCGAAATTGAACCACCTGAGCCCTTCATCTCTGTACAGTAAAACATCACAAAACAAATAGGTATGTTGCACTCTACCACTTTTGTGACTTTATTATTTAACTAAATTTGATTTGAAATGCTCAGAAAAATAACTATAGATGATTGATAAGTTTATAAATTAATCATAAACTTATGAATACATGTATTTGATTTATGCCATAATATTTTACAACTAAAATAATGCATAACTCCCATTACTCACGTAATCAATGATGTGATTGATTAGATAATTTATGCAAAACATAATCCTTGTGGTCTGAAAGCACCATGTAATTAATTAATTCAAATTAATCAAGTTCAGACCCCAAGGAGGGAGGGTGACAATTTTAAGTGGCAAAGTGCATTCCTATACCTTTAAAAGTGGACTAATATTTGCCAGGATATACAAATACTATTCATGCATGGGTAAGGATATATATATATATATATATATATATATATATATATATATATATATATATATATATATATATATATATATATATATATATACATTTGTCCAACCCATTCAAAGCTTTGACATGAAACTTGTTGAGAGTTGCTTGGTATGCTTTCATTAAGTAAAGCATATCCTTATTTAGCACTTGAATTGCAAGCTCATTCCTCATTTTACTTGAGAAGTTAAATTGATGTGCTCCTCCGTAACTTTGTTGTGTATAGAAAATCCATTCTGGAAATTGAATTTAAAACATTCTTCCCAGTGTCCCCATACTATACACCTTTCGTTCAGGTGAAGGTATCTACCCGGGACTGTTCGATTTTTCAGCTTCCTCGATTCAATGTTGTTTCTAATCTTCTTGAAAACATGCATGATATCTTGGATGAAGCACATCCTATGCTGGTGGAAGTAATGGATCACCTAACTGGAATCGCTGGTATTCCCTGGAAACAACATGGTAGCAAATAAGCGGTTTGTGGATGCACCCTCTGTCATAATGTAATCCACTGTAACATTCAAATCATCCAATAGTTCCACACATTTCCAAAAAGTGTTGTATAACTGGTGGGCAGTCGCAGGATTAGACCAAAAATATACAACTGGCCACCTATAAAACATGGAAGTGTGAGAAAAAAAAAATTAATTGGTTCCTTAATTGTACTGGTGTTATCTATATATAGGTGATGTTAATTTCATATCTGGTCAGTTATACTTGCCAATTTTTACGTACTAGATATAAAATTATGTGGTATATCTGCCTATAACTTATGTTGCATTATACAAGAAAGTTGTTTTCAAATTATAAGTAGGTTAAGTAATGTAAAATTATTTATTGTATGAATATTTTTACCTGAATCCAGTTAATCCAGAACGGCGTGTGTTGCCAGGTTGATTTTCCTCTTTCCAGAAGAGATGACCTCAATATTGTTATTTGTCGTATCCATATCGATGAAACCGACCAAGTTCCAAGTATCACCAGATTTAGTAATGATCAAATCATTTCATCTATTATTATGCCCCTATGTCGACCAAATTCTGACACTTTCTGTCTGTCCATTTTCTTTTTCATCCAAATTAAGTTGGCTTCGTTGAATCCCGGAATTTGCTTCGTTGAGTTTTTGTAGTACTGCTGGAGACGTTTAGAGGGGAGTTGTAGAAAATTGGATTTCCTTATGTCATTATAAGCTTGAGGTGAGCGTATATATAAAGTCAAACACAAGCTGATAATTTTTGGACCCTATCTTCTCTGATGAATATCCAAACCTTCTCTGCAGTTTTCTTACTGGGATTTTAAAAGAAATACAAAGTTTTCAGGAATATCTGTTTTCATCACAAAATTCAGTATTTCTTCCATGTCCTTGTGATTACTTTCATCTAACACAATGCTCGCTGTCTCGGGATCAACGCAATTAATTTCATCACTGTGTGGAGTGTTGGATTTGCCATCACTGTGTCGGGTGTTGGATTTGCCATCATTGTGTGGGACGTTGGATTTGGAATCACTGTGTGGAGAGTTGGATTTGCCATCACTCTGGTGAGCATCAGATTTGCCATCGCTGTTAGGAGCTTTGCACGTCTTTGTTGGAGCTTTACAGACTTTTTTGTTTTCTTTATGTTCGTCTTCTCCATGTTATCAGAAGGTTTGTGTTTCTTCTCTTTTTTCATTCTGGCATAAACTGAGTCACTGCAGGTTTTACAAATACTTTTTTTTTGGCTAGCCAGTCAACAATTTGTTTACAGGTTTTTTACCTCATAATTCTGGTTCTGTTAGCACTAAAGGAATTTGATAGTGTTTCCTCTGTAAAGCTGGGTGAGAAATGACTTTTATCTTTAGGCACACCTATACATAATGAAAGTGCTGCAACAAGATGTATCAGTCCATTGATGCTTGCTTGACTAATTGGATGGGAAATCCAGCAGAGAGTTTCACATTCATAAATTTCAACCAGGTGTCTTGTTTCACACCCAACTGTACAATATTGCTGTACATCATTGATTACCACATCAACAGGAAATTGAAATGTAAACATTGGTACTGTTTGCATTAGGATTCACATGTCAGGCAAAGAAAGATTGGCTTCACATTGACTTCTTTGGGGACGAGGGCCAAGATTTGGAAAAATAAGTTTTCTCTCTCCCTCTTGAAATATTTGTTGGGTTTGTGCTTCAAAAAGTCTCATCATTAATTTACTAAGGACGTCTGTGTTTGGTGCACTTATCTCAGCATTCTGTATGAAGAAGTCCTCACATGCACATGCTTATTTGTAAAATAATCAGTGTTCATTTTTGGAGAGAGGTGGTTAAACTATTGTTTCAGCAATGAGATGTAAAAGAGATATGAGAATAATATCTCATATACATGTATGTTTAGTGGTATTGTGTAATTCCAAACAGCTGTAATTATTGTATATTGTAGTAAAATTATAAAGGAGCTTAGTGTTCACATAAAGGCAACCACACGGATGACCAGCTTGCAGCTTGGTTCCCAATCCACAACTCTCCATCATTGGGCCGGAATAATGGATGGCAGGTTTACTCATGACAAACTTGAAGAACTTCTGAACAATGATGACAAATTTGCAGAGGCGAAAAAAAGAATTCAACAGACACAGTGCCTCATAAATGATGAAATAAGTATATGCTGTCTGCTAAAGTGTTCCACATGGTAGAATTTGTTTGTCGCCATGTAAATAAGACTGACAGTGTATTTGGAGGAATACAAGTATGTAAAATAAACAAAGGGAATTACTTTAAAGAAAGAAATCAAAGTATTTAATGATCAAATATGAATTTCGGCATAGAAGATTATAGCGCTGATGCTAATTTATGAGATTATTAGGTGTAATTATGATGATGCAGATGATGAGATTGTCACATTAAGTTTGTAACTTTTTTTTATAACTGCAGGTCATAGGATGTGGAGACTTTAAGCAACTGCCACCTGTTCCTAACTTAAGACGATGGCAGTTACTGCTTTCAAAGCAGTAGATTCTACTTAGCCTTTCCTCACCATATCAATATGAAAGAGGTATCGGCCTATAAATAATACACAGAGTTGAGCCTACATGTACATGTATTCATAGCATTTTAAAATTTCATTGCAAGAAAGTTTTTTCATATAAACTTAGGTTGTGCGACAGAGTGAGTTTCTGCTGATCAGAGCTGTTAACGAGCTTTGTGATGGATCTCCATCAGAAGAAACCATGCAGTTTGTAAGCAGTTTAGACAGGCCACTCAAAGTTCCAGACGAAGAAGTCACCAAGCTATTTGGGACTAATTTTGACACATGTGTTATTAACCAAGATATCCTGGAGGAGTTGCCCGGAGAAATGTTCTGCTTTAAAGTAAAAGATGAAGGTATACTGAAAGAGTTTTGAAATATAGATGAATCAGTGTTCAATTTAATTCAATTACCAGTAATTCACAATATTTTGTACAGGGTTGACAAATTTATATTTGCTTTAGCACTTTAAATATATGTACATGTAAGGGTATGTCAAAAATATGTATGTGTATATGTTAATTGGAAATGATCATTAAGTTATGATATGCTTTTAATAACAACTGGCCATGGTGTGCACTATTTATATGAAAGATATAATATAGTTCACTTACATAATATCTTAATATTATATATGTATATCATAAAACAGAATGCTCATATTACAGTCTTTTAATTATTGGTGACACTAAACTGCTAAAAAGAAATATTGCCCCATAGAATCTTCTGGAAAAGGAGGGAGCGAAAGTTATCTTTTAAAGAACATTGGAAATGGTTTAGTGAATGGACTGCGAAGAATTGTTCACAAAGTGGAGAGAGGAAGTCCACCAATCGTATATTTCAACGGGCACCTTGTGAAGGTAACAGAGACAAGGTTTAATGTATTTGACACAAGACAGCAGAAAACTTTGGCATGTAGAATACAGATACCGTTGATTTTAGCATTTGCCCTAACAGTGCATCGAGCACAAGGACAAACACTTCGATTTGTAGAAATCGACTCCTACTCCTTTTTTTCACCTGAACAGATGGGAGTAGCAGTGGGAAGAGCCACCAGTACAGATGGACTGCGTATTGTCAATCTAAATAGAAAAGCTGCTTACACCAAACATCCAGACGTTGTGTATGAATTTTATGATAGACATTTCTCAGATTTCTTAGACAACATGCTCTGCTGCGGTAAACACAGTCTCAATTTAAGTATCGATAATAATGCATCAGAAGACAACGATGATAGACCGAATTCATCTTCTACATTGACAATAGTGACCGACCCAGGAACTTCTTACCATGGTGAAGAATTACCACAACTAGAATTGTCTTGGGAGATAGGGAAATTCATCACAGAGCATGAGCCCCTGCCATTTATGGCAAATTTTACAGAATTTTTTTTTCAGTCGGATTCATTCAGAAAAAATTATAATTTTTCTGTATTTCAAAGTCCATGGACTGTTAAATGAAACATCCAAGTGTTCACAGCAATGAACACAAATGTACTCCAAGTTAAATGCATTTTGTACCAGTGATAAAAACATTTCCTCTCTGAAAACACTGTTTCTCACAGATATTTTCGACAAGCAACAAAGAATCTCTCAACAAAAATTCTGTTTTGGTTGATGGACAAAGAAATTTCAAAGAAATCAGATACCATTATTAGAAAGCAGACAGAAGAAACTACAAAAATTGAAATTTCTTCAGATTGATCAGCTGTGTGGAAAGGAAAAATTCACTATATCGCAGCAGGAGCCTGTATCCAGAGAATTGGAAAGAGAATTCTTGAGTCAGTACTTCGAAAAGTGGGGAAGACTTCAAAGAAAAACACAATTATTCGTAAACTTGAATATAAGACACAATCTCTCCTCAAAAACTTCCGAATAAGTGAACAAGATGTTACCAGTAATCAGGACAGTATGGCAGAGATTGAATTCAATCAAGGCCCATCTAGAGGACTCACCATTGTCTGTGACCCTGTATACAATTTTTTTTTGTTCAGTTAAATTCTGTTGTACAGAAGAACTTGACGCCAGAACATTTTCATTTATATCATGAAATTCTCCATAGCAAATGCAGAAATGCAGTGGATACAGACGACAGCTTAGCAGAGAAATGGATTTCTTTGTTCGGAAATTAAAACGATAATGAGATAGAAAATGAGACATTTACGACCCTCATTATGGAACATTTCCAGGATGTAACCGAGCACTTTGTGAGAATTTCTTTTATTGGTGCCTTAAGGAATTTCAAAAGAACAGTTCCTAGGGAAAAAAAGCTGGCACTGAGAACTAAAATTCAAGCACTGGGTGAGAGGGACAGTGCATCAGCAAAGAAATCAAAAGTCACTGTTGATACATGTACAGAGGAATGTGAAATCTACACATGCCAGTTATGCAATTTGGAATGCAGATGAGATCCAGCATTAACGCAAGACGAAAGTGTTGCTTGTGACAAGTGTAACTGTTGGTTCCACTACAAATGTGTCGGTTTAAAGGGCACTGAGAGTTTTCTTACCAGAGATAATTCAACCTGGTTTTGTACTAGTTGTTCAAATTAAGGAAAGGATCGTGGAAAAGGTCAAGGAAAGGGTCGTGGAATAGGTCAAGAGAGGGGTAGAAGAAAACGTTCCTAGGTCAACAAAGAAGTCTTAGAGTATAGAAGAGACTTGTATTGGGTAAAATCAAAATTAGTTTTGATTGTGTAATACTTTTGTGTATGTGAGAAATTTGCATATTGATATATGCCTACAATATAAATGACTGACATGCGACCAGTTCTTGCCGAGTACCATTTCTTTCCAGTACGTTGTGACGTCAGTTTTCGTATATATTTATATGTGTTGATAAAATTACGTCGCAATGAACTGGCGAGAATGATACTCGACAAGAACTGGTGGCAGCCAGTAGTGTTTCTCATCGTTAAAACATAATTTGACATTTATTATTTATTCATCATGTCTTTTGTATATCATAACATGTATTTCTAAAATGACAGCAATTGAGTGGCGAAGTGTAGGATTTATGCTTACAACACAGACATACTGTGATTGTTATTTTTCATTAAAAAACTCAGATAAAATGTGTATACACATGTACCTTAAAAAATATAAAATAGTCAATCACATGTGTCATTAACCTTATCAATAAATGAGAAATAAAGTCATAATAAATCAAAACCTAAGGGTAAAAATCTTTGCTCATGAGCTTGCTTTGCTTATTTTTTTTACTTTATTTCTGATATATTGATAAGACTGCCAACTCCTGTGATCCTTGGCATGCCATGGCTATAAATAAATTAAATCATGATAATATAAAAAAAAATTATTTGTTATTATAGAAATCATAAACCATTTACCATAAGGCAGCAGCAAAATGGTTCAACATAACGATATATCTCGGCAGCAGCTCGAAAGAAACTTCAGCAATTCGAGCAAATTCAAATTTTCCCGCACACCAACAGTAATTAGCTCCCATTTACTTTTAAATCCTATAAAATAAAAATAAAACAAAGCCAATATTGTCCTTGATTTATTAACGTAAATCATCTTTTGATTTTTAAGGACCTTTTAAATGCTTCAATGATTTTTTAAAACCTGTTAAATTTAAATAATATTTATTTATAATCTGCGCAGTCTCGGGGTGAATGTGACGTCACTACATGGATTCTCGGTAGATCGAATGTTGACAGAAATCTGAATAATTCGCCGATGAAGAGCCATAGGGGTTGAATTTTCCGAAGTTTAAGATAGAGTTAAGTTGTTTGACGCAAGTTCTCTTGATTTGTTATTGATCGGCGCGACAGCAGATTTGTGAAAAATCACGTTGCATTCCTGTTCGCTTCGAAGTTCATGGCTGGTTTTTACTTATTTTGACTCTGGTAATTATTTATTGATAAGATTGCCGACTCCTCTGCATAGCCTACATCCACTTCTCAAGAGAGAATACTGTGCTGTGATGGTTTCCAGTTCATCGGGGGATAAAGCTGGCGAAACCGCTTCCAAGTTCATTAATGTCCTACGTTTCTTTTGTTTTGAGACAGTTGATGGTTTTGCGAGAACTTCGCTTGTTTTTTTGTTTTTTTTTGGTGGCATACTTATTCTTGATGACGATAGAATAACTAAAATTATTGTTTAGTAAACAATTGTCAACATCCGGTCTGAAAAGAATCGGGAAATATATGATAAAACATGAAAATTCCGGAATACTTAAAATTGCACTTTTTTTTTTAATTTAAAAGTTTCTCTGTGTGTATAATTTTTTTTTGATTATTGTATAGCTTATTAAATATTAAATGACAGACCCTAGGAAAACATAAATAGAAAATACATGTAAAAATTAAATCCAATAACAATGCATACATGTAAAGTGTGGTATATACATTGTAATGTAATAAAATAAACCTCGGGAAGAAAAGAACAAAAAATTAAATATGTAAGCAAAACACGAATAAATTTATTGCAGTGAGACAAGCCTCAAGGAGGCTAAACAAATATGAAAAATCTCAGGAAAACACAAGTAAATTGTGTTGATTCCAGTGCAATGAGATCCGCCTCAGAGAGGCTAAACAAATATGAAAAATCTCAGGAAAGCACAAACAAATTGTGTTTATTCTAGTGCAATGAGATCCGCCTCAGGGAGGCAAAAAATAAATATGAAAAATCTCATGAAAACACACGTAAATTGTGTTAATTCCAGTGCAATGAGATCCGCCTTAGGGAGGCTAAACAAATATGAAACAATTAGAGTTATGTTACGATGTTTTACTTTTCCAATAAAACTCGCATCCTCGTGGAGAATGCCCGAAAAAGTGCGACCTACCACTCATCTATAAAATATCCTATGATTTGCTCTTGGGCCAAGATCCTCACAGTACGTAACATCCTTATTATGGAGGGTAATCGTGTTCAAAAATCCAGACTTATAAACTTTTAAATCCGAATATGCAATCGTGTTTGCGTGTGAGCCTAAGTATAAATGGATGTAATTTTGATCGTATAACCTATAAAACTCAGACATAAACACTTTAGAGTTTACCCCGCAGGCCTTCAATCTCATTTTTCCCACAGGTGCAGCTGTTGAATGCTGTTCGTTATCTAGAATCTACATGTAACCTGGCACTGTAATACACACTTTCTATCTTTAGTCTCTGCAATTGTATTTCCGTTTTCTGAAATAGCACGGCTGCCATGTTACAGATCGACAAAAGTTTGTCGAATTTTAACATGACCATATATGGAAACAGTGACGTCACCGATAGAAAAGGTTAGCTGCAGGTAAAGGCATGCCGTAATCGCCGGAATAGGGACGGAATAAGTAAAAGAATATATTAGGTAGGCCTATAATCATATTATCTCTGGATAACAACCTTTCTTAGGAAGTATGATTTTTCGGAAAAATAAATTATGAGCTTGGTGTATATCAAGAGAATGTATAAAAAGATGCAAGTGAAGAATTCGATCGGCTTCAGATATCTTCTTAGAACTGGAAAAAATACATATAATGACTTTGTTTGAATATACATGTAAATATTTATTAGAGTACATGCAACAAATTGTTTAAGTATAGAGCTCGGCTGAATAAAGAAAATATCTCCAAAAGCATCCTTATCTCTACCACAAAGTTGGGACAAGAACACCCCCCCCCCCCCCGGCGGAAAATTACACGGGGTCGACAAGTTGGTCAATTAAATAACTGAGATGCAAAGTTACCAAGAAGAAAAAAAAACAATATTTTAAGATATTGGTTTTGAGATTTTGATTAATATGAGACATAAGAAGCGAACCCACCCACCCCCTTATAAAAATATTTAAAAAATTCAATAGATAAGGTTAACTGTCGTGAAATTAGAATGTGTAAAATTATTTCTAAAAATGTTTCATTTGGCACTGTCGGCAATGAATAGGGAAAAAAGCCTATCATACAGGTGAAAATTGGCATTTTTTTTTATTTCAAGCAATAACCGGTATTACGGGATATGAATATAAACTGAATGTCGGTTCAATACAGACTCACTTAGTGAAGTTGGATGATGAAAATTTTTTAGGAGAGCTATTATATATAATACAGCTTTACAGTCGCTTGTGAAGATGTACTGTTTACCATAGCGCAGGTACTTAGTTTTGTAAAATGATCGTCAATACAGTTTATTTTAAAATATTTTTGATTATTTTAAAAACTCTACCAGTTCATAAACGATCAATTTCATCTGACCCACCCCGTTCCTTCATTTCAGAAATCCAATTATACCCTTTTGTTACTATTTCTTCAAAACCTTTCAATATTTCACAAAACTTTGTTCTTTAATTATTTATAATAAAGCATCTTTTTATAAGAGTTTTAGGTTGTTTTGTTATTTATCTTCTACTTGCACAATAAAATCATTTTGATATTTATAAAAAAGTATAAATACATGTATAGTTACATACATTTTTTCCGCGAAAAAATATCAAATCTTTGCAAGTCGTTTATTTTCTAACCAATTCAGAAAAATAAAAAGAGAAAAGCTGTCAATGTGACAACAGACCGAGTTTTCCTTTGTGTGAACAGTGTCCATAATCCATTTGTCAATTGATAAATACTACCTATCCAGAGAAATGGGGTACTCTATATGCAATATTGTTGCCAAAAATGACTAAGTTCAACAGCTGGTTTTTTCCCCACAAATTATCAGAAATCAAAATTCTAGCAATTTGCATACCTCTGATATATGTATAATATGATCTGCAAGAGAACAACTATCTATCTTGAAAACTGTATGAGGAGTTATCGGTACGATAAAGGTTCCCTTTTGGCAGCCATCCGCCCGTCGGCCATTTTCACTAAATTTCAATAACCGAATTTTTCCTTTCGAAAACCTGGTTAAAAATTCTTTCAAAATTCTTAGAATTCAGAAGCAATGGAGCTACATGGGACCTCACGACGATCCCCGAACCCCATGCCGCTCAAAATATATTCACCCCCTTAGGGAATTTCTTGATCCGTCTAATTTCTAGAGAAGAGTACGCATAAACTTATATTTCATATCAAATTATTTTAGTGAAATATGATATCATTTCTTTTTAACCCTTATCGTTTAATACCACGAGAATTATATTACTGAAATTAGCGCATTTGTCAAATCGGCAACGATTTTTATAATATTCATGAACCTCTTCCTGTTTGGTCCAGTTTCAATTACCTCCTAATTTTTCTAAATATAATACAGGTATTTTCGATAGAAAAATAGTTTAGCTGAATATTATGGTTTTTTTCATTCCGGCGATTACGACATGCTTTTTCCCCGCAGCAAGGCAGTTGCCATATAAGGTCATGTCAAAATTCGACAAACTTGTAGACTTTACATTTGTCAATTTGTATAATGTCAAATGTGCTATTGTCGATTCTGAAGATACAAAGCAGAAACTCCGGATTGAAAGTGTGCAAAGTTGAAGCTTTGATTAATTAATGAAAACAATAAAGCTGCAAAATGTGCATTATACGAAGGAAATGAGTCAAATCTTACATGTTGATACCCGAGTTTTAAGGTTACACGATCAGAATAACACACTTTTATACTTAGGCTCACACACCAACACGATAGCATATTCACAATTACATGCTAACTTGTCTGGATTTTTTAACACAATTGCCCTCCATACCTCATTACTTACTAGGAATTGTTGAAAGCGGCACACAATAGAATGACCCAATATATTAAGTACTTTATTGGGCTCCATAAGTAAAATAAAACAAAAATATAAACCTTACCGCTTTAAAGATCGCTTTGAAAATTTTCAATGCTTAGAGATCAGCGTCCTGAAAGAAAATGAGAACCCACGCTATTAAAATGACGCTCCCAAAATTTTACCGCGAAATAAATTTATTGGTTACATCCGGCGACGTTGGTTTTGTGTCCATTTATGAAGATGCTGTATAACTTTGACAATACCGCAGGAAAGATAACTCTCGCGAACTTAACAGAAATTTTCAATATGCATAAAATATCTTAAGAACTCTTAAAATTCTTTTATACAAGCACTATACTTCGTAGAAATATTTAGAAAAAAGAAAGACGTAAAAACACGTACATCTAAAAAACATAATGTAAACTTGGATGCGAAATGGCCGTGTACATATGTTACAAATGAACATTTTTACCGCCATACATGCATGATCTTAGCTTCAAAAATTAATAATAGAAAACTAATTTTATTCAGCCTTAAAAATCCTGAACATGACTAAACAGCAAGCAAATTAAAAACAGACTCAGCTCAAAAGGATGAGCCTAATACGTAATAGGCCTACTTCCATTACTTGTTAGCATGATGACGCGACGCGTAATAATTGTGACGTAACATTAAAAATTTGTCGATTTTGTTGATTGTGACGTCACAATAAAGTGAAAGGCTAGGATGAATTGTGTACATTGGGATTTTCAATTTGATCATCATTTATTTTGATCAATCATGTTTAAAGATTTTATGAAAAGGTATGCATATGTAGATATCTTAAAATTTACTCATAATAATTTCTGTAATCTTTCAATGTTATCATTGATATGTACAATTGATCAATGTATGCGAAACTTAACTATACATATGGTAACTGTTCATCATAATATGGGCCTAATATAATTTGTAAAGAATAAACCACACGAATTATTTAATTAATCAATGAAAGGCTGATGTTAATAGGTACCGGTATACATGTACTAAGTAATCATTTACATTTTCATGTTGTTGTTGTTGTTTTTGTTTTTTGTAGAATCGTTGGAGTTCCGATGTTTTCCACATCGTGGATCACGATGTTGAGTTGCGAGGTTAGACGCCAAGACAAGGAGGATAGATTGCGCCAAGAACTTCAGAAGTTTCAGTCAGATCAAAATGTCAAGCTCGACGCAAAGACCAGGCTAAAGTTCTACCAGTTCCTGAAACCCGAAGGTAAATTTATTATCAAAGGATTCATTAGCTTTGCAAGCGTTTCGGGTTTGCTTCATTCCCGTTGTTACAAAATAGGTAAAACATAAAACAGGTGCATACAAAAGAAAATGTATGCGATTTTTGGGAAAGAATTTTTCGAAAGTTTATTTATCTGGTCAATTTATGAAAGTAGCGTGTATTTTTTGTCTTTTATAGAAGTTTACGAGGGACCACGGGTTAAAGACCAAACACCGTCTCAAATACAAGAGATGCTGGAAGTAATTTATGATAGAATGCAGTACTTCTGATGAGGCCCAGGCTTATTACCATTCGTCTATTCTACCACTGAAATAGACGGCGTTTGCGATAATGGGCAAATGAAAATGAAGAGAGGATTATATTAATAACTGTTTTCACAAGAATGTTCTGCAGTACTTTTGGAATTGGCAAATTCTGGCAGTCAGAGAAACACCGAGGTTGTGAGGTTTTGCTTTTTTGCGATAAGATACAGATGTACAAGTGGAACAAATTTGATAACTTGGTTTTGCCGTAGACAAGACACAGAAGGACACTCTATCCTCTTTCTACCTGTATTATATCACCTTTAATTCCACTTACCCTGATTTTTTTAAGTCTAATATTTTTTTCCAATTTATGTTGAAGTTCAAAAGTACGCCAATGAACAACTAAAGATCAAAACTTGCGTTTTTTGTTTGATTTTACCCAATTTGTCAATACGAGCATTATCATGACATTTCTAAACATATGGCGGTTCACACATTCAATGCATGCATCATTCACTTCCGGTGATCCAGCCTCGTCCAAAGATTCGCCTTCGCCATTCTTACGAGGTGTTTTTCGCCTATTTGGGAATGGCTGGTGGGACTATTTGACAAACAGAAGACGTTCCTGGAGGTGAAAGGTCGGTAAAAGAGAAGGGCATATTTAATATGAGTAACCTGTTCAAATGTGTTTTTATTGATTATCACCTGTTCTTTATAAATAATTATTAATCAATGTCATCTATAAAAATATTAAGACACCTTTTATTTTTATTGATATTTAGTATTATACTAACCGCTGATTTTACTTTAATCTTGGTGACTCATAAATTCGTTTGTTGTCTCCCACATCTTTTAATTTGGTTTGACAGTTACCATGGTTACTAATATTCATTACATAATCTAACGAACTTTTGTCTCAAAATCATTTTGTCACTAACCTAGCGACTGACTTTTCTCATCATTCACCAGATAAAAAAAAGAACAACCCACAAACGTATCTCACCCTTGACAAGCGAAGATGCAAAATGGTTGCACGAGATGTTCATAAAACTTCAAAAATCACATGTAGCAAAAATGAAGCTTGAGCATATTCTGTAAACACTTGATGTCTTTTTCAGTTTGATGAACCTCTGTGGAAAAAGTAAAAGAAACACATTTTTCTAATTGACAGAGTGTAGTTCTTTATTATTGTCAGGTACAATATGATAAAATTTTTATTTCTTTAAATTTGTCTTTAGTACATGGTCATGCAAGCATCGAGCTGAAATATATAAAAAGTTACCTTTTTAACAGTATTCAAATGATTAAAGTAGAAACATAACATTATTCACCGTAGCAAGAGAATGGTACAACAAAGCTAGCATTTTAGTATAATAATCGAAATCTACATGAATTTATGACTCCATTCATGCCTTTGTAACCCAGTGGAAGGGACCATGAATTCATCAATGACATGCAAAACACTGGAAGAAGACTGATAAACCAATAGGCCAATACTATAATAACAACACCATCATGGTTCCTTTGGTTGTGATGGACGTTACATTTAGGGTCAATTCTGATTAATACACTACTTTAACAGTTGGTCCAGTATTGACGTGGGTGTAAGAATGATAAATATCCCCAAAAATGATATAATTGGTCCGAATGCCACAGAGGTTTCTTTTTTTTAATCTGGAGTCTTTACAATCATAGATGACATATTGGAATTTAAACGGAAAAAATTCCAGAAAGGTCCTTGATAAATACAATACCATACACAATGGAAGATTTTTATGACCTCTTCCACGACCATGTTGACTTATCACTGTTTTCTATCTACAAGTTATACAAAGCTTTATTTAATTACTACAACTCATGTACGTTGTATTGTTATCCCATTTATGGTCATGTGCATTTAAAATTTAAGAGGAAAATCTTACAAAAAGGCTATTTAGAGTAAGAAAACCGCAATGTACAATCTTGTATTATCAAGATCTCAGCTACCGTTTATATGGTATATTACTCAAAGATACAACACAACATTGTTGGAAAAAAAAAGAAAAAAAAATGAGCGGCTTTCTTTTCTTTCTTTTCTCATCCGAATTCATTTAATATAATTGATATGACTTTGTAATGCAGGCAATATACTAGTATTCTGTAGGTTCTTTTATCGTGTAAAACTCAAAATCAGCAGTTATGTAGAAAAAATCAAGCAAATATCATTTTGCAAGAACTTTAATTCCTTCAACTATTAAGCTTTTTAATAATCTTAGTGACGATGTAAAGACTCTCTCTCACTTCCAATTAAAAAAAAGAGCTTAAAAGCTTGGGAGGAACGAGTTCTTGTAAATATTTCAATGTCGGTAGCAACTTAAAAATAAAGCTAGAAATCTTAATTCGTACTTAAAAAGTCATTTTTATCAGATGAACAGCTACATGTATGTGAAAAATGTGGTTATTATATAAAAGACAGTAATTTATGCAGTGTCCATATTATTATTTTGAACTAAATAGACTTGTAAATAAACTAACTGATAATATTGGTGTTGGATTTGAACTTGAAACTCTAGTAAGGGGAAAATCAAATATTTTGATCAAATTCCTTTTTTTTTATTTTTTATTTGAATGTTTTTATGCATACTCCTATTAAATTGTGACTTATATATTAAAATGTATACTAATGAATTGTAACTTGGCCTGCTTATACAAGGAGAGGAATAACATAAGCATAGTCTGTTTTCTAATTCTTATTATTAAATCAATCCATTGAAATATATTTAAACCATCTGTGAAGTCGTTTTTCTAAATAATGACCATCTCCCCTTCCCTTGTCTTGATTAATATTTGCGAAAGATGTAAATGTTACCGTTAACTTCTCAAGAATGTTTTGATATAACCAAGTTAGGTTGTGAGTAACTTTGACTTATCGATATATTTTTAAAAAAAAATAAGATTATGCAAAATTCACCTATTAACATCAAGGTTATGAGCAATTGTGTGACTACTAGTATGCGTTCGTTGTTTAAAATATGAAAAGATATTCAGACCGATAATTACTGAAGTGTGTTCGTTGTAAAAAAAAAAAATCAACGTATTTTTATATTAATTATCATTAGACAAAAAAGAAATCACTCTTAACTATTCAATTTTTTATTAGTATAAACAAACAAACAATCAAATAAATAATTCATTCTGTATTTAAAATACAAAATAAAACTTCGCTGATCAACAGCCATATAAATTCTCGAGCCAGCTCGATGATATCATAAAACGAAAAATAATGTAAACGCTGTTCATGCAAAAATATCAAAACAACAAATGAATATGATATACAATGAAACAGCAAGCATTGGCGATCGGGACAGAAATGCCGCTACTTTTTTGGTCGTCGAACTTCTTGGAAAGCGATTTGTTGAAGAGCAGAGTCTTCGACCAGTAAGCACTATTTCAGACAAGCAATAGTGAAATCCAGTAGTTGTCAATGGTGTGACGGAAGCTATCTAGAGAGAGCATGGTACCCTGTGTTCAAAACATCAGCACGACAGTTGTTGCTCATTTTGACTGTAGTATCCTTTACTATCTTTAAAAGGCGAATCGCCCCAACCTGTAAAGAGAGAGAGAGAGAGGAAACAATTAAGTTGATTGAAATCACCCACATACAGCATAGCTACCATGTTACCATTACTGCTAGATAAATTCCCCTTTAAATGGACATCGTAGGTAACACTAGCAGATTTGTTCTTAAAGACAGTAATTTGGCACCAAAGGTAAATGCCAGATTCATTTATTGACGTGTTCGGCTCTTAAAAGGCAAACAGAAAGTCTCCCCTCAATAAATAGCCAAGGTTACTATGTGCGGGGGTGATGACAAATGGTCGCTAACTATGTCAACAAAAGCTGCCTATCTGCGATGGATTGAAAGGGTCATCCAGTAAATAGTGTGGACGCCCTAGAGTGTCATTTCTCCGAGAGTTTAACATCTCCAGAGTCACTAACGTTTACTAACTCATCAGTTAATCCACGATTCAATAAAAGGTTTCGTCGATTGCCTTTGTGGATTAGTGGCAGCAAGTTTTCCCTTTCTGTTTGTTCTCCTTTTAAGAAGGCATTGATTTTATTACGGAATTCGAGGAGTTTTTAAATTTTGATAACAACTTCAATGCGCGTAGTGATGCAATGATTTGTAATGTGACGTAAATATTCAACGTTGTTTCGTCACACTGTCTGGGATGGTGACAGGACCATATCAATCAGAGTCATTTTTAAATGATTGTTAAAATAAGGTGTAACTAGGACTAAATGAAGTCAAAAATATTTAAAAGGATTTTTTTTTGCATTTTTATTTATAAAACCATGCAAGTACCCATACAAACAATATTTAAAAAACAATAAAACCCTAATTAACAAACAATATTTAAACAAAAAATAAAACTTGAGTTTAAAAAAAGGAAATTGCATAATTTTAAAACATCATGCATATTTCAATGAATGCACAGTATATTCATTTTTATTACATCTTTCAAATTGTGCAGTTGAAGTTTATTTGCGATGTAAAAATTGCATGTCATGTTTGATTTGGGGTTTTCTTACGTGTGAGAAAAAACTCGGATTTATAATATGCATTTAAAAAAAAATTCTTAATATTATAACAACATAATTTGATTTTGAAATAGACCAAAGAAATAATCAAAATTAATTTAGTAAGTAGATTGCCAGATTATTATAAAAAGGAAATCAATATCCACATACCCCATATTTATTATTTATAAATTATGTATAAAAAGATTATAATACCCAAATCGAATTAGAAATCCTTTGAGTATACATGCAACATATATCAAAACACTTGCATATCAAAATATTTCAAAATATTGTTTGCTGAAGTGTGAATGTTGTTTTTTTTTTCAATTTAGATTTAAATTTGATAAATAAAAGAACATTGCTACATTAATATATATGCGTAATATTAAACTCTATTTATAAACTGCTTAGAAAAATTGTAAATAATGCAAAAAATGTTACTACATGTATTAAAACATTGACACTTGAAATATTGATTTCAATGTTTCTTTTTAGAACATGTGGCAATTCCGTTTTATATTTTTAGCTATGATTACATCAATTCGAGTTTATTATCTTTCAACGTGTTACGAAATGTTACCTATTTATACTGCAGACTTCAGCAATATATTTTACATTTGTTAGATATTTTTAAAAATAAAAATACTCTAGATCACTTGTAAAATAATGCAAATGACTTATAAACTCGTTCTAACTATTGCCCAAAGGGATCAACTTGGTAAGCTTGTAAAGAAAGACAATAACCAGCACTTTATCACATACTGGTTATGTAAAACGTATGCTGACACACAAAATACTACACATACACATGTAATGACATCGTAACAAAATGCATTCTGGTATGCATTTTTAAGTAAGAAAATTCTAAACACTTAAATTACATCTGCACAAAAGTTAATTACTTATTTAATTTTGATAGCATTTTTTTTTATTTCTGTATATAAATTTAAGAACTTTGCACATCAAATCAAAATTAAGACAATTTAAAAAGGAAAAGAATTTTAAACAGAAATGAAATCAAACAAGCTTAATTAATAAAAATAAAAATTAATAAAACATACCACTTTTTCCAAACTCGTCGAAATTCTTTTGCGTTTTGCATCAAGTTCAGTAATTTTCTGCTGTTTTCTCGAATTTCATCTTGAGTCTTTCTTCTTTGAACTTGGGACGTTCTTCCAGGAATACTTCTCTTGTAAGTTGGTCGTTCTCCTTTTTCTATACATACTTCAGAGCAGAAGATGTCAATATAACAGCAAGAAACTCGAAATCCTTCATGTCTTTTAATGGCCCTAAGTTTTTTCCATGATTTCGAGGACAAAGTGACTTGCAGGCATGCAATAATAACAAGAGACAATTTCCAGAATTTCATCGTTATGTTTATAATACTGGCAAAAATACTATTTCTTTCGTGTAATTCACGAGTTACATACTATTCAAACGAGACTATCGGTATTTATACTCTGTATCTAACATTTCCGGCCGAAATTCCCTTATACGGTTAAGTGGGAGGGGCTTCAATGTGTGTTTGATATTTTCATTGGAGAACAAACAAACCCAAACTGTTGCTCTTTATGTGTTCAAATCAATTCCCTCTTATCAGAAGTGATTAAACAATGTACCACTAATTGAATCAAAATACACGCGTTCGATAAATTTTTCTGTGAAATTAATTTTAATGTCAAAAGAATCGAAGTGCCTGCCAATTTTGAAAAAGAATCACCATTCTAATATAACAAATCGGTATTACAAAAGGCCTCCCCGCCAAGGATTTTATTTGACCTTCGACGAAACATTTCAAATATTGCGGGGGTGTTGGGATATCTCAAGATTTACGATGCCTATTTAATAGGGGGATTAAATGATACCAGTTATTATAAAAGCGGTTATCAGTTTCCAGAGTATGGTAGCTGGGTGTTTCCTCAGTGAAGAATTATAAAAATCTTTTATGAACGTCCCTATTCGACAACTCTGTTTTAATTTATTTATGTCTGTATTTGCTTCCAAGAGTAAATAAACATTCTCCTCTTTTAAAAAAATATAACCTTAATGACGTAATAAAATGTCCTAAAACTATACAGATCAACCCCTATCTTTTATATTCTAGAACTCCGTGCAGGATACATATGATAACATGATTGATGTTTAATAAGCTATTTGTAATCTGCAGCTGTTGTAAAATGCTACTGTCTATATCAATTTTGCAATGATTTAGGTATATGAAAATTATTCATTTTCCTCGCTCTTTACAATTCATCATGATATATATTGTATGAAAAGTGTTCATTTTCCTCGCTCTTTACAATTCATCATGATATATATTGTATGAAATATATTCATTTTCCTTGCTCTTTACAATTCATAATGGTATATTTTGTATTTCTAGTCGATCTTTTTCTTCGAACTTAAATGGCTAGCTACTTGTTTTATGTGTTTGATAAAAGTTTAAAAATTCATGATCTCTTGTAATTTGAAAAATTGGAGCAAAAAAACACACATGGAAAGAAATTCTAAGACCTTTATGAGATGAAAATTTACCAAAAATTCATGAGCATAGGGTAGTTTGTTTGGATACATTTTACAAAGTTGACAAAAAGATTGTGTAGTAGATTAAAATTTACAATAAGCTATCTGTCAACAGAACATTTTATTACATTGCAAAAGCTATCCGTCTAATATAAAAAAAAAAAAAACTTGCCGTTAGAGACAATTTGACAAAACTGTTTGTTGTGTGTATGTCTGGTCAATCTGGTTTCTCAGGGGGCTAGTAAAGTTTTTAGAAATATATCACTTGGCTGGACGAGATTGTCTCTTCAAATTCTGAAGTGTCAAGTGTTTTAAAATTCCACTCAATGTTTATTAAAGTTATAAGTCTTTTTTACCTACCATTTTGTTATCAATAAGAAAGCTGCTAAATTGAAGAAGTATTATTTGCATGTTATACCAATAAAAAAAGGAGAATAATTTTTTAGAATATAAACTTTTATTTAGTAAATGAAAAATCCATATATTTCACTTTCAAGTTTGGGTATTTTTCTTTTAGTTTTATAAAGAGCCCTTCTTTTAAAAGATCTAAAGAGTCTTAACATGGCCATGACTATCGAGCTCTCTTAAAGGGAAAAAATGTAAATACCCTTTATTAATTTCAATTTTACTAATCCTCTTTAAAACTATTTACATTCTGTGAACTTGCTTAAACATCTCTCAATAATGAAAATTACATTTGAGAGGATATTTTTACATATCATAGCAATGAAGAGAAACACTTGTATTGTTATGGCGATAATTTTCAAAAGACCTTTGAAATATTTATTTCATTTTAAATTGTGTGATGAAAGAAGCCTTACGTAGACTTTGTGGTCTACAAATCAATCATCAGATCTATATACAATTTAAGGCAGATATGTGACTGATGACAATTTAAGAAATAATAAAAAAATTTCCAACTGGCATTTGCATTTTTATGAGAAAAAAAATGGTTACTACTCATCAATTTTTGACTAGAAAGCACTAAGGACAACTTATATGAATGACAGGTCACCATAGATTAACGGATTTCAAGAAAATCAGAAAAAAAGTTTTTGTTTTGTTATATTTTTTATATCAAATATGTACACATTCTTTATCTGGTAGAGTTTGTGAAATAAACTAATATGCAACTATTGCAATCCCAGAACATTAAATTGTCTATTTTTGAAGTTTGTTTTATAACACAATTTATGCCGAAACATAGTTTTAAAATATACATATTGAATGATATATTAAATAGACGATTCAAGCATGCTGTAAAATTTGTCATAAAGAAAAAAAAAAGTTAAGAAGATTTTGAAAAAAATGACGAAAAAATGCTTCTAATGATATGGTGATAAACTTAACATTTTTATGGTACCCTGCTTCTGATTAAAGGGTGTTAAAGTCAATTTAAAAATAATTTCAAAGCGGATTTCTCCTGTGTTTCTTTTCAGAGTAGACCTACATTGCATTGAAACTAAAATGAAATGTAATTTTGTCGAAGCAGCAAAAAGAAAGTTTTTTTGATAAGATGTTATAAAGTTAAAAAAAATATACTATTATTCTCATATCAGATCAGGTTTTGCCGTTACCAATTTTCCTCAAGGTAACACACAGCCTCTGAGTTGAGTAATTTGTAAATTTTTGCGACGAAGGGGGTCTGATTAAATATATATATTATAATGTCTGTCGAAATACTTCTGAGTGAATAAAAATCAAATAGTTGGAGGCCCAAAAGAACCCGAAAGCTAATATTTTTTTCGTACAGAACTTGCTGTCTTTAAATTTCTGTGTTGATTAACCTGAGACAGTCGAATGTTTAAGGACATCTGCATAGTACCAGTCTTACATGTACGTTAAATATAATGTTATACCGATGGTTAGCTCACTAATATCGTACTACCAAAGGAAAGTTTGTAGATGGTCGTTACAAAATGATGGCGTCATAACAGTGTCTAAACACAGAAAAAATACAAATGTTCTTAACTTAGTGCATGCGACCCTTACAAACCAAAGTAAGGCATCTGTATGTGTATACATTTACAACTTTATCAATATTTACTTTTAAGATAAGGAAAGTCTACGTGATCCTCTTATAAATACTTTGAATAGATTCTAGGGTTAAAAATAGACATTGGCCATTCATCAAATGGTTTCAACTCCTTGGAAGTATATTTTCTTTAATTCTGTAAGACAAAATATGAATGATAAGAATAATTATTACAATAGTTGATATTTTTGATAAAAAGGTAAAAAAAAAAAAAAAAGCTTGGTTCGATAAATAACATGCTATCAAATATTTCCATATTTATTTAATAAGAAAAACAGAAATTGAAATGATATAGTACAAAGGTCAAATTCAGTTAGATGGTTACATATATAAGAATATTATCAATCAGTTTGCATTGGTATTGATCTATTTACATTTTGTTAAACGAACTTGCACACGACGTCTTGCAAAACTTACGAGTAAGAATTGTATTCTTATGTATGAATTTAAATGAACGTATATTCGTGTGTTGTTCCCTACTCGATTCCCAGTAAGTTATAGATTGAATAGGAAAAGTGACGTACATTTTCTGTACATTTACTGTAAATGCAATGCAAATCGATTCTGGTAGAATTCTAAAAAAAACTTCCAAGGCAGGTGTGTTTTCTTTTCTTTCTTTTTTTTTTTTGGCAGACATTGAAATAAAATTGTAAAAAGAAGGTGAATTTTCAGAAACAACGCAAGAATTTAATAATAAAAAGAAGGTGTAAAATGGATATCTCTTTTCAGTTTATTTGCTCTTCTTGTACCTTACGCTTCCACAGGTCAAATGTGTTTGCGTGTGGGTGGGTGACAAGACATGTTTATAAGGGAATGGAAATGACTTCTTTCTACGTTTTGTTTTGATTTTGCATGCAAAAAAGATTCAAACTAATTAAATCAAGGAGGCTTGGTGTCAACAAATTAACCAGAAGATCCGCATGCTTAAAACTTTTCAACATGATATTTTTTCCCATAATTTTATTCAGACATATTGAAGACTTCCGAGCGTTAAGGAATAACTCTCATTACGCACTTCTTCTCCTGAGGGATAGTGAAAATGGTTTGTAGAAGAAATAATCCTCTAAACAAAGTTTGAATGACTTCAAGATAACATTCTTGTTCATCTGTCTGATTATCACCACTTTTAAAATAAATGCACCTTCAAACGTCAGCATACGTTAGTCAAAGATTAGAACTTTAGAACCAATGTGGGATTCATTGAATGTATGCTCATCCCATAATACGGACGGAGATGTTGGTCAATAGATTTCAGGATAGGTATTCATAATTTATTTGAACATTCGTCATTCATGAAAAATGTTTTATAAAACTGTTTATTCTTTACACATACTTGAAGATCATTTGTTGGGTGAAATTCTGAAATTACGTATTTTTCTTTGTTAATCGAATTCCCCAACGATTTAACTGTAACTCTGGTGGTGCACTCAATTACATTGCATATCCAATATACTGTCAAATTTATTTTTATTAGGATTTTTTTTTGGCCCATTGCTATTAAGATATTTTTGTATTTACCAGAGAAAATAATAATAAACAACAGTATAATACCATTTTCTCTGCAATCAAGATTTTCTCGGTCTTATAATCAAAATACAAAAACTGTTCAGTATAAATGCACTGCTAAACTAGTAATTTGTATTTAATAGGTCAACTAACTTTTTGGTTAAATCATGAAATTGGTAGTTGGTTTGCACGTTTAAAAGTGTTTAAGGAATAATCGGAAATGACAAATAGAAGGTGGAAAGTTTATGCTGTTTTGAGAGCACGATAATAAAACATATATCTATGTACATACATGCAGTAATACAGATATCATTAATTGTTAGCTACCAAGCTAACATGCAGTACATTTAGACGAGGAAAAAACAAGTTTACAATCTAAAAGGAAAGACTAAGTATGCAAAATTTCATTGAAGGCCAATAGGAATATACACAATAAAGTAAGTTATCGTTTTATTTTCAAATTTCCTTAGGTTTTGATTGGGGGTTTTTCCGGGGAGGGGGCACAATTTGACTGTAGTTTAAACTGCTTTTTTTTTTAAATAAATTTGATTTATGCATAAAAAATATGCTTTTGAACCTTTTTTCTTGAAAAAAATACTTAAATAGTTTAAATATTAAGACTTTAATTGATATTTTATTCGAGTGACAGCTGCTATTATGATTGTTTATGTATTCAAATCATCCCTTTAATCGATCGTCGTGTGATTTGGCATTAATATGAACTGTTTAAATTAACGATATACATGTATATGTGTTCAGATATATGTGTTTATCTACATGTATCTGGTAGATTTTATTTCTCACTCTTTTTTATGGTTAATTATGTAAATGTTATAAACAGAAAAATGTCTTCATTTTTGTTTTGTTTTACGGAATAAACAGTTTAAAACAATAAGTCTTTTGTTCTAAGACTGAATTAGTAAACCTCGAAACAAAGACGATCAATATCTTTTTTTAATTGTAACAGTTAAACCAGTCTTATATAGCATAGATAAAAAGCTGACTTAAACAATTTCATATTCCTTCACTCTTAAACTAAGCAACACCAAAATTTCTTTCTATGTTGGGGAAAGCGTATTTTTTACACAAAAATTAAGGAATTTATTAAGTACTGCAAATACTGACACCGTTTGATATTCTGGATATGGAGGTTGGATATTTTGTGACAGATAACAGCATTTTTTGATAAAAGTGATTATGCCAAACTAAAACAAAATTCCTTAACAGGGTTGTATGCAAATTTTTTTTTAGGAATGAAGAGGAGGTGGAAAGGCAAAGTTTATTTTATTTTCTTTCATTTAACATAAACCTTTTTCAGAAAGGCTGTGGTCTGGATAATTGAAAGATTTCTTTAACTTTAGAATTTCATATGATGAGAGTACTTTTAAATCTACGTTGTGAATTGTGATCACACGTACATGTAAATTTATAGGATCAATTGGAATAATCTCGGTTCTACAAAATGGAGTTGCAAATTACAACAGGGGATAATTTACTAGCATTTCAAAGTTTCTTTTGAGGTTTCGTTGCCACTCCCACATATGTCACTCCCATATAAATTTGTTTCTTTAGTGGCAAATGTAATGTCTTATTTTGTTACCAGCATGCCTGTAGCCGTCCAACAAGTTTAACCCGTCGCTGTCCATTATATTTAAAAATGATCAGTTTTATATCCATTATTTTTTAAGAATGGACACTTAAAGGTAACTTATTGGCTTGTATTATAAATTTAAAAGTGGTTTATCTTGGATCCAAGCTGAAAATGACAAAGGATTATATAACAAAAAAGATTTCATTAAGGAAAATTAAAATACTATATATTTCTTTTTACTTCAGGGATATTGCTCTTAACTATATCTGTTATATTATCCAGTGTTTGAAACTGGTTAACGATGAACACATATCATGCTTTACAGGTAGCCACCTCAAAGGTAGGTAATAGCAGTTTTTATTCATCTCTTTCAGTTCGGTATTTCACATTTTACAGTGCATGTCAACTGATAATAATAACTGTTTGTTTATGTAACCCAAAATACCATATTAAACAGGAGGCTTAAACATTTTATTATCAGCCTTTTTGGGTCTTTTCATTAGCGATTGTATCAAAAGACAATTTTACTATTCATTATAAAATCTAATCGATCGGAGTTTGCACCATTTCAAGAGAAGTGTTTCTTGACTAGCTTTATTAACTTTTTCTTTAAATCGTTCACAGTTTAAGCAAGATGGGGTGTAGTCTTAGGTAATGCTCATTATGCAAGTCTATGTTGATGTTATATTGATGCATGCACAATGACCAATCTTATCTTAACATGTTACTTGTACCTGTTATAGTGCACGTGCTCTAAACAGGTTGTCAGAGATAACATCAAAAGTGGGGTTTTTTTTCTTGAATTAAAGTTAGTAAGACTTTATTTGCTTTATTGGAGAGATATCGACACCAAATGTCAATAAGTACGCTTTATACATAAAATCTGCTACTGTCTCCTTTTGAAATTGATACATACGTGACATTTATCATGGTTTTTGGGTGTACGGGGAGTGAATCCGACTTTGGTTTAACCTTATCCCAGCCAGAGCCAAAAGCATACCAGACGCAGTTCCTTGTTGACCAACCATAAAATATATGACCCCAATCAAATTTTTATGGCTATCGTACGCATAATCCCTAACTATGCAATAGAATTTTATAGTTTGTTTAACTTTAAAAACTGACACGTGGGTACTCCTTGTTCGTTTTGGTAATAAGGGAATATTTAAATGTTAGAGTTGTAGTTCTTTTTCCCAGAGAGGTGTTTTGCATTGCAGGTAATTATGATACTAGAGCAAAACATTGTTTTGTTACTATATACTTATTTAAAAGTTAAGTCAGAATACTGGTAATAAGACCAATCTGATTAATATTGGTTTACTTGCTAGCTGTTTATTGTTTTAGATAGTTTTTTCGTCATGAAAAACAATTTAAGCTGACAATATGATTTATGTAAATACCATCAGTCTCATTAGAATTCCTATTGCTTGATGCCAATAAACCTTTATTTCGCGTATGTACGTACTATATCCTTTCTCTCACTCTTTGTATAGACCAGAATTACCACTTTTCTTTCAATTCATAGAGATATAATTAAAACCAACAACGACCAAAAAAGTTGAAAAGTTTTATCGTCAGTTTTGTCTGAAGTTTAGTGGACAGTCTTCAAATTACGAAAAATGTGTGAGAAACCAATGTGATCAGCTAAAACGATATGTTGATGTCAGAAATATAACGCATCCATGAGAAAAGAAATCCGTACATTTTTGTTCGATTGTTTCTTTCCCTAAATTTTGTGCTCGTATCTTGCATATTTACACATTATGCAATACACAACAATACACATTATGTTTGAGAGCAGATACAAGATCCATGCTCCTAATAGATGGTACGGTTTTATTTGTTGGTATTTTTGTTTCGTTGATTTTCTGGAACGTAGATGACAATGATAAAAGGGCTAGCTAGTGAATCCATCAGGATTCGGATGCCCAAAATGACGGCTGCTCCAGTACACACCACCCATAACTGACAGTTACACGTCGAGATTTTCAGAGGATAAGCTGAGGTACAAGAATTGTCAGATCCTCGCTGGAGAGAAATGTTTTGATGCACCAAGTAAGTATTTTGTGATAAAATACCACAAGATGTGCATATAACAGGATGATTAATCACTCTCTCATCTCCTCTCTTACTTTCTGTGTGTTTACAAAAGTGCAAGCGCTGATTGACATAATTAATTAGTGTATTGTCTTACGCTTACACTGTGTGTTTCAGGGCTTAAGGAGATTCCCGTACTTTTCTATTTCAAGGGGTCAAAATGTACTTTAGCATTAATACTAGTACACTAGTACTGCTAACAGGATAGTACATGAACCAAAGTTGAGATATCAAATCAACGGTCCTCAAAAGGCAGCAATATTTTTGTAAAGAATTATCAAAAGAGGTTTTCTTAAAAAAAAAGTTGTTCATAATTAACATCAAATATAGCGCTTGTTCATCACGCAATTTAATAAATAAAACAATGTTAACTTATTTAAAGATAATAAATTCTTTAAAAATTGATAATGTACATGTAATATACATGAAACTGCTCAGTTGAATGAAATGCTAATAACGACCGTGTGTTTCATTGGTCCTATATATATTAAGGCAGTAACGGTAAGGACGACAAACTAAGGTCAAATCCCATGTGGCTACTTGGTGGTGAGTCCTATGACAATGTAACTTATCCATTGTGCAATAATTCACCTACAAATCGTCAGAAACATACGACCAGTCTTACATAAGCTTTTTGACCTTCAGTAAAGGTAAGCCAGACTGGCCGCGGGTCTTCGACGATGACTTGGTCTGGAAGTTTACCTGTGATGGACTGAATTCCCATTTACTAAGGGGGCATTACTATTTATCACTACAGGGACCAAATATATGTCAAAGGCCTTTAAAAGATCATGTTTTAATTGAGAAGTTTTTCAAATGATTGATCGATACCATTTTGACAGTTTGAAGCACTAGTACATGGTTCCTGTACGCATTTGCATCAGTCCTAGGGAATTCAGCGCTTGTTTCTCTTGCACACCAGAAAATTTCAAAGTGTCAAGACGATGCCCAAAACAAAGACTTTGTTTTAACGAGTTACAGTTATACGGCTTTTGTTATTTAATACAATTTTGAATGATATATACTTTTTTAATATCCAAAGGTGCAGATTTGACATGACTTGACACACTAATAAGATTTGCTGTGCAAGAAGTCAGAAGAAACACACATTTTTGATGCTATCTGTTTTATGTGCAGAGTTATTAAATAACCCATTTAAAAGCTGATCATTTTGAGAAGAAACAAAAATGCATTTTTACTGTATTTTTTTTTTTACAAATCATACATGCATTGCATTTTGTTTTGAGTAACTGAATGAATAAATCACACTAAAGTACCTTTTTGGATATTTTCTACATCGTCTCTGGTTTTCATCTCTTATGAATTGCTAAATATCATACGGACCGAACATGCAACTTTCTACAACTTATTAAACTCATTGGAATACTACACAGATTTGTGTTTGCGGGGTCTATTTTTTGTTTGTTTCTTTGCTTGAAAATATGTGTGGATTTTAAAGAATGTCTTGCCACAATCATTCGCAGGTTTTTTTTTCCTGGTGGAAACGGCATGCAACAGATTGGTATGAATGGTAATTGTTCAGCAATCTGAAGCTGTGCACATAGGCATAAAATACCTTTCTTCTGTAAGAACAAGAATCATCACTGTGTGTTAAAAAAGAGAAGAAAAAAAAGTAAATAACCCTCTGAATTAACCATTCCATGTTCTAAGATTACAAATCGTTCAACAAAGACGTCTTATTTTAATTGAACAGATTAGTGTTCCATCTGTGCCTTTCTCTCTTCAAAGAAATTCGGGATATTTTGATTGCAATTGCAGCCACATCAGAAAAAAACCAACATATTCGACAGTGAACCTTATGATACAAGCAAAGAATGCACTTTGATTGAATTTGATTATTATTCTTCTCATCAAATGCTTGATGCTGGGAATCATACTTTATTTATATTTATAGTATCTCCAGAAACTGCAACACCAGAATAGCGAAGAATTTTCATTGGTGAATAATACTTCCAACATCGTAGGCAGTTGCCATAGTATTTAACGCGACAACGCTAAGCAGATTTCCATCAGAATTCGCTTCCGCATTTCTCTGTGTGCTCCTCTTTCTTGCTAAATTATTTTCTTACAACAAATTGGTCTGCGAATCAGGATGAGCTGTGATCCTCAGCCAGAGATGCCAGAGGGCTACCTTGGTCCCCAAGAACGGTTTAACGAGCTGGGACTAAGCGTTCAGTCACATACCGACCCCGTTATTACGGCTAGAGACAATCATTACGAAATTAAGATGAAACACCGAGGACCTATCAAGGTTACTCACCAACTTCAGTCTTGCAAGGATGAAAAGGACTACTCGGAATTTGTTTTCACTCAGATCAAGGATGGAGTCGTTCAGCTCCTCCTCCACTTTCCCTCACCGGGTTGGTACAAGCTTCAGATTTACGCCCTCCCGTTGTCAGACCCAAGCAAGTCATTGCCGAACGTTTACAACTACCTAATTCACTGCACCAAAACATTAAACCCATGTTTTCCCTTTCCGAAACAATATGTGCAATGGAAGGATGGCTGCTACCTGTATGAGCCGTTGAACCTCTGCGAGTCTACTAAACTGACCCACGTCAAATGGCGGGTCCTGATACCCCACGCTAAACAGGTGGCGGTGGTCGTTGATGACGAATGGACCCACCTGGAGAACAAAGGCGGTCCCGTTTTCGAAGGCACGTGTAATCTTAATCAGTATCGCGGAAAGGACAAAAAAGTTACGTTAAACGCAAACTTCGGAGAGGATGAAAGCAAATATTCTACTATGCTAGAATACCACATCAAATAGACTGTTGTACAGTTCCATAGTTATACTTTGTATATTACATTTTTCTGTAAAAACTTAGCTTGCTTATATATATGGCTATAGTTGGGATATAGATATGTTTTATATTTTTGGACTGCTGTGATTTGAAAAACTATAAGGAATCTGCAGGTCTTTGACGAAAGAAGTTTAGTGTGAAGTAAGTAAGTCTCTCTCTCTATTTCTCTCTCTCTCTCTCTCTCTCTCTCTCTCTCTCTCTCTCTCTCTCTCTCAAGTAATTTTTGAAAAAAAAATCTTGTAACAGAAAGCAGTATTAAAAACCATGTTTGATCAACAGACGCATGTTTTCAATATACTTTTCATAATTTCGTACATTATTAAAAATTCATTTGGAAAGTAGTATTCGTTCTTGGAAAGAAAATAAAACAATTATAATCTACTTAAACTACAAAATGTCATACCATTGCAATTGAGCGTCACATTCTTCAAATTGTTTCCAAATACTAGTAAACCTTTAAAAAGGGTTTGTTTTAATGATGTAAAACATTAAATTTTCAGCGCTTGCGTGTGTGGTTTGTCTTCAAAGGAAACATAGTTTCATGATTCTGTAGATAATAGAAATCGAGGAAAGGATCGTTTACGATAGTTCTAATTTTATTCACATTAAACAATGATAAAACAGTTAGATAGAATATTTCTGCGTTTAACCCTTTTAACAATCTTAGCAGCCACGAAAGCACACCGTTATAATATCGATGGCATTCTGTTTGAAATCAAAATAAAAAGGATAAGTTCCGTGATTTCTGGAAGCCCGGCTCTACTTTTCACTAATTCTGATATCTTTTTATCACGTGTAAATATAGCTTTCAGATGTATCTGAAAATTGAACAGCGCTGCAAGTGGTCATTCATCTGTTTTATAATCAGCAAACCAGATCTATACAGGGGGGAAAAAGCAACTGGCTTCATCGACGTCAGATCGAGATAAATATGAAATACTTTCATATGCTGATCACCGCAAGACTACTTCTTTATAGTACGGGAAAATAGCTCAGAAAAAATATACCCTTATCTTATCAAACCTGTTACTTTTAGCAATGTACAAACACATCAAACTGGTCATTAGCGGGATGGAGTGAGAGGTGTTTTTTTTCCTTATGTATGTATCTTGTTTTTAAGCCAAGCAAAAATATGTAATTGCGGAAACGTTAAGTTAGATATATATTTGAAGAAAATAAGTTGACCAGATTTGCTTCTGGCGCTTTTGATATCATGTGACTGATAGATCTCTATCCAGAAAATGCGAGTCGTGTGACGTACTGCGATTTTTATCAATATCCAACGACTGTTGGTTTGCCAGGAAACCTGTTTTCGTTGGTAAGCAACAAAGTTGTCAAAACAAATTATATCGCAACATAAACGAACAAATAGTGACGAAGGCAAGGAAATGTATATGTACCCATAGACTAAAGCTTCGTTTCCGTGATGCTTACTCCGATATTTATTTCCCGAGTCGCAGAAAAGCGGAGTGAGTAAAAATCTCGTAATGTGCTGGCAGAACAACAACAAACTAAGCAGCTCTTCTACCTTGAACTTTTATGCCTTGCATCCAGACCCTGTAATCAATCACTATTCTTGTTCTCGAAGTGTTTCTCGTGAGATAAGGACGCTGGTTTTTCTTTTTACTTCATTTCAAACTTCACAAATTTTGCGTTAGGAAGTTTAGAAGTTTTATGAAAGTCGTAACTGTCGTTTTCACTTTCTCTTTGAACATGCCAACATTTTACGTCAAGCAAGAAGCATGCAAGTGACGACAGCGGAATGTTGTTTGTTTCTGCATCACCTATATGTATATCTGTTACTAGAATCTTTTTTTTAGTTCAGTTACAAATATGATAATTCGCAACATTTATCGTAAACTTTAATATCATGATTATTATTTTTTTTTTTACAAAGCAGTAGATGGTTAAATGGAACTTTATTAAAAATGAAGGTTTTATATTTAAATTTTACAAATTAAGAACGTGGCTCAAACAGTTCCATTATAAAAACTTTACTCCTCCCTAAACGTTTTCTCATGATATTAATATCATTGTACATACAAAGTCGAGAGCTATGTTTTCATTGAAAAAAAGTAAATATTGATGAATCGAAATCCCTGTAAATATTTCCACAATGCGCATGAGTCAGACTGTTTCCTTTACAATCTGCCTATTGATGGTTAAGTTCAAAGCAAAAGAATTAAGATATTCTTGTCCAAAATAAGCCGGTGGCTGGGAATAGACTTTTACAAAAAAAAACCGAACAAACAAACAAAGGCGAATTATTATTACTTCTACACATCAAAACTACATTTCCTCTTGGGAAATTGATAAATTTTTACTGAAATCTTCTTCTATACTAGTATCTTTTTTTTAATTATTACTAGACTTTGACCCGTGCGTGCACGGGTTGACATTGCATATCGGACATTTAGAAATAGGTACATCGATACACCTTATTGTTGACATTTACATAACAAAGCTATAAGCCTACAATAATGCTATTAATTTCACTACACTTTCCTTAGTTTGAATAACCTAACTGTGTCTCGGGAAAAGCCCCTCCCTTACTTATACCCGTAAAGTAGCAGAAAATTGCAGAATCGCTCTGGAACGATTTTGGAGAAAGTTAATGAATGATGTTGCCTTGAAAATAACAGTCAAATACATCACAACAAACCTTTTTGAGACTGCAAATACCTTTCAACTAAAAATTTTAATCCATAGAATGGAAGAACTCAACACCTTTTCACCAACGTACATGTATATTCTTTGTAAAACTGGGTCTGTAGAACATTATTCATTTTAACGATAAAACATATTCTATCTTCACTCTCCTAACAAATATAATGTAACATTTTTGCATGTAATCAAATATTTTTTGTCATCACGAAGATGAAAGTAAATGCTTAGTTGAAATGTATATTTGTTATTTTATACTTTCTCTCATAAGAAATCATTAATTTATATGAACAAAATATATAGCAAAAGTCCAATGAAAATTTACCCGTATTTGTATTATCATTTCTGAGTTTATTCAGGCAGATGTGATATTGTGGAAACAAATATAAACTAAAGATCCCGTTAGTGTGAATGTATTGCGCAAGTGCAAGATTGTAAAATCCAAAAAATCCAGGTGATTTCCGGGATTTTTTGAGGAATTTTCGTTGATTATTAATGAGCGAAGCTTAACTGAGAAAAAATAAAAACAAATTGGTAATCTTCAAGTACCAAAGATGTTTAAAATATATAAAACAAAAGACAGTATTCTTCCGATTTCTCGGTATTAAAGACTAAAAATTCGAGTCTATTATTTTAATATAGTAGTATAGATTATAGTTTTTAGTATAGTTTAATTTGAATTGATTTATTCAGATTTAAAATTCAAATGAACATTTTTTTTTTCAGAATGCTGCGGCTGCAATGAACGCTGTGCGTACCCTAGAGGCTGAATAGCTGCCGATCGCTGGCACATACAGAATTTCATCCGCTATCGCTTTTCCAGAGAATTATTTATATGTACATATAAATTAGCTTTAATAAAGATATCAACATAGTTATATCTTTTTCATAGTTTTTTCTCCTTGAGTTTGACCGCTTTGATGCAATAATCAAAGCAAAAATAAATCCAAACCTTCAGTTGGCAAAATCTTTGCAAACGAATTGGAAAAAAAAACCGTCCATTTTTAAGAAAATCGGTGGAAAATACTTATCATCATAAAGCTAAGTGGCTAGCTGGAACTCTAGATGGTCCCAAACTATAACATGAAACCCAGCATGTCATTCCGCCCAGACTTGGCAATGGGATTGAGAGCAGGTTAATTAACAAAGATACACGTGTCATGCCAATGGGGTTTTGTGTCTAAGAAACAGAGGGAAGCATACAGGCGTAGACGAGTATTTAGGAATGTAGACTTCTCCCACACAACGGAATATTTACTCATTTATATTGATTCGGCAAACAATCCTTGTTCATTACGCTCTCGTCTCGTATTTAGCTTGGTAATCAAAAACTTTTATTTTTTTTTTTATAATATATGATTCATAACCGTCTAATATTGCATATTGTGGTCATTTAATATACTATAAAAAAGTAGGCATTTCATATATGCATTTTTTTTAAAAACTTAATTCCCTCCATCTATTTTTTACATGCGAAGTTTAGTGGATATTTTGTTTTCAAATTGTTGATATTAGTCGGTGAAATTAAGAAGACCATTATTTGAAAAGTTAAGAATTAATCTAATATTAATAAGGAAGAAGAATTTTATACATTCTTTTTTTACTTTTTTTTACAAACATTTATCATCTTTATTATAAGAAACCAAAATCTGATACGAATCGTATGTTTTTGAAGGATATATATTCATCGTAAAATTAAATGCCTTTGGAATAATATATTGTTGCAATTGCTGCCTAGCTCGGATAGTTTTCTGATTAATGCAGCATTTCGGACAAGCGTGTAAAAACCAACCAGATGTCGAAAGGGAAGCCATAAATTTATTTCACTCATTTAATTATAGACAGATAGGTCTGCGATGAGAGTGAGAGGAGAGAGAACAAAAACTATCAAGTACGGTGCAGATATCGTAATTCACTCATAACTCTGTTACATAACTGAATAGTTTCGAAACGTTGTAACGGGGAGTGGAATTTCGTGTTTTACATTTCGGCAAAATCTAAATTCGATTCTATACTTGTTAGAACCACTGCCGGTGTCTAGCTTTTTCTCCTTTTTCTGTTTAAAAAAAAATGAACCAAAACCATGCTGACAGCAACGGCAAGAGCGCGTGCACTTGCTTTTATTTTTGGATTACGTGTTTAAATCACTGACTACTCAAGCATTTACCAGATTTTACATCTTTTGCTATATAAATGTTGAGGTCTCTTGTACACGTAGCGTCTTTTTAAATGATACAACAATTTGCTGACTGAAAAACTAGTAATAAATGAAAAAAAAACTGAGCTAATTTTTGTAGAATTTTTAAAAGAAAATGTTGACATTTTTTTAAAGTTTGAGAGAGAATGTATATTTACGTGTCCCATAATTCTTATTTAACATTTTACTGTAGTTACTGTATCAAAGTGGAATTGCAGTCAACCATTTATACCATTACATTTACTATACCACCTTACAACCATTTACTGAGTTAACTTGGTTAGCTCCAATAATTTTGACTGATTTAAAACCCGTCAAAATTGAAGTCGCCAAAATTAAGCTATTGTATACTATACATCATACTATACTATTTTTAAACATATCAAAATCGCAAGATTTGTTGTGGCTGCCGCTGGAATTAAATGCAATACTATAGTCTGTCCCAAGTTATTGCTTCCATCGCTTTTTGATGATTTTTAATAAAATTACATATGTACCTGTGAAAGAAATACAGTTGAAATCGTTAAAAGGGAATTTATCCAAGATATCTTCACTGAACAATTATCCCTTTCCACTCAGAAAAATTCACAGGAACGAAAACAGATTCCTTACGGAGATTTATAATGGGGAATGTTTACATCTTTTCTCCATTCGGAATACACTCGGAATACATCGCGCAATTTTTTAACGTTATCATCCGGGCTTATTAATGGCTGTTGCAATGCAAAATCTCCGTAGACTTTCAATTTCGGGATGTGAATTGAAACCTGAAGGGTAGAGGGGGCGTTTCAAAACAGATAATCTGGACATTTTTTATATTAATGGATGAACGTAGTTTGAGCACAAAGGTATTTACTATTATTGAAATATCATGCAAAAAGTGGTGGAAGCAAAAACTCGGGACAGAGTATAGTAATTTATCAATAAAAATGGCAACATTTTACACCTGCCAAAGTGACCCGTTATGCATTTTTACTTACATGTGAATGTACATAGAATTAAAAAAACATCGTTTATTGTAGTACGTTGATGAAATACTTCAAATATCATGCTATCGTTGAAGAAAAAAGCGACAAAATACCGCACACGCGCAGTGAGCGTTTAAACTAATGCAAATTGACTTTTTAAATTTATTCCAGATTTCTGCATCTGTACGGTCTTGCTGGTCGTATCAGCCGACACATATCAGTAAAGCGTTTGATAGTTCAAACTCTTTTTTTTTCACCTGAATGACACGGCGGTGAATGAAAAGATTATAGATATGTAGATGAGGAGTTTAGAAAAAAATTCTTCAGCTTATTGAGAAATTGTATTCTTGTCAAACTACGATAATTAAAAATTTCGCCAGAAGTTGGACCGAATGCAACGTATGCAAACACACATGCGCTGGCTGAAGGTGACACGCGATTTACAATTTTTAAAAGAAAACGGTACATATATCATCTGTAAAACTGAATCTTGGCTTATCAAATATTCAATAAAAAAAAAAGATAAGTGAAAGCTTGACATATATCTGTATGAATCAATCACCACAATCTTAGAACTATTTCATGCTGCTTCAAATTATACACGGCTCGCAGAGTTATGCTTGTTAGCGATGGACCGATAATTTGATTGAAAACAGAAATTTGAAAGTTAAGTACCTGTTAATGATGTTGATTTTTAAAGCTTACGGGATGCTTAGCTCGGAAATGATTTTTTCGTGCAGAGTTAATTGTTTTTGCACCTGCCTTTTGGGAAAGCTACAAGGAAGACAAACTATGTCGGGAGAGAAGGTATGTGTTGTTATGCTTCAGGGTTTTTTTTCTTGATAATAATGAACGAAATTAGCCGTGTCAGCTAAAGGAATCTGTTTTTGCCTCCACAGATAAAAGAAGAAAGGAAATGCTACCCCAATTATGAAACGTAGTCACATTTGATTTAGCCATTATCTGTTCAACGATCATCTGTTTTAGTTTAATTGTGTTCACTTTCGAATAAAGAAATTTGAGTGTGAGCGTGTTTTTTTTTTTTAATATTTCAAATTTATGATATTGAGTCTTTCTCAGTTATGCAGATTCTATAAAATGTGGTTTTTTTATTGAATTTCTTTAAAATATATATAAAAAAAGAATAAATGTTTCTCATTGAAGTATTTCAATTACGAACATTTCCTAAGAAATAAGACCAAATATTTCAGAGTTTGGTCGCAAAAAAAGTAAATTTGAGATCGTTTGATATCTATATCAGCATGTAAAAGTAATTAAGAGGGAATTGCCAGAAAAAAAATCAATAAATAGATAATAAATAGAATTAATATGAAAATATGATCGAACCATCAGAACTTTTGGAATGTAAATTATTTAAACAATAAAATTTTTCATTGGTGATTCATGCGGGATATGAAGGTACATGTAGCAATTTGAGTATGACATCATAATGATTATTTAGGTTGTTAAAGGTTTCAACCGATCGATAATCTGATTAGAAATGGAGCTCTGTCAGTTTTTATACAGCTATGAATCAAAACCGGATTTCTTAAGAAATAGAGAGGAAAATACTCATTTCATGTACATGTAAATATATATCAAAAAATTCGACTGCGTTTAGTCGGAGCGACTAACTAAAGTAAAACATGAATAAAAAGCCAGTTTAAAATGTAGGGAACCATGCAATTTTAATCTTTTATTTATGTCCCAGGGAAGACCACCGAGTCACGTCCAATAGTAGGTGTCTTATTCTCCCCATTCCTCCCTCCTCATCAACCTCTCAACCTCTCTCAAAAAAAGGAGAGAGAGAGAGAGAGAATTCTTTGACAGAGTTTTGTTTATAGCAGTTTTGAATGCATAAATCAAAATAACGTTTAATTTCATAACTAAAAATGTGTATAGAACACACTAGGCTATATATTATGCACACTTTAACAACTGTCGTCAAACAAATGATTTTACCACATCAAATACCACAAGCAGAGTGCTCTATATTACAATTCAAGATAAATCCAATATTTCGTTTATCTTATATCTGTGTCATACAAAAGAACACTAAGTGACAATTCACGAAGCTTTTAAACACGATGTTTCATTGTTACTATATTTTTAAGTACCTATGTTTTGTGCTTTCATTTTCTGATTTTCTATGACTGTGACTTGTCGCGTCTTTATATTATCCATGTATTTGGTATGTGTTGAGAGAAAAATTTTTTTATGTTTTGCTGGGATTGGAATATCAAAGCGTTTGATCTCGATGACATTTTATCAAATTGCAATGAAATATAATGCAAACCAATCTCTCTCTCTCTCTCTCTCTCTCTCTCTCTCTCTCTCTCTCTCTCTCTCTCTCTTCTCTCTCTCTCTCTCTCTCTCTCTCTCTCTCTCTCTCTCTCTCTCTCTCTCTCTCTCTCTCTCTCTCCATATAATTAAGTATACGCCTTAAATAAAATAAATATGACTGAAGGATGACGATAAAGAGTTTGTGGTCGACAAGCTTTTGAAAAGAGTTGAAGGACTTGTGGTATTAAAAACCCCACAGAAATCTTGATTCATCATGTATCCCCTTCCTCTCTCTATCGTTATCACAGAGTATCAATGTATATGCCGTTTTAAGGTTTAATCTCAGTACTATGACAACAACAACAGCAAAAATGATCACAATTAATCACTTTACGTATGATCCTCTTTCTTTTTAATGGTGCGGGGGGGGGGGGGGGGGGGCTCTTTCCTCAGAACTTTTCTGTTTATCTATTAAATTGCTATATTTTTATCTATATTTGGGAGTAAACAATCGTATAGCAGTTGAATTAATTAGGTACTAACACGATATAACGATAAAATGGTTTTGCTTGAAGAAGAACTAGAAGAAAGAGAGAATTTTATTGAAAAAAAATACCTTATAATAGTTATTGATACATAATTAATAATTGGTTTTGAGTCATCCGTCTAGAATTTATCAAACAATCCTGTCTAGCATAAGACCGGAAATATACAGTTTCTGGACGCTATGAACCCCCTTCTTTAAAAAAAAAATATCCTTTGGGGATAGTATAACGGTCAAATGAAGATTTCCTTATATGGCTCGATCGGTCATCTTCGGACATCTTCGGAAACTAGTGCGTCACTCTCTTAAACATCAAGTAGGTCACATCAAAGTGCATCACGCATCACTTGATACAAGGACGGGAAAACCTCCTTATTGTTTTCCTTCCTATACTTTACAAAAAGATCACACCGATAAAACACCAAGCAACGAATAATTTGTTTCTTTCAACAAAGGGGGTTATCTTAAAATTATGTGTGTTCAAATGTGATTTAATAATTAAGAGTTAGTCACTTACAATTATTTTTTTATACCATCAAATCTGAATTAAATATGAATTCAAGAAAAAAATTTCATTGGAATCAAAAGAATTCAATGATGATAATGGGCAGTCTATACGACAGAACCCTGTGGGGTACCTCTTTTGACCCAGATCCTCGTCTTCGCAATAAGTTTACATCACTTTAGGCGAAAACGTAGGTACTCAATGATTCAGTGGTGTATATATATATGGCAAAGCTTCACACATTGCGACACTAACGATCGGAACAGTAAAGAACGACAAAATGGCCAACAAACTCCAGGCATTACTTCTCTTAACGGTGGTTGTTTTTGTTGCAGAGGCCCGAAGAAATGTTGCAACTTTGTTTTGCAACGATATCAGAACCATCAGGTAAAATATTTGAATTATTTTTTTCGTGAATGTAACGCAAGAACATTTATGTTTAGATGTGTATTGTAATATTTAATACCTCTATGCCCTTATTAAACAAGAAAATAAATTATGAAAAAAAATAATTTTGTTTGATATATCCGAAATTTGTAAAATTTTCTGATTTTATTTTTTAAAAAACCTAATCGTTTATCTAATTTACTGATATTTCTCTCGTATATGAAGGGCTGAAGTCGAGGTCAACAATGGAGAAACCTTGTTCGTACCTGCAGACTGCATTAAAGGGCGAATTCAGTGGAACCTACCCAATCCATCGACGGAGCTCGATGTCCAATTCCAAAGTCAGAACCCATCCAACTGTTTCGTCAGCAACTATCCCGAGAGGTTTGCCAACTATGAGGTTATAGAGGACGGCATTTCTACTAAGCCATACAGGGGTAATTTATTTTACGTTTAGAAAAAATCACACTACTATTGATATTAGAATTTCAGAAATCGAAAAGATAGAAATTATTTAATAAGAGGATTTTGTGGATACTATCTATTTTTTTTTTTCGTATTGTTCTGAGGGTATTATTGTGTAATTTGATTCAATGATATATATCTCTCATCATTTTTATTTTTTCGGAGAATTGGATGGTAGTTCCTCTCTGATTATTTTCATATTTTAATATCAAAAATTAATTTTTAAACGTGAATAAACCATATCTGCATTGAATTTGGATACTTTAGATAAAACGTATTTCTTAAAAAAAAAATGAAATGAACTGAACAATTTCTTATCATTTTTTTTTCAGGAAATGAACATTGTATTTCTACATCCAATGTTCAACTATCTGTTCCCGTGAGGTACTATTTGGTCTATATCAATTTTGAGTTGCGACCTTGAAAAGGACGAGAATCCAGTTTTCTGACATTAATTAACAGCGTATTGTGATAATTATATCGTGTTCAAATCCCGTACGTAAGAAATCCAGGATCCACGGAGTGATCTTTATACCGCATATTATACTTTAGCCAGTATTCTAAATATAATGTACTTTAGCTGTACTGTTGTATTTATAAAACATGTAAAAAATTTATTGATTTTTTGCTGTGATATTTTCTATAAAATAAAATAAATTTTTTGGAACAATGTTGGTGTATTAATTTAATTAACAGCATGTGTAAGGATGGCTTATTAGGATTAGTTTATCCATTAATTATATATGCATTAATTAGATATAGCTGTTTGAAAAAACAAAGATTTTTTGCCGTCTTGAGGTACAATATCAAAAAGTTCTGTGACGTAGAAACATCTGTAACCAGATAGCTGTCTTGGCCGTATTGTTAAATATGTGTAGATGAGTCAATGTACTTGAAAAGGCGATGAACCATAATTTGAATATTAAATCTAATTATCAACAATTTGCTAAAATTATCATCAGTTTAAAAGTCAGGATTTGGAGGCTGAAATTAAAGCTGCTTGGTCCGATTTTTTTGTAATTACAGTATCAAATTTTTTTTCATACAAATCATTTATCTTAGAAAGTTTTGGACTTTCTCCTATTTACACCAGCAGAATCAGTCTCCTTTCAAAGTTAAAAATATTCAAAGTAAATAAAAAAAAATTCTCTTTGGGCAAACGAAAAAACAAACCAAAATGCATCACGGAAATGTTTAGAAAAGGAAACCGCTTGATTTCGTCCCCCGAATGATTGGGGTTATTCAAACCGCATGCTATGCATCGATTGCAAAGAAAGCAGACTTTGGAAATATTAGCGAACAAAACGTACACATGTTTATTTGTAATATGTCTGATCATTTCGACCTTTATTTAGAGCGATGTCAAAGTCGTAATACAACCATACCCGTCTCGTCGTCAGGGGTGAAATTTAACATGAGGCGAAATAACGCGGTACCTTTTAATGTCGTTTGTTTTGTTAGCAAATTTTGTACGTATTTTTCTTCACTGAAATTTGGCATAATTGACGGGTAAAACTACTGCAATGTCTATTATTATACATATACTAAGCATAGCCATCGTTTAAAAGCGTGCATAAAATTTGATATAAAATCGGACCAAGCAGCTTTAAGTTAATTACGTTTAGAGCCTGAATTTTATTATGATGAGTAGTTAGTTTGTGTTGGTCAAACAGACCATATGGTGTTCAAATGAATCGGGGAGGAATCGGCCGCGGGTCTAATCTACATGTATATAAATGTTGCTGTAGGTTAAACATATATAATGAATGCCCAGTGTGGAATGTTAATTGTTAATAATTGTAATGTAACTATTTGCGATAATACCATATGGCCGGTGAACCAATCTGAATTGTTCTCTCTTTGTGAACATGAAAGTATGTAAAGTTAACCCATGTTAATAGATGCTAGAAGAGATTTGATACCGAGAAGCAAAGAGACTGAGAGTTGCTTGTAAAAATTACACGTAAATCGCTGTTCAACACCAAATCGGACTTAGTCATTTTATATGAACTAGGTTAGAAGCAGAACTAAACGATGGGCTAACACATCATATACTAATATTCATACATTTATAAAACTTACATATCCAAAGACTGTTATAAAAATAGGAAATATTAGATCATGTCACGGTAGTCTTGAAATTAAATTTTGTATAATTCATAATGAGTTTATTTCTAGGTAGTAATAGACATTGAAGGATTGAATACCAGTTTATACTTGCATGATATGTAAGACTAACAGGACAAGAGGCCCAGGGGCCACATCGCTCACCTGAACAACAATTGCCTTAATTCTGATCAAATTAGCATTACAGTATCAAAATATCTTGACAACTGAGTACAGTAGATCTTGCTAAAAAAAATATATGAAAATCTGCCAATTTTTATACACCTGTTATTTTTTGGTAAATACCAAGCCCCTTTTGTTGTTGTACCTGTAAGAAGATTTTTCTCTATTCCTATAACCCCCCCCCCTCCCCATTTCGTGGCCCCACTATTCTCTAGGGAATCATGGTTTCATCAAACTTAAATCTACCTTTAATCTCATAACCTGTGCTTTCACACTAAGTACTGAGTTTTGGACCGAAAACTTTCCCAGAATATTTTTAAAGATTGTAAAACTTGATCCCCCAATTGTGGCCCCACCCTACCCCCGGGGACCATGATTTGAACAAACTTGAATCAACACTTCCTGAGGATGCTTCCATTTTAATTTGAGTTTTTCTGGCCTAATAGTTTTTGAGAAGAAGATTTTTAAAGATTTTCTCTATATATTCCTCTGTAAAACTTGATCCCCCAATTGTGGCCCCACCCTACCCCCGGGGACCATGATTTGAACAAACTTGAATCTACACTACATGAAGATGCTTCCACTCAAATTTGAGCTTTTCTGGCCTGATAGTTTTTAAGAAGAAGATTTTTAAAGATTTTCTCTATATATTCCTATGTAAAACTTGATCCCCCAATTGTGGCCCCATCCTAACCCTGGGGACCATGATTTGAACAAACTTGAATCTACACTACCTGATGATGCCTCCACTCAAAGTTGAGCTTTCCTGGCCTTATAGTTTTTGAGAAGAAAATTTTTTAAAGATTTTCTCTATATATTCCTATGTAAAACTTGTCCCCCAATTGCGGCCCCATCCTACCCCCGGGGACCATGCTTTGAACAAACTTGAATCTACACTTCCTGAGGATGCTTCCATTTTAATTTGAGCTTTTCTGGCCTAACAGTTTTTGAGAAGAAGATTTTTAAAGATTTTCTCTATATATTCCTCTGTAAAACTTGATCCCCCAATTGTGGCCCCACCCTACCCCCGGGGACCATGATTTGAACAAACTTGAATCTACACTACATGAGGATGCTCCCATTTTAATCTGAGTCTTTCTGACCTGATAGTTTTTGAGAAGAAGATTTTTAAAGATTTTCTCTATATATTCCTATGTAAAACTTGATCCCCCAATGGTGGCCCCACCCTAATCCCTGGGACCATGATTTGAACAAACTTGAATCTACACTACCTGATGATGCCTCCACACAAGTTTAAGCTTTACCGGCCTAATAGTTTTTGAGAAGAAGATTTTTGAAAAATACCAACAAATTTTCAATAATTCTCAATTATCTCCCCTTTAAAAAGGGCGTGGCCCTTCATTTGAACAAACTTGAATCCCCTTCACCTAGTGGTGCTTTGTGCCAAATTTGGTTGAAATCTGCCCAGTGGCTCTTGAGAAGAAGATGAAAATGTGAAAAGTTTACAACGACGACGACAACGACGACAGACAACGGACAAATTGTGATCAGAAAAGCTCACTTGAGCCTTTGGCTCAGGTGAGCTAAAAAGTCAATCTTCTAAGCTCTGCAACTGCTTTTTCAGACAATGCATTAACAGATAATTTGTTGTAGCCAAAAAACGAATATTTTAGTTTATGTACATGTAGAACCGTTTTCACAAAAGCTTGGATTTTCGATGGGATGTTACTATCTAGTTTGCTCATCAAAACAAGCTGTCAAATATTTACCTTCTTTATTCTAATTCGCTAAAAGAAGCTCATTAATATTCATAGACTGTCAAAATCGGAAAGCCCCCCCCCCCCTTATACAAGAACTCCTCGGTTGTGTAAAAATGACGCTGTTTCAACTAAAATAGACAGCCCTGGATAAAGTCAATTGCGTATCACTGTATTCACATCTGTCAGCCAATGACTGGACGGTTAATTAACCAAGTAGACCCCACCTTCATCAAATCGGAGTTTGTCACGTACTGATCAACGCCAAGCTCTAGCTAAAACGGTTCTATATTAGAAAAAATTGTAGCTGTATTTCACAGATAACAATTTTCATTACATATGTATAATGAAAATGTGATTTTTTTGTTGCAATTATCCCCGTTGGTGTTTGTTGTTGTTCGTCTTTTCTCTGTTTAAAGATTAAAAATCCGATAAAGTTGTTTAAAGTTTATTCAGTTTTAATGGAACCATTTTAACAAGAGCTTGGGTTTTGGGTAGTTGGTGTCAAACAGCATTGTGACATAGGTCTGTCTATTTCATTGCTGGCAACTCAGCCATTGCTCTTTGAAATCAACAAGAATTGTCTAGCTTTTGAGCTTAAACTACGCAATCCGTTTGTATTTCACTTGAAACCAGCGTCATTTTCTACTTGTTTTGATGCAAGAAATAGATAGTTACGTCCTACTGAAAGTCCAAGGCCTTGTTAAAATGGTTCTAATTATAAAAAAGGCAACATGAAAAAAATTGAAAACCATTATTGATTCACATACTTTAATTTGGCAAAAGCATCTGAACATTTTAATGATTTCCTTCCCTGTCTTGGCACGTTCCAGGTTCGACCTTCACACTGAAATGATACAGCGTTGTGCCCTTGGTCCAAGAGTTATTCCACCTAGTGTTACAACCATTCTTGTTGTTGCATTTGGCTTTCAGACCAAACTAAAATAGCAAAAGTATACAGAAAGACAGGTGAATAGAATTATGAATATTCAAAACTAAAAACAAAATAAACAGATAAGTAAATACATGTATAGAATAACAAATATTCAAAACTAAATCCATACAAAAAAAATTTCGCGTATTTTGCGAGATCCAGGTTATTTCCTTTAAAATGCGAAAAAAGCTCGTTTAAGGTCAATGAAAACCGCCCACCTGAAAATAGTGCCTGTGTTGACATTTAGGGCTGACATCTATACACGTCGTTCTCTGCCAGTCGTCGGAGTACGCGTCCGTCACGTGATAAGCGTACACGAGGTGCGAGGCCCAGACACACGGCCTGCTGTCCGGGGGAGCTGAACAGTGTGGTCCGGAGTTATCTCCCCAGCATGGCGGGGTCTGGCCCACGTTTCCACAAAGTCTCGTCTTGATCTCAATGGCGTCGAACTCTCGCGGAGACTTAAAGACCGGATGGCGGGTTTTGTAATCGGTCTCCCACACCGACATCGAGTAGGACAACACCAGGCGATAATTGTCCTCTGTAAGAGTCAGATTCCTGTCAAGTTGTAAACTTTGTATCTATTGCCATTTTTTTTTAAATTTTGAATTTACCGGGTGGCAGTATATGTAAAATTTACAACATGACAGATTAGTGTTAGATAGGGCGATTTAAAGAAGCACTACGCAAAAAAGTTTGACAGTTCTGCAGTCAATTTGTGGGCGCACAATTTTAAAGACTGAAACTCTTTTATGCTTAGAAGCAAATAACTTATCAAAATTCGAAACAGTATTACCAGTGTTCAAATATACAGATAATGTATTTTTATATGACATAAGTTAAATAAAATGCCAGAATGTCCTTTTTCATTTTTTTCTTCATACGTATTAAATCTCTTTTGAAATTTTTTTAGTCTTTTTTTAGTAGAAGTGCTTCTTGTTTGATAGGAGATAATTATATACAATGTAGTAAGAGGGTTTTTTTAATATCAATTTAGACAAAATAACACTCTATTTATACTTCATCATTTTTAAATGATAAGCTTTTTATACGTACTTATTGCTACATTCTTGCTTTCCATTGTAATTACTGCTCCTTGCTTCGTATTGTCTGGAAACCAAATCTTATTCTGCAAATTCATATCAAATCATGTTAGTAAGGCGGTGTTACTGGTACTGAAGATTTTCAGTCAATGTCGTTACTTTATTGGGCTTTTCCAGTTAATGGCATTATTACACTGGACATTTTTAGTCAATGACATTATTACACTGGACATTTTTAGTCAATGCCATTATTACATTGAAAACTTTCAGTCAATGACATTATTACATTGAACATTTTCAGTCAATGACATTATTACATTGGACATTTTCAGTCAATGCCATTATTACATTGGATATTTCCAGTTAATGACATTATTACATTGGATAATTTCAGTTAATGACATTATTACATTGGATATTTTCAATTAATGACATTATTACATTGGACATTTTCAGTCAATGACATTTATTTATTACATTGGACATTATTAGTCTACAAAACAATGCTTAGGTCTATCAAACTCACGTTGAATAGGGAATGTTTTCCGATTATTTTCTTGAAAAAACATTCTTCATTGTCATAATGTTCACATTCAGCTTAAAGAAAATAGTAGAAAAACATATGTTTAGAAATATTAAAAGAACCCTGTTACAGTTCAGAATATTATATATACATTATTTAAATACTTGATCATATTTTCAAAAATTCATATCGTATCAATATTAAAAAATATCAAAGAAACTTGTCACGTTTTTCCTTGCACATCAATCTCATTAGTTATGTAGCTGTTAAATTTAAACAAAATTAAAACTGTACACATAATTTCAAAGTAAAGGTTTTTGTTTCTTTTAACAAATATGTGAATAAATCAGTAGGTTAATTTGACAGTATAATAAACAAATTTACAGCGCAATATACGATATCGATGAATACATGTGCTTGATGTGTCTTACAGTTGAACTGGCATCTCCTCCCCCAGTAATGGCCGTCGCATAAACATTGTACCGTCCAAGTAGTATTTCCATCAACACACAGCCCCCTCCCATGGCAGAAATAGGGATATCGAGCGCACACACCTACAGATATATTTATTGACAACTCATCAGAAAAGAAAAATTTTGGAAAAATGAGAATATGGTTAATTTTGTAAAACATACTTAACCAACACTGCTGTCTGGTGATCATTGGTAATAGAAACACTGATACAGAATTTGCAATACATAAGTAATTCTAAAAAATTTAGGGTCAAAAGAGCTAGGCAAAATAAGTTAAAGATGAAAAATACACAAATTCATGACTCGTTCTTTGATGTATATCAAACTGATTTTAAAATAGCCAGTTTAAGATATTGTTCAAAATTTAAAAGCACAATAGTTTGTGGTTTGTTCTTAAAAATATGGGTTGTCATGTTGCAAAATTTTGTATTTACAACCACCCAGTAAATTCAAAATTTACAACATGACAATATCCCTGCATCTATAACTTGTGAAAACTAGATCTTAAGCTCAATGCTAGGACTAGAAAGAGAGGCAATGCACTAGTATGTATCAAGCCTATGTAAAAATTACACAAATGAGAATAGAACGTTATTGTTATGGAAAACTTAAAAAAAAAAAAGACAACTCACTATTACACGTTTCTGTCGACCTTTTGGAAATTTCTTCGTTTTGTGAAAAATATTCCGACTCTGATGCAGCTGAAAGAGGAAGCATCAAAACGAGGCATGGGATCAAGTACACCATCATCTCAACCCTCGGAACGATAATAAAACATGGACTTTGTCTGTTACCACTAAGTTATATTGATGTTCCCTAATGCAGTTAATTGATTTTAATATTTATTTCAAGAAAATAACAAGTTAGCATAAATAAAAACATTTATCTTTAATTGAATATCTTAGTGTTTATCTGGATTCAATTTTTTCTCTCTCTGAATAATTATACGCAAGTTATTAAGATACGATCTAGTCATTAATATCTCTTATCCATTATCCATTAATATCCATAATATCGGTATATGATTTAAAGTCCCTGCTATATTTACAATGTCATCTGATAATTGATGGTATGTATGCATGTATAATTGCGCTGCGTTAGTAACATTATAAACTTACAGAACGGATAAAATATATGAAATGAGTAATGAAAGATTTAATAGTAGTGTCCTTTCTGATATATTTTATTTGATAAAATGAAATATATCAGAAAGGACAGTAGCATTGTTTAGTCGAACATAAAAAATCTTCTTTTTTTTGCCATTTTAACATTCAGAGTTTGTTTCTGTACATGTACCATCATTTGAATGTCTGATTCAAATTAAACGTATATACATCAATAAAATCAGTGATTTCATTTAAGGTCTTTCGATTGTCGTGTGACGTCATTGTGAGCAATCCGGAATATTTTACCGTTATCGGTTATAATAATAGTGTTATGTGGTGCATAGTTTTGCCAATATTTCTTGATTTATACTTGTGTTTAACACATTTTAAGCTATGTAAAGTGAAATGACACCAATGTTTAACAATTCATAGAGAGTAGTTTGAGTTGAAATCGCTGAATTCAATGAAAAACTGATAAAACCGTATATAGGCAAACTTGACAGAGACCACAATTCATAATTTTTTACCTGGCAAGGTAAACATTTCTTTGCAGATTTCGATAGGATATATAATGAATTACAAATGTACCAATTTTCAGTGAGTTTGAACCATTATTTCAAAAGTTATAGACGTTTTATGTTGCTAAACTGTACTTATTCATGGTTGAAAAATCGTATCAAAATGCACTGTAAATGTGATAGCTTTCATACTGGCAATTTTAAATGGCCTTAAAATGTTAAAATACTTAAAATAAAGGATTGCGATTAATTTCTTTTAAGAATTGCTTTATTATATCGAAATTAGTTAAAATAAATGTGATGTTTGATAAGAGAGCAGTCGTTGCTTAAACTGTCCTGAGAGTGTACTTGTGTTAGCTCCTACAGCATGAACAAAATATTTGCAACATACCAATATTTAACTTTAATTTGATTGTTTGCATATTAATCATCAAACTTAAACAAAAATTACACAGATTAAACCATAAAAACATCGAGGGTGGAGAAACCTTAATTAATATATTTAAGATGATTGAGTTCCATCTGTCGTTTTGTATTTATTGATAGATGCAGTATAATAAATCAGAAGAAGTGGTCTTTCGTTCACACTCGGTGTTGAAATCTTGGGTGTTTCCCGTTTTGGGAGCTTTATTTGCTAGTTTGTTGTTTTGCTTTGTTGACAGAAGTTAATTAAAACATCTGTGGAAATAATGGTTACATTTACTGGTGTCCTGTTTCACAAATTTGACATTGACTAGGTATAATATATTACTTCGTAATCAATCAAAACTTTAACAACTTTGAGAGCACGAACTGCTCGGACTGACTTCAGACTTACAAGAAGTTATAGCAACCATATATACATGTATATTTTGTTTCTTCGGTGTAATTAACGTGCTCATTGACAATAACAATAAAGAACGTACTTATATACTTACTTTATACGTATAAAAAGAGACTAAAATGCTTATTGTTTATAATAACCCGCAGTTTCGTGTATTTTACTGAAATGCTTGGTACATTCATCCATGAAACCGCATGAAACACATAAAAAGAATATTTATTGTTTCATTGAATTGAACTAAATATAAAGTAGAACTATTTTAACTAGAGCTTGGACTTTGGGTAGTTTGTGTCAAAAAGTAATATGACGTAGGCCTGTCTATTTTATTACTGGCCACTTAGCAATGGCTCATTGAAATCAACACGATTTGTCTGGCTTTTGAGCCAAGACTTTGCAATAAGTGCATATTTTACTTGAAACCCAGCCTCACTTTTAACTTTTTGACGCAAGATATAGATAGTTATGTCCTACCGAAAGTCCAAGGTCTTGTTAAAATGATTCAACTATTCGAGCTAACATATGAGCTATGAGGTATAAACGGACAAAGATAGGAACTAAACTACTGTATATCCGGCAGTTTTCGCGATGATCTAATTTTACTGAATACGTAGACACTATATCCTGCACATTTACTATAAGACACTTCGAAAATCGCAAGAAATGACTCACGCAAAATGAAAAGTGCTACACATTTTCCCCATTTACGAAAATTTTGTGACACGCGAAAATAACCCACGAATGTACGGTATAATATGTTACCGGTTTTTATCATCCGATGAGCATGAAATGGACGGGTCGTTCTGTTGTTAAAAAAAAGTTTTTCTGTAACATAGAATTCGAATACAGGCATTACAAGTTCCAGGGGAGATAACTTCTATACGGTAATGATATAACTTAAATTATCTCTTCTTTTTTTTTTGTAGAATATCATACTTTTATACTAAAATGCTTCAAAACGAGCAGTTTAAAAATTCATTACATCTTACCCAATGAAATCATAGTTACTAGATATCATTCTGTTGAATTTTAGTTCTGACAAGCGAACGTGGTTTTTAATTGAACAAAAGTAAAAACCTTATGGTATGTATAATGTATAATTTCATTTTATTTCTTTTTCGAATTTGTTTTCCAAGAGCGTAGTGCATTGAGTTAGAGCGTTGATTACAAATCTGTAAGGAATGAGTTCGAATCCCTTTGGGCCTTTCACGTTTTTGACCTTTCCAAAAAAAATTTAAAATTATGTTTTTGGTCAAATAGTGTATAAACTGGAAATTCTAAAACTGTGAAAATTTTTTGACTATGATGTACTTTTATTCACGCCAATATCGACAGGTGTCCCATACCACCTCAATCACTTTTCGAGGACATCGATTTTCGTGGATTAAACAAAATTTCCACTTTAGTTAAAAGCGGACAACTTTACCACCAATAACACGATTCGCTATAAAGTTAAATTAGAACTCTTTCGACTATAACACTACAATTGAAGTTTTGTGGATGTGAGAGAGTTTCAGTCGAATGTATATGTGTGCGTGATCCACTCCAATCAATGTGACAATTCATGATATGTAAAAATGCATCGTCATGGCCATTTTAGACGATATTATATTTTATTATATGATTGATTAGAACCATTTTAACAAGACCTTGGACTTTCAATAGGGCGTATTTATCTATTCCTTGCGTCGGTTTCAAGCGAAATATGCATCGATTGCGTAGTCTTAGCTTAAAACCCAGACAAATCTTGTTGATTTCAAAGAGCCATGGCTGAGTGGTCTTCAATGAAATGGCCAGGCCTATGTCACATTGTTGTTTGACACAACTACCCAAAGTCCAAGCTCTTGTTAAAATGAATCTGATTTCTAGCTCTGATTGGCTCATATCCAACTATATAGAAAAAAATAGAATGTTAATATATTCACCTGCACGTGATCTAAGAGGTCAATATAACATTGATTTTCTCTACATTCGACAATAGATCATCCAATGAAATATTGCGTTTATCAATTTGTTCGGTTATGTCTTCAAACTAAAACATTTAATTTGATATGTCTGTATCAATTCGTCGCTGAATCATATATTAAAACAATTAATACTTCCGCATCCGGCTTGATAAATATTGTACTTCTCGGGTAGCTAAATCATCGTATTGACCCCAAAAACAGAAATAATTGTATAATTTTGTATAACAATATAGAGAATACATGTAGTTTATAGCTAAAAAATCATATCACAAATTTTGAGGAAAATCTGATGGGTAATTTGTTGACCAATCAGATGCCTCCTTAATAATACACGGATCCTGTTTTGGTTTTTAATCATTTATTCTGATATTTTTTCACACATTTTTTGTACATATCTAATGCTCAAAATATTGACATGTTCCGAGCTCAAGCTTCAAGGAAAACTTGATACTGGTTGACCCCGTGCCGTGAAGGTTACAGCCCCTTGGGTTGTTGCACTTGGTTCTGACACCAAACTGAAAAGAAGGGTTCGATACGTAAAAAACTAAATTTAACGATGTTTAAGAATTGAACCATTCTAATGCCACTTTAAAGTCTTTTCATATACATAATTATAGCAGATCTTACATTCTTTTATGTCAACTTTTGATTTATTCATCGTTAAAAATAATACTGTACACTCACTTCCATAAAACGTCTTTCTCCCTGCGGGCTCACATCAATACAGACAACTCTCTTTTTGTTGGCGTAATCGTGTGGGTAGTAGGCGTAATGAACGAACTTTTTCTCTGTGCACCAGCGATCCTGGCGGTCTTGTTCACTGAGTCGGGAACATTCAGCCTCGTTCTCAAACGCGCAGACTCCGTCTGCTCTATCTCTGCAACCTCTGAACATGATTTCCATCGTATCAAAATCGTGCGGTTTCCAGAAGACGATCTGCGGCTCGTAATCATGGACATTGGCCGCCATTATGTAAGTCAAGATCAAGCGACGTGGTTTAACTAAGAAAAAAAAAGAATCAAAACTACTTCAAGTAGACATCGATATTCATCTAACTGCGCCTTTCGAAAGTTTAGAAAATCTGCATAGATTTGTATTAAAGATTAAACCTATAGGCAATACTAGAAACTAATATATTGGTTGTCTATTAGAGTAAACTGGCTTACATATCATTACGGGGTTTGTTCTTCCTATGAATACTCCATCTTTTGCGGTCTCAACACTAAAAGCTCCCTGATGAAAATAAAAAAAGAAAAAGAGACATTTTAACCATTTTAGATTCTATAAAAAAAACCATCATCATTATCTTAATATTTTTTTGTTAAGTCTTACGCTGTGCTCATTTATTGTGTGTGGTCCGTGCATTCTACTGAAGAAAAAACAAGATGGGTTGTGTCCCAAGCAATCATCTAGCAATGAAAATAAAGCTTTTAACTAGATATAATTATGTAAATCAAATAACATGCTAAGGGAATTTGATCAAACTTGTCGGTTCTAAAGTTGCCAAAGATCTTTCCTTTTACTTGCTCGAATATTTTGAATCATTTATTAAGAGTTAATTATTGGAATATTTCCGTTTTCTGCTTTTCATTGCAGCCAGCTGTCCACGGAGTGTCCAAATTTTATATAAAGCAATAGAATTTACTTTTAGTTTAATGGACGTAAATTTTCTGTGAATAAAAAGTACATATAATTAAAGTGTAAAATTGTATATGCAGTATCTTGAGGCCTTGTTAAGGGACTTCCATAATTTTCGCACAGAAATTTTGTTAAAGGCACGTGGTTTGGTTACGTTGTAAAATGTTCACTGTTCATGAATTCGTACCATTAAATTCACAGTGGCGCCCAAAAGACCCTCTCTCACACTGACAGTGAGTGAGTCGTGGGTTGTGGGTGTTGAGACACAGGCCTTTCCCACCGCAGAAATCCGGAACCCTGTCACATTCACCTAAATGTAAAAGATCCATCATATATCATATCGTTAATGACGTTAATGAGAAAATAAATTTGATTTAAGGGGGCCGGATGGACGTGGCCATATTTTCTACTTTGTCTACCTCATTGAAATGAAGATCTCTGTCAAAAATATATAAAGGGAAAAATCAGACTTTAAAGCTGAACTACATGGAGGATTTTCTTCACTAAATAAACGTTTATAGCTTTAAAAAAAATCATATCTAGAAATTAAAGGTAGATCTGACGGTTAATTTGTTGACCGAACAATCTCATTAATTAGTTTCACGAATTGACTCTCTCTTTAAAAAAAAAAAAAGAATAACATACCGCATGCCTCTCCGTATTCTCGTCTCTGCAAAACTTTTTCAATATCGACAGAGCTTAACTCTGCAAAAGCTAAATGGAAAAAAGCTAAAACGAAAATAAAATTCCGCATGTTTACGTTGGTCGACCTCTTCTGATAGTATGATAAGTTTATAAAGAGAGTTGAAACAAAACTTATATTTTTATCGATTTTATTTAAAAACAAATGCTTTTATCGATGTAAAAGTTTGCGGGGTAATTACTTTAATTTATGAATATTTTTTTTTAATAAATATATTTTTGTATTTACATTAGTAATTAGTATCAATATACGTTGTAATTTAAAAGGCGATCCTATTAAGATTACTGTTGATCTGCATTTTAGCAATTATGAGGTAAATTATTTACATTAGCAATCAAAACTGATAATCAAGCATGTAATTAATAAAAGCACTTACTAAATGTTAGTAGTGATGCCATCGTGTTTTTATACTCGAATATCATTTCTATAAGAGATGTATAGAAAATTGGATTATATACATAATTAAAAAATATAACAATAAAACATCTGTGCAAAAAAGCACTCAGAAACATTTCTTTTTTATATAAATTCTAGTTTGAAGGTACAAAATGTAAGAATTGCGCATGGAATGCTGATCACAAAACGAATTGCGTACTCGGCAATGGCGTACGCGAAAACTGTATGTAACAGGCAAGCAAGAATGGGGCAAGCAAGAATATGCATGCACTCATCTTTAAGCTTTGCACTTCGCAATAACCAAAAAGGGAACCGACCTTAATGAAAAAAGGCAACTTTTTCGCCTTTGTCAAATCAAAGACGAAATTACTTGTAAATAAAATGGTGATTGGTATTTTTTGGAATCAATAGCTAGGACATTCAGCTGAAGAGTGCAGCTTAGGCTTAAAGAAATGTCATTCAATGAAAAGAATAATTATATGTGAAGGTTATACAGCCGATTAACTGGTGAATGATACATTTGTTTAATTAATGAAATATTAATTTGAATCGAATTGAAGCCAGAATGAATATCTTTTCAAGATTTCTTATTTTCAACCGGTGACATCAAAAGAGCTAGAAAAGGACTAATTGGATATTAAAAGGGTTTATTTTTTCTTAATCTGCTGTGCATAAATAAAGATAAATTTTGCAATTGGAATCAAGCTATTAAAAAAAGAATAAGAATATTGTATTGGGATATACATGTAATTGGTTTAGTAACTACTTGCAGTTGGATAATTTTCCCTCAAAAATGTTCTTTTCACGGCATTAAGGGTCGTGTGTTCAGTATGTGTACAGTCGTAGCATCATGAGCAGATACAGGAGCCAAGACAGTGCATGTGAGAATGCATTTAATACCAAAAACTTTCTGTTCAAAATATGTTCACTTAGTAAGCATTCGCAATGTTAAGCATACTAGTATTTCTCTACAATCTCATTCTTCCCATGAGGTGATAAAACCCTTTCAGGGATAACAAACTGAAAGTCGTTACATGTATATTACTTCTGGTCATTTCCCCCCATAATTCAATGCAGTGAAACTGCATTACTTACATTGTATTTACGATATGATTACTTATTTACTATATGAAGTTTATTACAAGTTCAGTGTTTAAAAAAAAACTTACCGTATTTAGAGCAAACTCGATCTTAACAGCAATAAGTTATTAAAGGAAATTCAATTTTTTTATATACACGTATATTAAATGTCGTGTTCCTGTATATGCCATGGTGTGTGGAATCTTTTGATATGTCACTTTTAAGCGTGCGTGCCTAAAATTGAGAAATGTGTATAACGTGCTTGTTAGTTGAGAGTAAAAAAAGATACCTAATAAGGAAGGATCGTATTATTTTAGTAAAATCAAAGTTAATACCACTGCACTCAACATATGTTTTACTGATATGAGTTTTATCCTATATCTAATAATTATGCAAACTTGTTTTTAGCCATGCCGTATCAAAATTATACATTTTTTTACATTTGCATATTAAACAACCCAAAAAGAAAAGAACAAATTATTTCAATAGATATTATAGAATATTGCTATCAACTAGTTGTTCTGAAAAATTAAAGACTGAATTTCATTTATAGCAATTTTTATTTTCATCTTTTTTTCTCCGTTTTCTCACTTTTTAAGATTTGAAAACTACGAAAATTGTTAAGTCGTACGTAAAAAAAATTATCCCCCTTGTGCCGAGCAGTATTTCAACCAATGTAATAAATGTAAATTTTCACGTCATGTAACTATATTCTACCAATCATAATGCACAGGAAGTGCACAACCCGGAGACTGTAAATTATATCAACTCTTTATAAGGAAGACGGTAAATAATGTGAGCTATGGCAAAAATGGCAACCATTGTGGTTCCTCATCAGTTACCTTTCCTGTAATATTTTCATCATTCCAAAACACTTGGATATTTTATGATCAGAAAATACCATCAGACCGGAAATAGAAAGCACAAGAGAACTGATTTGTTCTTCTGTGCATAAATGACGTAAAAGGCTTAAGCAATTTGATACCTTTTTTGCCAAATATACCGAGTAAAATACTTTAAAATTGATTTGTTTTTGACAGCATTTTTTTTTATGTACATGTATACAACATACGAAATTCCCTAGCCTTTTTTATTGAGGATTATTTCTTTCTCTTTATATTGTATTTATTTAGGGTCGTTGCGTTTTTGGAATGTTTAACTTGTCACTTTGTCAGTTTGTGATTAACGATTTCTAATCCTATGTTTTCAGTTTGTTGTATTTTATGACCTAGTTATTGGAAATTACACTTTTTCTCTCAATACTGTCGTATCGAAATCGCCTTATATATATATCATTGCACATCAAATTTACACATTAGATTCAAGTTCAATTCCCCTTCGACACCCCCACCACCCCCTCCCCAATTTCTTTCCTTGTCCTGACTCTTACAACACGACACAACACAACACACAAAAATTCAACACAAAGTACTTTGTATTCTCATTTATTGGATTAAGACATCAAGCAACCATAAACACTTTCAATGACTGCACCCGGATGTGGTTTCCTGTATGGTGACCCCCATCAGGGAAATCTGGGTAATGTCCTGGTAATCGACAGCTTTTGCACACTTCGTAGAGGCACAAATAATTTTGAAAGATATCTGCAAGAAATTGATCAATCTAGTTTTATAAACATGTAGGATGGGTTTTTTTTGACATGTACGTATGAAGAAAGGGTAGGGCTGTAGGGAAAATAGGCTTTGCCCCCCCCCCCAATACACCCCGGAATGAAAATCTAGATCCACGCCTCAGATATAATTTACATCTATTTCATTGTGTATTTGAAAACCGAATTCTTGACTAAATGAATGATTATATCTAAGTTAAGATGATTTAAATTATTCATCATACTTATCCTTCTCAGACAAGAATAGGTAAAATATTTTATTCCGAATGTTTTACAATTAAATCTGTTAGAAAAGTTATTAATTCTAAAATTATTATGTGTGTATATGTATTTTCTTAAGTAGAGAGAGAGAGAGAGAGAGAGAGAGAGAGAGAGAGAGAGAGAGAGAGCTTACTGCAAACTTGGGGTCTCCGGTTTTGGGCAGCTCTATACAGAACTGATTTGATACGACATGGTTCTTAAACTGGGGTCTTTCCAAAGTTCTCAGGACCTGGGGCTCGGCGTAGGGACGTTGTAGAATTACTATCACTTTGTCTGCCTGGATTGGTACATATTGTAATGCATTGTAGAACATCACACGGAAGAAAAGATTGTGCTTTTTGTAACCTACAAAGGTAAGAAGCTGTAAATGTCATCGCCATTTCACTAATGTAAAATTTATAACTAGCGGAAATCTGTACTGTGTAACGGGAAAATGTTCCCTATTCATTTTTTTATCCATTTTCTTTCATTCTTAGTTGGCGAACTTAATTTTCTATAAGTGCAACTGTGTACGGGCAAATAAAAAAGGGTGAAGTCTTAAACATCCGTGATTTGGCAAATATAACACTAGTAAATATAACTTTAAAAGAAATACCCTGCTAGCACTCACCCCAGTAAATTTCACCCGTTGTCAGTACGGTCTTTCCTCCTCTTGGTAACTTAGCAATCAACTGGTTCGACGCCACATAATGCTAACCAAAAAAAAAAAATGATTCTAAAATTGAACCATTCAATCACAAAAATATGTAATAGAGACATTTAATACATCTGCTGGATTTGAACCCGGGTCCCCTGTCTTTCAAAACCAGCACCATACCGATCGAGATATTTAGGACGTAACTCACAGTTTATATTTCGTAAGAATGCCACATTTCTGACAAGTATTTTTATCAATTGCATTTTCTCGGGCATTTTCGGCAGAGTCCGACTGTTTTACCGAGCTCTGTCGGAGAGGCCCAAGAAGATGCGAGCGACAGAACAAAGAGATATCAATTGATTGTGTCTGTTTCTTTATAATTACAGTAGTGGTATAAATGGTACAACTTTACGTGATGGTGTAATAACATCAAACAGTCTTGAATCATGATTCTATTGGATGCAACGTAGTCGGGTTCCAACAAAATAATTTCTTTATTCAATATCAATGAATTAAATCAAATGGAAACATTGTCTGTGTTTACAACTTACAGTTTCGTGCAGGATCCATTGTCCCAGGCTTCTTCCACTCTCAAACGATTTGAGAAAGACACAGGCGTGTGTCTTGCAAGAATGATCTGTAAAAATATTTTTAATCATAGCTTTTAGATACATGTAACTATTCGTTCATGGTGTAAGGTCATGGCATGGTCTCTTATGTACTACAAATACTATTAGTTTCATAGCATATTTCATACATGTTATATGTTAAATCATGTTAAATGATACTGGTATATACTGAGAATTTGATATTAATATGATAATATATAAAGTGGAATGAAAACATGACCAAATCTAACGCAGGATATAAAAGATTTGACAAAACGACCATGAGTTTAGGTACATGATATCTGCTCTCTGGATCATGAAGCATTTTTAGACTTGATTAAGTCCAAATTTCAACCATTTATAAAATTACAATTTTTTCATAAAAGTACACTCGAAATATGAAATCATCAACATAATATAGAGACACATTTTAAAAAGCATTTCATTTTTTCGATGTTTTACATCACAAGACAAAACAAAAAGACAGTGACTTTAGTCTAAGACTGCAGAATGAAAATTTAATATACTAGTATATAGAAATCATTACCTAGTTTGATGCCGCACACGTGTCCGACATAATTGTGCAGTAGCAGACAGGGCGGTCTCCGTCCACGTGACAAATCCCACCATACAGGCAGACATTTCCACTACACGGTGCTTCATAAAAGTTCAAATATTATATTTCATTCTGCAAATATTTTTTATTGTTCGTCTTCCTTATCTGCCCCCACCGTCACCAATTTCTCTTTTTATCATTCATTCAACGCAGTTCTCAACTTAAATCATTTTAGGAAAAATGCATATATTTGAGGTCAAAAATGCTCAGGGTGTATTCGTTTGGTCGATTGGAGAACTGCAAGAGTAATCCTTATTTTCTCGTTTGCAATATGGAGATATCCGGTAGATCTACATTGTCTACTTTCCAAATAGCAGGTAGTCAATGGAGATCTGCTGGAGATATTCGGGACCAGTTCTGGAGGTAGCAAACGAATACACCCCTCAGACTTGAGGGCTGGTATTGACTTGAGGAAAGTTGCCGTCAGTGGGGCCTGGTCACAATTTGACGTAGATTTTTGTAATGGTTATAAAACAATGTAGATGTACATTTGCATAAATATATATTAAATATAGATTTAAATACGAAATTGTAAAATGAAATCGGCATACGATCAAAACGGGGTTTTTTTTTAGTTAGAGACAGAACGCCCTTTGTTTTAAAGGATAACTCCAATTGTATTGTGTTACTATTTAAAAGAGGCACATCATCTAAAGCTAGAGTGATTTTTGAATTTTGAAAAATTTCATCCCGCAATGATATTGTTTGGATTTAAATTCCGGTTTTATTTTTTGGATAAAAATTATCATTTCCAAAGGAATTTTTCTAAGAGTTTATCATAAGGAAGGGGGTTGTTTTGTTCTTTTATTAAGACTAGTAGGGTGATTTCACCATGCATCGGACACCTTTGGATTTTTCCCTTTGTTCACGCATCAAATATCGTCCAAATATAAATAAAACTTGTTTTAAAAGTTACAGGTTTTCCCCTTGCTTAATTATTGGAGAAAAAATTGTGAAATTGTTAAAAATGTAGAAAATAAAGCAAATTAATGAAGCGTTGAACTATTTCACCATGGATCGGACAATATTTACCAAGCATCGGACAGCTATAGCAGTGCAGTAGAGATTAAAAATAACAACATTTTCTGGTTTTAATGCAAAAATACAAATGTTCGGAAATATTAATTTATTCAATTGCTATTCATATTTCTTTTAATGTAAATCCTCAAATCTACATATAGGAATTTAGACTGGTGCTTTTGTTTAAAGGAATATTTATCATAAGGGGTTCTTTATCTTGCCAGCTCCTACAGGAACTTTGGACTTAAAAGGGTGTGTCCGTAAAACTCGATTTTTAAGTGGTTTGAGGAAAATGTTTGTTTCAATTATTTTTTAAATTTTTATTTTACTTCACATTTAGAGTATATCACAAGGAATGGGCACATAATCTCCATATTATTAGAAGAAATCATGCAGGGAAAACTGTCCGATGCATGGTTAATTTGCGTCCGATCCATGGTGAAATGAACATATGGTGCAATAATGACCTTGACATTAATTGTTCAAATTTCTTGGACTTATTTTAATCAAATTTTGTTTCAAAACTTACTTCTTTCTAATTATGTTACACAGAGAGTGCATTTTCACTAATTCACAATCAAACGCACAACATTCAAATAATGCTTTAGTGTAAAATCTTCGTAACTAAATTTTCAATAATGGCGTATTTGATGTCATTTTACGATGTCTATATTGTTATTTCTTTGACAATGTGACTGTCAAATTCTTAATAATGATAAAGTTCATTTGTTCTAATTCAGGAATATACGAAACAACATATGAGCGCATGCACATTTAGAACCATTTTAACAAGGCCTTGGACTTTCAGTAGGATGTAACTATCCATTTTTGCGTCAAAACAAGTTAAAATGATGCTGGTTTCAAGCGAAATGTACACCGATTGTGTAGTCTTCGCTCAACAGCCAGCCAAATCCTGTTGATTTCAAAGAGCCATGACTGAATGGCAAGCAATGAAATAGACAGACCTACGTCACATCGCCGATTAACACAACTACCCAAAGTCCAAGCTCTTGTTATAATGGTTTTATTTGTATTTTTTATAAACAAAGTTGTCCGATCCAAGGTATGTGTCCGATGCATGGTTAAATCACCCTACTGTTTTTAAAAAAAATATACTTACAACAACTTCCGGGGGGCGGAATTTCACTCTGAAATGAAATGTTAAAAGTAGATTTTTATGTTTTTAAAAACCATTGTGATCAATATAAGAGTTGAAATTGGTCAAAATTTACTTACCCGATCGACCAATTGTTTGTCTTCGTTAAGGTTGCTTGCAGCTGATACTCCAGCAACGGCTGCGATGAGCAACAGGATTGCACAGTGGATACTCATAATCAAACTGCAGAAGAAGACTAAATGAACTGTCCGCTACACTTTCTCTTTATATAGCCAATCAGTTGTAAATAGTATCATGTTTAACATCAAGAGTACTCTACTTAATGGTTACTTTAAAATAAAAAGCTTTCGTCAATTTAATAGCTTAAGATTAAAAAATAAATCCATAAACTATTAAATGACCATGTTTCCATTAGAGTGTGCATTAATTAAAAGTGATTTTTATGAATATTGCTAATGTAAGCGATGTCGTTAAACGTTTTTTATACATATTTTTTTTCTTTTATTCGTACCATAAATCTGACTTTTTATACGGACAATTTAATTAGTATTCTAGATAGTGTTAGTATTACCATATCTCACTCAACTACATGCTTGGAGTAGTGGATCCACGGAGAACTACTATTCAATTACATGTTGGTAAAGAGTTCGAGCCATCGATGCAACGTTACTTTTTTTCAAACCCAACTTGTTTATTTATTCCATTATTATTTATTACATTTATTCATTTATCAGTGTATATTTCCTCTTATGTTTGCATTGGAAATCTGCGACGTTCAATTTTTTATGAATACACTTTGTTAATTCGTGCGCCATGAGCACAAATATAAACGTCTCCACGTGTTTTGAGTATGTTCATTATTGTAAGATTAAATGAAACTTTGAATCTTACATAACCAATTTGATATGTACTTTTAAAAACAATCATTAATTTATATCTACTCCTAAAAAAGATTTTTCTCCACAAGGTTTCTGGCACTATATTTTTTGTCGCAAATTTATGACATGTTAAGACTAAGAGCGTAAATAATGGCTATATAGCTGCGATACATAATATTTCATACAAATAGACATCAGTATGAAAATATAAATATAAGCATTGAATGCTTTTAAAAATATCTATCGTAGGCAAATTTGCAATATTTTTGCAAAACGAATGGATGCCATCCAAAAATTTCATTTTATTTCATTTCATTTATAAAGTTTGAAAGAAAAATAACATTTTTATGATAAAAAAATTACTTTGATGCTGAGGATCGAAGAACCTTAAACTACAAAACATGTACATGTATAACCTAAATTTCACAGAAATTTAACAGAATGATTGATAACGAACAAAACATATATTTTGTCTACATGAGTATAATTGTTCCAGATAATTAAAGTATTTTGAAAAATTTTAAAATGTCGTTGCAAATAATTTTATAATATCCGTAGATGACGTAAAAAATAATTATTTGTGTCAAAATGGAAGGTCTCTACTAAAAAGCGTTAATAAATTCAGAAGTCTTCTTTAATATAATGTATCTATAACTATATATGACTTTCTGTGATATGATCATGCAGTTAATCTAATGTAAACGAATATAACCTTACAAAAACAAATCAAATTGATTCCCTGCGTACACAAAAAATTAACACTCATTTGGTGTACGTTGACCAAATCAATACCATACAAAATATTCAATATACACGTAAGACCTTTGATATATAAAATACATCTTTATTCGATTCTAACAATTTTGATGCTTATAACACAAACTCACAAAATTCTAAAATTTAATTTTATTCAACTTGAAATCTAAAGGAAGAAACATCTCCAATCCCGGCATCGATTACATCCCCTTTGTCCACTGGCCCTACACCTGAGGGCGTACCAGTCAAAATGACGTCACCTTCCTCCAACGTAAAATACTTGCTAATATAACTTATCAAAAAGGGTATGTTGAAGATCATGTCTTTGGTGTTGCCATCTTGTTTGGTTTGACCGTTGACCTTTAGCCACAGCTGAACATTTTCTGGATTCGGTAGTTTGTCTTTGGAAATTAGGTCACCTATAGGACAGGAAGTGTCAAAACCTTTGGCTAGGGTCCATGGGTGACCTTTTTTCTTAGCCTCGTCCTGAAAATGACAAAAAAAAAGAGATGGGTTTTTTCATTGATACGTGTTCATGTAGCATTATTAAAAAAAAAGAACCTTATCGTTAACAATCTCGAAAGGAATTCATGTAGTACATGTACGTTCGATTTACTTTTCTTGAAGTTAAAAACATTCAGTGATCAATGCAATAACAGAAAGATGAAGAATTTTAACATTCAGGTTCCTTTCAATGCTACATTTCTTTGCAGAATATCTCATGAATATTCATATAAACAATAGTTCAGCAATTCGGACCTCTTCGTCTACCTCTACTGCAATCTGATTCATTGACATTAATTATCCTTTCTTGAATCGCGTCTCCAAAATGTGATTACTTACATAAGCTTTATCACAACACGTGCTGACCTACCTGTAGATCCCTAGCGGTCATATCTAGGGCAAGGACGTAGCCCCCGATGTGGTCTGCGGCTCGGTCCTCTGTGATATGGCTCCCAGTTTTACCGATCACAATGCCGAGTTCTACCTCATGGTGGAGAGACTTGCAGTTTGGTGGAATCTGTTACGATGAAAAAAAAATGATAATTTAATCAACAAACTTCTTAGTGTATGAGCTGAGATAGCTTCATGGTTATTCAAATCACATTGCATATTTGAAGTTTATTCATATGCAATTATATAATGATATACATGTAAATATAAATTGAATCAGTGAAAAGTAAAATCATATTAAATGATTTCAGTTTAAAACTGAGCCAAAAGTTGAGCATTGTTAAAAGGATTAGAAGAGAAAACATAATTTCCACGTTATTCTTCATTTGGACATTGTCCATCATTTTTAAGCTCTGTCATAAGTAACCGACAACTGTCTGTGTACATGTACCTTAATGTTTTGTCCCTGGGTGACGTAGGAGGTGGTGGGCTTCAGGAAGAGGATAGGTTTTGTCGGGACGGCGTTCCCTAGCTCAGCGGCATGTTCCCTGAGGGAGACAGGGGAGATCTTTAATAATATGAATCTATCAGTACATCTAATAATTGACAAAAGCACGAATTAAGACATTGTTTGGTATTTAAAATAAAATATGTAAAATAATAGAGAAGTTGGATTACTATTTAAAAATTACGAACTGACATGTACTTCTGAATAATAATCACAATTTTCATTTATCGTTTAGATGTGTGTATTTATGCTAAAACAAAGAATAAATGAATATCGGAAAGTATTACATATGAAAGGCACTGCACTTTTGAAATTTTAATTTACCAAGATAAAGACCCCCTCCCATCTCCATCCATCCCCTCAGATTGTCACTAAGGAATTGTTTGTTTGTTTAATTACATACTTGATCTTTTAAAAACGTTTTTAAGAGAGGGTAGGGGTTCACTTCAAAGTATCTCCGGCTTAAAAAAGAAGAAGACGAATCCACCTCTAATTGCAGTCCAAATGTCAATGAAGAAGATTCCTTAATAAAATACATGGATACAAAGCTTTATAAATGTGTGTACTGTATGTATCATTAAATATGATTTTGTTTTTTATGGTTTAAGGTGACAAAGTCATAACGCGTTTTCCCCCAACCTTCCAACTGATTGGTTATTGAATGCCAAGCACAACTTTTCGGGCCATTCTGGTGGAGTTCGGAATAGTTCACCGTGATTAATTGAATGTCACATATCCCGTCGAGATTCTTTCACTCAAATCCAAAAGACATATTTTAATAAATAGTTGAATAATTGGGGTGTACTAAGCCCTAACATCTAATCATAAGAGCAAACGACATAAGCTGTATCCCGCACTGAAAATGTCGTATTTTCATTGCATATTTCATTTTTTCTTTTTTATTTGTAAGCAAAAGCTTCGTGAAGATGTTTAAAGCGCTATATTTACATTCTACTGTGTTTTTCCATTAAATTCTGTGATCTTCAAATGCCTCTAAATGCAACAAGAAGTCAAAGGTCAAATTGACGAGTTTTATTATGACGTCACACACGTTAAACGCTGTAAACTGCAACGTCACAAGCGAAAATCAAAGTTTACGCTTGCGGCTGTTACTGTGGCTCTTCCATTAATATTAACTTACCCTTCGGATAAGATAGGAATTTTAAGGTATGAATCACATTTGCAGACAAGGCAAGAAGTTAAGAAATGTAAATATAAGCATTGAATCATGATTTTTTGAAGTATACACTCTCATAACTGCAGCGGTGTGTGCATACAAATTTTCAGAACGCGCTAGCGCGCGTTACTCAATTTGTATGCACACACCGTTGCAGTTATGAGAGTGTATACTTCAAAAAATCATGATTCAATGCTATATTGTATTGCCTATTTAACTACAGGACAAACTTCTGCCAGAGTTCGTTTGTTGAAAAACTTCGAACATGTAGATGTAAGTTTGAATCTCAAGACCGAACTCTTTTCAGATCGGATTCGGGATTCCAAACATGCCATATTATGACCTGGTGGAGGGCGTGTATTCAAATGTAAAAAAAAAAATGATAAGAAGTGTTTTAAAAAAGCATCGTACTTATAATTTCTTCCGACTGCAACAATTTTCTTTCCAAGTTCTCGGAATCTGGACACTGTAGTCGAGGCCATTCTCTTGAACTATATACAAAACACACAACTCTAGGGGTCGTTTCAAAACCAAAACAAGCAAAGTCATAAAATTTTATAGCCGCGTCCACTCAAAGTAAAAGTAAGAAATCTAAATTGATTCGTAAAATGACACAAAATGTTATCATTCACTCATTTCTTAGTTATAGAGCAATTTTACTATCAAATATTGTTTTTCATACAATGTATACAATGCATACAAACCCGATCCTATTTTCAATGAGAACTCTCCAGTTTAGAAGATAGATAAATGCTTTTGTTTATTTCCGATAAATCGACATGCCGGGTGAAGAAGCATCAGAAGAAAAGGGTATATGTATTTCCACTTTGCTTGCAATATAGATGATTTGATATGATGCAAGATATGCTTATATTACAAAAACAATATCTTCTAACATGAAGGTTTATTATATGAAGAAAGATTTTAAAGAAAGGAAGTCGAGAACATCTGATCAATAATTGATCAGTTAGGCCAAATTATATTTATAGAACCACCATAGCCACAGATACTTGTTTCAGCGCTGAAGCCTAATAGTGTGATAATAAAACAATGTATCTAACTCCAAATTACGTGGAGTACGACCTTTCCCAGCCGAGATTAAATTGACCAAAATGCAGTAGTTGCATCACTTGCGTGCCTTTTGCCTTTATGGTTCATGTATTAATATCTAACTGATACTCTGATTTAGATGGGGAGCGCCTATGGTACTCTACATTTTCTTATTATATGGATTGTACTATGGGCAAAACTTTATCATAGAAACAGGTGCCTATGATTAGAACGTAAGAACTTAGGGAGCAAGCTAATGATTGTCAGATTTAATTTTTTTTTTTTTTAGATAAATCTATTCAGCATACAGCAGCACTGAGTTTTGGGTTCATATGTCTCATAATTGGAATACCATTGTGGTGGAAAACAACAGAGGTGTACCGGGTCAATCTGCCCTACTCAGATATAGCGGACCTATCGAATACTAAGGTAACTAAACTTTGCTACAGGTACATGAACTAGACTCTGTAAGATTCAAATGATTGTTTTAAAAAATTATTACGGTAGGTCAATATTCTGATCTTTTGTCAACTAAAATTGATATGGTGTTGATTTTATTGTTTATTTTATAAAAAAAATTGGTACACTACAGAATGAAAGTTTTTTTTTCTGTGAAGTCTTAATTACTTCTAGAATGACAAGATTTCTAATTCAGTTTCAGTTTACTATTGACATTGATGTGGTTAATTTGGAGAAGTCATGGACCGACAAAGATCTGACAGATTTGTCCAAGCTATTGAAGGCAAACTTAGGTAAAAATAAATGATGACGTCTTTATGTTGCAAAACATACTTTCTAAAAGTGAAAATAAAATGATAAGCCAAACCATGCAGATCTATATCAAATTGATAATTGTTTTTTAATTGTCGGACTTGTGAAGGACTAATTAATTTGAAAACTTGTAAAATATTTTAAATTCTGTTTTCAAAAATATGTGTAGCTGATGACAGGAAAGTTGGAGCTATTTTCCCAAAGTACCGTGTGGCAGTCCGACAGGCAGCAGAACAACAATCAAGTGACGTTACTTCACTGAAAACATTAGCAGGTAGCGCAAGCACTGATTGTGAATTTAATAATCTTATATTTAGCTAATTGTATTGATAACTGAAAAATTTAACTGTTCTCTATCAATACAAATCATTAATATTTTTTAAAGACTTTCGTTGGTCATGTTGATATTGTCAGTCACAGACAGTGATATTTTTGAAGTTATTTTTCATTTTCACGATGTCTTACTATTTTTGCATTAAAATTCTTTCTTTACAACAGTTCTTGCAGAAAAACGAAAGCGAAATTTTAAAATCTTTGAATGGTGCTTCTCGCAATTTTACATGGATATTAATCTCTCATGTTTAATCAGGAATCTACAGTAACATGATACTTTTTTGGGCATTTTAGCACTTGATGAATATTTCCATGGGGAGGAGTCTTCTGTCAACAAATACCTGATTGTTTTGATGCCTGTAAACAATGCAGTGGTTAAACAGACAACCATTGGGAACTACAGGGCAGTATATCTACCAGCTGGAAAAAGAGGTACTCAAGACTCTCTCTCTCTCTCTCTCTCTCTCTCTCTCTCTCTCTCTCTCTCTCTCTCTCATGAATATTATTTTAGTATTTTTTACAATGCATGGCAGCCATTTTCATAATTTGTTTATACCGGTACATGTAACTTTCAGATCTGAAGACAGTTTCAGCTGAGGTCACAGAGATCCTTCATAATGTGTTGGTCAGAGAGGATGCATTGCTGAAGTCCTTTCAGAATTTTCTGGGTGCCAGAGAACCAAAGGTATGATTAAGATGTGTTTCTAACACAAATGCATTTTTGTCATCAATATAGAAATGTTAACTTTACTGATACATGTATATCACAGGTTTACAGATTATGAATCATGAACTACCTTAACCCATTTGATAATGAATACTTTTGCATAATACTGCAGCTATTTACCAATTATTTGGTCATCTTGTAGCTTTTTTGTTTAATTTTGTTTTCGTAAGAAACTTTGGCCATCTGTTAATTTGCTTTTACTGTTCATTGTACATGTATTTCTGTTAGGTTTGGTTTTAGTTATTTTGAGTAACAACAGATTTGAATTGAAATTATGTCATTTTGTGTGATGGGAATTTTTAAAACGGACGAATTCATGGATCTTACATGTACATGTTGGATATTAATTGACACATTTTATTTCAAATTTGAATTTGATGTTGAATTGACAGGATAAAGCAAGTATGAGATCTCTTAGCTATCACCAAGGCTATGACATATTGTTCACCTTAGTGAACCCCCAGCCTGATATCCTGGATATTGATTGGTCAATCAAGGAGGCAGTGGAAGGTACATTTAACACACTGAAATTTACAATTCATATAACACACTAAATAGTGTATATCCATTTTTTCACGTGTCACAAAATTTGCAAAAATATATAACTTTGCTTATAGCAAATAATACCGGATATAATTTCTGCAAATTGGATATTTTGCGATGAAAAAGTGATTGTAAAAAAAACCTACAAAAATTAGATCATTGTGAAAATTACCAGTTGTAAGTTATGATGTGAATCTATTTTCATAGATTATTCAATCTTTGTTATAGCATAAGGTATTGAAGATCTTACAGATTTTTGTTCAATTTTGCATTATATTTATTTATACCATCCAGACAACCCTCCTAATATTTTGCTATATTTGCATCAGAAATTCTTTTAATTTATGTTTTCATAGACCAGGCAGTCCTGCATATCTTCTTCTTCTTTTTTTTAGCTTACCTGAGTCCTATGGTCAAGCAGCTCTCAGACTACATCAATCTAGATATCAAGTCACAGGTCAGATATTTATAGATATCTTCAATCTAGATATCAAGTCACAGGTCAGATATTTATAGATATCTTCAGTCTAGATATCAAGTCACAGGTCAGATATTTATAGATATCTTTAGTCTAGATATCTAGTCACAGGTCAGATATTTATAAATATCTTAAGTCTAGATATCTAGTCACAGGTCAGATATTTATTAATATCTTCAGTCTAGATATCTAGACACAGGTCAACTATGAGTACCGGTAGATATTTCAAGTTGTACCGGTATGTAGCTATTTTCAGATAACTATAAAAGTCTAGGCATCAGGTGATCTGTTAAGTATATACAAGCAGACAAATTCAGAATAAGATCAACCCTCGTCTTTACACTGTAGATGTTATTTTTCACCGGCCTCAGAAGAAAACCACACAAGGACAAAAAGAACTCAGGTTTCTACTATGAGGAGACAGATTTACCACACACCATTAATCCTTTGGAAGCCAATCTAGGTGAGAGAAAGGGAGCAACACCTGAATTCACAGTATTTACTTAATCCGCAATAACACATGTATTTCATGTATGATAGAACATCAAATTTTTTGTGTATCAAACAATCTTTTTACAAATTCAAAGTGGCAGTTTCATACGTATTACCATTGCTACTTTTTCAGGGTCACATGCCTCCAATAATCCCATGCTGAACTTCATTGTATACGTACCTAGCAGGGACCAGCACCCTTTACACATTGTCCTTAAAAATGGTAAAAGTTTAATAAATATTTTACATTGATTATTAAAGTTAACTTAAGAGCACTTTTATAATCAGTACCAGTTTACAAGTAAACATATAACTGGATTTTTCAATTAAAATAAATATTGAGTCTAAATGCAAATTCCTCTCATGAAAATTGTTGTTTCCAATACCTACATGTAAAGATATACATATTTTGCTAATTTCCCCCACATGTCTCTGATTAAAAGGTGAGAAGGTGAAGACCAACTCCTTTTTGAGCCCCCAGTGGGGAGGGATTGTGGTCCAGAACCTGCCCTCACCCCCTCCCAACTCCAGCCTCCCTGTCAGAGTGACGGTAGACATGAAGACTTTGATGGAGGTGTTCCTAACTCAACTCAGACTCCTCATGGACTTCAACATTCAGGTACATTTTACTTAAGGAACTTTGATCCTTTAACAATAGAGATAACTCCCACAGAGGTAAATTGCCATTAATCCATCATAATATTTTTAAGTTGAAGAGCAACATTTTATTGTGTTTAGAGTACACATGTATTATTTTCGTAGAGTTTCCAGTTTGTTGAGTTGGAGGGGATAGAGTATAGGGGTTGACTATATTAAAAGTCAGGATTAAGGTCAAATGCTGTGTATTGATATTAATCTGACTCATAATCTGACGCAAATTTAGAAGCATGCTCTCTTATGAGGGCGTGCTGCACCTTCCTCAATATACTCACTTTGTTGTAGATGAAGTGATTATAATCAAGAAATTTTCTCATTTTACAGGTCAAGAAAGACCTACAAGTCAGAGAAGTAGGAAATGACGTAATTAGAGAATGGGTAAGAAGATCTGCAGATCTTTATGTATGCGTTAAATATGGATCTGCTTAGAAACCAATTTTAGTCCACAAAATTATGTTTATCTCGTCAATGAAAACTGAAGCTGAAGCTGTATTTTTGAATGTCACATCCCTCCTTTGAGACATCATGATAAATCGATATGTGTCATGCAGTGATCCCCCTAACTGGTTGTGGCAATGTCTTTATGAAAATCTTAACTGTTAGTGTGTGTTTGACCGAGTACTTGTATGTTGGAATGTAAAAATTTGATAATTTTTAAGGGTAAAATTTTGCCGTTTTGGTTTGTCTTTCAGAGTAGAGAAGTCACAAACTGTGTTATTGTTTATAAATCTGTTCCCTCAGTGAATAAAATTTGTGAAATTATAGTCATTTTAAACTGGCCATCTGTATGATAAACATGAAGATAATTTGAAGTCAGATTTTTCTGTGTTGACCAGGAGCTGGATAATTGGCTGAGGAAGAAATGTCTGGAGAACTTGGCCACGTCTATATCCACACTGCAGTCCCTGACCGCGCTCCTGGAAGGAATCAGCAATATTGTCATACAGGATGACATAGGACAGCAGGTCTCCCTAATTGCAGCTTCTTGGGTCTCCTGCGGAGCTCCAAAAAAACACTGAATGTTTTACATAGTCATCCATAAAACACTGAATGTACTGTAGATTCCTAATTAAATGCGAGGAATTAATTTCCGCGTAAAATCGCGAGAAGCGAAATTATAACAAAAAATTGGTGATCGCGATTTTATATTCTTGTGATTTGATACAAAACAGCGGAATTGCAGAATTAAGTACTCGCGTAAAATAAGGAATTTACAGTATTACATAATCATCCATGACAACCCCCCCCTTTTTATAAAACTTGATATAAACGCAACACATTTTACGATCTGTTGAAATGTGAGTTAGACTTCATTAAAGTCAATGATATACCCTAAAATATAATGAAGAAGCGACATACAAGGCTGTCTAGCCGATACTTATATTAAATAGATCTTGATATCTAACATATGATATTGTTTATACATTCGAGGTGCTTGTCCGAGCTCTGCCAGAAAGGCCCGAGAATTTCCTATTGCAGGTCTTCCCACAATTTATATCATTTGTGTTTATTTAATAAATTATTTGGAATTATACTTTGTTAATGACATCAATTTTTCAAAAATTTCAAAGGTTGTTTTAAATTTTTTTATGATGGACAAATTTTATTGAAGTCCCTCTATTTATTTTTAATGTTTCTCTTTTGGTCAAGAGTAATCCCTTCATAAATGATATTTTGTTTTTTGTTTTTTTGCACATGCATTGCATTATACCGTATATCCGTATATTTACGCTTTATTTTCGCGATGTCTTTTAATTCGCAAATTATTGAATACACTGAAATTATATTCTGTATTATTTTCTATAAAAAACTATTTAAATCGCAAAAAATGACTGGCGCAAATTAAAAATGCTACACATTTTCCTTATTTTCGCAAATTTTGTGACGCGCGAAAAAAAACGGATATATGCCTAATATGGTATTAACCAACCATTCATTCTCACACTTCTGCTTTATTATCTCTGTAATCTATGGATCTAGTTTTATTTCATACAGGTGGAAAATGCAGTGACTGGGATAAAAGAGGCCCACAGACACCTGTCCAGTGGGCAGATAGCCCGGGCTTTTACCCAGTCCCGGAAGGCCCTGGCCTCATCAGGTGCATATTTCTATCAGGCTTTGCCCAGTTTTATCCAGAAGTGGATAATAATTCATTCCTTGACATTCTAGATATTATAAATATCTATACATTTATTCATGTTATATGCTGGTGACTTTGAATTTTGATTATACTGTAAGTGAACAAATCTTAAATTAGAAAATTGTCCACAAAATAAGTTGAATCGTGAATAATTCATGCCCCTTTTTGAATTGGCACACTTCCATGAATGAAATCTAATCCATTGCAGTGTTGCTTGCACTTTAAAAAAAAAAGTTATATCTGGGTTGGTTTTTCATCTCTAAGAACCCAAGAGATTAACTCTTCTATTTGTGGATTGAGAATGATAAATATTCATGAAAACTTTAAAAATTCAATAAGTTTGCCCACATTTGTTGAGAATATGACTGGTTATGGGTTTCTGACAATGTACATTTATTTAAAATACGGTACATGCTGCTGCCTGTTACCCTGAATCAATAACATTGTTGTAGCTTTAGTATAATTTTTTTTACACCCAATCTGTACATACAATTCCCTCACCACACAAAAAAACCTAATGCATTGAAAGTTAGTACACGATGTATAGGGTTTGGAAGGTTTTATATACATGGATATGTATTGCTCTGTCATTATTTACATGTATCTTGTGTATGCTTTTCTTTCCATTACTGTATCTATATATTGAATCTTATTCTAACTCTCATTTCATTGCAGAGAAAGCTTTCTTCGATCCGTCCCTCCTAGAACTGCTGTATTTTCCAGAAGATCAAAAGTATGTATCAGATTCAGTTTCCAGCTCTTGGTAGGCACAAAAACCACCAAAAAAAAGTTAATTTAATGCAAACAGATCAGAATTGGGGGGGGGGACCTCATGTTGTTGATTTTTTACAAAACAAATATAACCTATTGATCAAGGAACTTTTACAAATCATCAATAATTTAAATGATTGAATGCCATAAAGAGTGTTCAACCATGACAGGTAAGCCGAGATAAAGATTAAATGATCAACACACTGCCACTCTTCTGATAATTTGTTCCTGTAACCAGTTAATTTGTTCCCAAACTATTTGGGACCGGATAAATCCCCACTGGTTTTATGACTGACATATCATTAGGCACTGATGAAACGAGAGGAACATGAACTTGGGTATTCAGATATTTGTACAAGAATTTTTGTTCTTGAACAGATTTGCCATCTATATTCCTCTTTTCCTACCCATTGGCCTACCTATTCTGGGATCATTATTCAAAGCCATCAAGTGGATTAAGTCCAAGAGGAAACAGGAACCAAAGACTGAATGATTTATTATTTTCCTGATCTACATACATGCATGAAATTTTTTCATTCAAATACTTTTATTTTCATATACATGTGTTACTTTTGTTAAATTGAACAAGTTTGATTTTGATTTACTTGAAAATGTTCATGCATACATTTGATTCATACATGTATTCCTTTTATACCATGTTAAACATATTGATACTGAACAGAAAAAAATTCATCATCTAGTAAACATAATCAAGTACAGTCAAACTTTGTTATCTCGAACTAGACAGGACTGTTTAAAAATTTCGAGTATCTAAGAATTCAAAATATCAAGGGTAAAATACTTTAAGAAAAGAAGCTGATACTCGTAAACCACTTTGACATTTCTATTGTATTGGAGATATCAGTAGAAGACAAGTTCAACTGTAATTGTATTAGTTCAGTCAGGTTATCATTGAAAATGATAATAATGTAGAATAACAGTCATACAATGGATTTGTTATGTATGCGCTATAGGCAACCGCATGTTTTATTTGTACATGTTATTAGGGACTAATAATTTTGATTTTTTTTTCATGTAGAAAATTCTTTTTAAAGAAAATGCTGAGAGAGAGAGAGAGAGAGAGAGAGAGAGAGAGAGAGAGAGAGAGAGAGAGAGAGAGAGAGAGAATTTATTCGCTAATAATTATTCTTAATTATTTAACCAGAGAGGGAGAGAGAGTAAATTTCATTTGCGCATAATGTAAGGAAATAAAACATCAAGTGCTGATACACGACAATAAAAAAGACTGTACTAAAAGATATTTGTTTGGTGCTTGACAATCTATATTAGTTTTATTAAGCCCCTTTCACAATTGGCGCATGAGCAGAAACGACAAAATATTCGTGCGACCGAAAATATTAGATATTGTTCATAAAGTGTTGCCAAAATCAATGCATATGAAAAAGTACTCGAACGAAACTCGCAGGATTCAGAGCGACCGTTGCGCGATGTAAACGCATTGAATCTTGCGATATATCTTTCGTCTATGCGACTGTTGTACAATGAAAGCGAGTGTTGTAAGATAATGCAATAGAATCGCACGAAAGACCAGATGATCGGATGATTGAACGTGTACCAATGCGACAAGATGAGCGGAGCTCGTTCGATCATGCGCTTCATCTAACGATTGCTCGTATGATTCAGAGGGTGTATATATACCGCCCGTTTCCAAAGCTCTTTAGAAATAGTTGAATGCAAGATAGGGTACCCACCCAAGAAGATTACAAAAGCAACAACCAAAATCAAGGCCAATTAGGCCTGAAACAGATATGCTTATAACAGTGAATATTGTATAAGTGAGCTATTCACCCCCGGTTTTTTTTCCGCTCATTTCGATCCTTTGGTCAGTTAGTGTATTAAGACTTGGCGAATTCAAGTGTCTCATATTATCTCTCTTTTACCGCAACATTTCTGGGGGAAATTCAAGACGAGGCAAAACCGTAAGTAGAAGCGAATAATATTACGGGGCGAAAATTACCATTTATCCAGTATATACTAGTGGCAAAGCATGGACATTGAAACCGATAATTCTTGCAATGACAGTAAAACGTTGCAAGATTACATCAGACAGGTTAAGCAACAGTCTCGTTGTTGCACAAAACACGCTTAAACAGCTGCGATTCATCTTACGATCTTTATAAATCGTACATCGCTCTTACGAGTACACGAAACGTTGTAAACGTTTGTACTAATGTTCGTGCGTTGCATTGCAATAATTTGGATCGCAATCGATTGCGTCTGAAAAAAGTGCATCTAAAATCTAAAAGTACTTCTTAATTGAGTGGGTTGTTTGTATATTACATTATTACTGAAAATGTAGGTTACATTCATTATATAATAAAGCATGTGATATCCAACGCCACTGTGTCGCCAAAAATCTAATCTCGGCAAGATATTGACTATTTTTATGCCAAGTTGTTCAAATGTGAATAGAACAGGAAAATGATATGAATTTTAAAATTTATAACTTACATCTAAATACATGTAAAAAAAAACCAAAAACCCACACATTATTTCAAGCAAATCGAATATACAAGTCATGTACTTTCCATATTATAATTGATCTCTGTATGACAAGAATCGCTGCTTAATTTGTTGTTAAACATCACACCATGGTAATTGTCAAAGACACGTTCTAAATAGGTGTTTTGTGAAAAGGTCTCGTCACATCAGTGTAATTTGAACGATTTTCTGAGGATTAAGATTATCAGTTAACTAAGGTCTTGAAATGACCAGAAAAAGCGTTATGGTCGCAGCTGTATTTACGATCAGGAATATCCAGAAGCAAAAGAAATCGATTGCGGATGTGACGTCATGCCACTCGATTCCGCTTTCATGTAGCATTTCATTTTCAACGTATTTTTCAACAAAGCATGTCTGCACTTTTCTTGAATGATGGCATTTCCTACGACATCTCAAACAGCGCTCAGCCATGACAGCACCAACGAAGAATCTGGAGATATTTTGGTTGCTTTTCCTGTGATGCAGTCGTAATTGGACTGACGACATGACGAGGACAAGTGCACCTAAAATCATTTGAAAAATAAGATACAGGCTTAGAAAAGACGAAGTTTCTGAATTCACCGGTAATTGAGCGCTGATTATGGTCAGGAATACCGCGAATGATAAAAATACAGTCACCGAGTACGACATTTTCTCCCCTGCATCTGCGGGTACCACAAACGCCAGTACACCCATAAAGCCAAGGCAGACGATTGGTAGAATTATGTTGATGATGTAATATCGAGGCTTTCTCTGTAAAGTAATGGTAAAGGAAACTTCGGATTCACTAGATAATGTTTTCAGGAAAGAGTCTGTCTTTATTATAGACCAAACACTATTTTCCTCGTATTCGTAGAATTCTATCCCATAGGATGTACTTTCAATGTCCACTTCTGAGACGGTATAGGTCCAGACTATGAATGTTATTTTGCATACTTGTGTGTCGTAGGGAAAGTAAGTGATGTCAATGGAACAGCGAGTTTCAAACACCTCGTACGGTTTCCAGATAACGGAGCCGTCATTGGCCAAAAAAACATAGTTAAAGCTTTCTCCCATTTCTTCAAATCTGGTAAAACCATTTTTCAGAACCAAGTCTGGCTTCCAAATACTATCCTAAATTGATTGAATAGAAATACTTTAAGGTCAGAAAGAAGAAATCACATGTACATTATGATTACTCTGGAAAGTTAACCGCGTTTTCATGGTGATATAAATGCAGAACCGCTATAAAGAAGGAATGAAGTTTGTTGGTTATTTAATCTTAAATGGTAAATTTTTTAAATTAAACGATTTCCTTCCTATACTAAGAAATAGCGTAGTTAAAATTCAGTAAAAGTTTTGAATTGGGATGGCAATTTTAAATCCAACGCTTGCACTTCTTTATATTTTATCAACTAATTTTGTAACCAAAAGTAGTGAATGTTGAACATTTCAAAACCTATACAGAGCAAATTTTAGAATTGATGTTCGGAAGTTGTCGATATTAATGTGGATTAAAGTACATTATAACTGAAATACGTTCACCGGTTTAGATTTTCAAATTTTACTATAGTTAACCAAAAAATAGCTTTTAAAAATATTTTGAGAGGTAAAGATTGTAAAACCCCCAGCGGAATTCGGACTCAAGGCTCGTAGATTCGTAGTAAACCCTCTAACTACTGCATAACCATATTAGGTGACAATGTTTTGAAAGAAACTACATGTATATAATTACACTTGGTTTTATTGTTTATTTCGATAAACAATACGCCACAACATGGAAATGTCCACCTTAATTTTCTACAGTACAAACATGAAAAAGTATACCTGAGGCACGGTGAGATAAATGGTACGGTTCCAGAGATCCGGGTCCCACTTTAAGAGACCATCTGTCCATCTCACCTCAAGATACCCGGTGGTCACAAGTTTTTTTTCGACTTCGTCCACCTCGTTGATGCTGAACAGGTACATACTGATGTCAAGAAGGATCGGCTCCGTCTGGTTTTGAATGGGGCGGATCCTATTGTTGTACCCATCAAATATGGTGACCAGAAGTCGGCTCAGATCAGCAGGTGTCTGGGGATGAACGAATCCGCCGAAGCACAGGAAGACAACGAGAGCGCTGTGTAATTGCATGGCCGTTGTCTCCAGTATAGTTAACTGTTTGTAATATGTTAATTAAAATTGTTGGCTTATTCCACCCTGAATCGCTTTTTGACAACAAGTCTAATAAAAGTAGTCAAATGCGTACATGTGTTAGTTAATATTAGGCTTATGGTTAAATTACGTACCTATCTACATAGCAAGATTCAGTGAAAAAGTAATTGCAAAGCCTAGACTGTGAAGCCCATTTATATTTCTCATCTGTCATGGAGATGAAAGTATCTGAATAATTTATGCCTGTATCAGTTGTTTTCTTAGAAAACTTTTGAATTTTCAATGAACATGTATTTACGCAAATGGATTAACAAAAATTTACCACAGTGTTATTGACACAACACTGTTCTTTTTATGATTCTGACATTACAAGAACTCCCAAGATTGTGCTATGCTTCAATGATTAACCATGCGTAGACTTTTATGTCCTTTCATACCAGAGAAAAGGCTTGTCATTTGACTGGGATTTTTATCAGACGAGTGTATCAATAAAAGACTATTCAATATTTATTGCGCGACGAATGGTTGAATGACAAATTATCTCATGGAGTTTGAAGACGTCACTGAAACAAGACTTTACCAAATGTCAGGATGTATGTCCATTGTAATGAAATGCATTTTGAAATATCGTATAAGGCTTTAAAGAAAAATATTTATTCCCAAGTTTGTTCAATATTTATTGCAGTGATATTAAGCTATAACAGGTCATTAACTCGCGCTGGAATATCATTGAATTAACTTTCGTTATGGGGATACTGTTACGCAGAAGGAAGGTTGATTGTTCTGGGTTGCCGGTGGAAGAAACAAAAACGTGTCATTTGTAGCAGATGAAAATTACATGTATCTTAATTTTTTTTATACGGTTTGCCAAATATTTAGAACAATGTCGAAGACGAAATTGGCAGTAAATTAAAAGAGATTACATCCTGTTATGAGAATAATCCAAACACCAGCATTTCAACCGTTATGACTCGTTCCTCACTTACATGTATGGCCATTCTTCCCATTTTAAGTGTTTTACATTCGCGACTCTTTATATAGACTACAATATCAATTGCAAAGAGTTGCCATGAAAAAAAAGCACGTGCTGTAATATAACTTGTAAAGAGGTTTTCGTCACGGGTGATTGTTTTCAATCGGTATTGTCTTTTCCGCACTATTTTAAGAAGACATATCTTTTACAATATTTTTTATCATTTTATTTTTGATTTTTCAAATTATTCTATATTTAAGGGTGCATAAATACAAAGAAATTTTGCTGAGTATTTACATACTGAAAAAAAGTTTTACAGTACATGAGGCGGAACTTTAAGAACTTGAGAAACTGGAGTACGGAAAAGGTCTTCATCACTGAAGCGTCCCTCTTTTGTGCATTAGAATTGATATCTTTTGTTGTCAATTTTAATAACACTCTTCATTTTTAAATTGAGTTTTTGAAGGTTTTTTTTTAATTTACATACTAGTATTCATTAGCAAAAATATTTACGTCATTTTACATAATGATACACCAAAAGTCCTAAGTATGAATTATGCATTCATGAAAGACGTTTATTTAATTACGTTTTTTCTTTTGTTTTTTTTTTGGTTTTTTTGGATTTGTTGGGTTTTTTTTCGTTTTTTTTTTTTCATCTATTTTTCTTTCTTTTTTTTGGCGAAATAAATCAAATAAGGTTACTTTGTATTCTTTTCTTTTGTTTGTTTGTTAGGTTAATTGTTGCTTCTTTTTCGTTTTGTGTTTTGTCGGATCTTCTTCTTTGATTGCTTTCTGTAAAATACATGTTATCTCATCTGGTTTGGTGAATATCATTTGATTAAAGCAGACGTCATAATTGCCGCTTATGTGCAAGTCGTAAATGCCGGTACATTTAGATGGATGGTCTGTTTTTGAATAATCTATGCTGCTGACAATGTCTCCAGATAAAGGGGACCAATTATCGTGCCTCTGCAGACTTTGTCGACACGGGACCCTTAGTTTTTGATGGACCGCCGCTCTGCGATGCAAAGTCAGCTCTTTTCAACTGAGAGCAGTGGACCTATCAGTGTAACAATCACACAAATGCAGTGATAGAGTGGAAGAAGAAAATACTCCATTATAGCGACACTGACTATAAAAAACGATACTTTGCAAATTTCATCTTGTTTTAGTAATAAATGTTTGTCAGCAAAAAAATAACTATAATATTTGTGCCACTGGTTCGTATTTTTGAAAAGATTGAAATTGCTCAGCATAAAAATAAATGCCGGATAAATAGTTATATATGAAGAGAAAAGAGAATTAATTCTAAATAAATCATCGAAGAATAATTACCATGCTGTACGTGCATGTTTGTTCTCCAACAAACACCATTTTAACACAATTCTCTCATTTCGATCTAGGTTCACTAACCCTTACCTTATAGCGGGTGTCTCAAAAGAGTACTATATATCGAAGCATCGCTTATTAATTCATTTTGATCATTGAACCCAGTGAAAAGTCCAGATGTGTTGTATTTGAGTCTTTTTCTCACTAATTATGGACTCGACTAAAACTAAATTGGCTACATACAGTTATTTTAAATCGTTACTAGTCGTATGTTGTTTTTGTAGTCAGTTAGAATATGGGTCCGTAGACACATACACACGCCGTATCATACATATATATATATTTTACCTAAACTAATCGCTGTAGAAACCCACACTAACACACACACACACACTAAATAATTTCATGCTGTATGCAATCAGTTCAAGGATTCAAAAACTTTAGAACTTTCTTTGAATTTTAACTTACGTTGTTCGAAATTATTTGTGGCTCTTTTTAAAATGCAACGGATGTTTTCAAAACTGGTATTGCATTGAGAAAGAAGAAAGAGATGAGAATAAAAAAAAATTGCTCAACAAAAATTGCTTATTAATAGGTTTTTTGTTATGCTGAATATCATATCAAGGCCATTCCTCCGAGAAACGTAGAAATTGCAAATTGCATGTTGCTAAAACGATGTAACTATTTGTCAAGTGTAACGGCTGGGATATTTTGCGAGGTCGTTGAACTATAATCAAATACCCTATATCAATCTGAAACAAATTAGATGTCAAGAAATTGACATTCAAAGATAATACCATTTTTTCTTCCGCTGTGAAATTCACACTACGGAAAACCGGACTATTTCAAAAATGCATTTTAAAGCAAAATTTGAATACAGATAGGGATGCTCAAAATTAAAATTCAGCTTTTCTCTATAATTCCTTCTGATGCTATTGACAAAGATACCAATATGATATCTCTAGGTTGTAAGTACATGTAGATAAACGCATGCTCAGATATAAACATAACAGATTATTGGATTATCCGCCCTAATCGGCTCATCTCTTAGTTGTTCGTTTTCAGTTTCCGGTTTCTGCCAGGACGAAATTCAAAATCAGGTATACGTCTTTTGAAATTGGACACAGAAGTGTGAAGAAAATTCTTAATGCTCTCTTGGATTCATTGTTTTGTGTAGAAAATATAAGAAATAATATTAAAAATCAAAGTCTTAGTTGTGAAAAACATTTTAGAAGTACATGTAATAATTATAGGAATGGCGATCGATTGCAGAATTGCTAATCGGTTAATCGCAATTCGTTTCGACCGATTTGTATCAAAATACATGAATTTCTATTTTCTTAAAATTAACTTTAATAGATGGGAAAGAAATACGGTAATCCGTAGATATGTTTACAAATCAAATGAAAATTATCTATCATGATTTTCAAGAAAAATCTAGAACAACGAGCACACAGTTGGGAAATAATTTCCATTTGTATTAATACGTCAACCAATCACAGGCACCTGCATGGCCAAAAAAAATATTTTTCATTTTAAAGTAATAAAATCGCCTCGATTATAATGATAATAAGATTTGTCATAATTGTAGAGAAAAGTATCTTACTATAAAAAGAAATATTTACAAACGTCATGCGTATGACTTTCAATCAATTTTAAAATGTTATAGTTTTGGTAAAGGCCCTTTCACAATCGGTGCATGAGCACTTTACAAAACTTTGCGATCGGATTTTTTTAGCTTCGCACGAGGCCTCGCATGCATGTCACATGTACGTTGCACGATGTCTCTCATTCGTAGCATATGCATCCGTTTTAGTGGTTGCATCAAGTCTGCTAAAATAGTGGGCATGCACACAATTCGGATGCGATTGAATGCGATCCAAATTATCGCAATGCACTTTCAAGATTTTCTGAGAAATCTCAATTTTTTTTCTCAAAGGAGTTTGAGAAAACATTGGTGGCACACACGTTTGAGAAAAAAATTTGAGAAAAAAACTCAAAGACAAGCCTGAGTTTGAGAAAAAAAATTATTTGGTGGCACAGTTTGGCGAGAAATACTCAGGTTTGAGAAAATCTCAGCGTTGGTTGCCCCGAAGCCTGATCACTAGTGCGATCATATCGCATTATCTTACAACACTCGCTTACAACGGTCGCATATATATAGACGCAAGATATATCACAAGATTTAATGCGTTAACATCGCACAAGTCAACGATCGCTTTAGATCGTTCGAATTTTGTACGAATACTTTTTGATCTGCTGTTATTTCGGCAACAGTTTGCGGTCCCCAAATGTATCTAATTTTTTTAAAGATAATATCCGTTCAATCAGTATTTTACTATGATACATAATGATGGTTTATGGTCGTGTATCTAGCAAATGTTTAATTTAGAGTTACCTTTCTTATTCAGCGTATAGATCGACTTTCTATCAATTTAATTTAAGAACAGTTAAATCAAGAGGGCTAGATGGTCACAGCCATTTTTAGACTATATTAATCTCCACAAAAAGAAGAGCTCTGTATAGACATATTGTAAAATATTCAAATTTCAAACTAAATTATATAGTTTTATTTTTACTATCGATGGTGTGTAGCTAAACAAATCATGCTCATGTCAAATATGTTGATCTTCTAGCCTCGTTAAAGTGGACTGTAATTTCTTAAAAAATGCTGCAGTCCCAATATATAATTTGTTTTCTTATTTGGTATCGAAAGTCTCGTACAGTGTAGTGATTTATGCAATCTGTACTAAGCATTAATTTGCAACATTTAACATGAGTCTAGCTAAAAACAGGAAAGAATCGGCTAGGCCTGGTCCAATTTCCCAGAATTGAATTATCTGACGTTAACAGGCCTAATAAATTGGTTCTCTATTCGGACCCCCGCCTCCGGAAATGGAACCCCCTCACCGCGTTGCGAAGTTTGAAACATGAAAATTAGATGCAACTGACACGAGAATGGCTAGTTGGTTCACCCAATAATCGATCTGCCGCCTTCAATCGATTTCGGGATACTAATTTAAAAAGTTCCTTCACATTTTATGAGACCACGCTGTATATTTACTTACAGTGTACTTGGAATATACGGAATCATTTTCATGCGCAGACACAGAAATAATGCTTTTCTCCGTCATTGATGAATTTTTTTGATTTTGATAAGGGGGAGTGGAAAATGGTCCGAGGCCTTTTTTGAGTTAAATTACTATGTCAATTTAATAAGTTTTAGGTTTTAGAGAGGAAGAGGTTCGGACCACCAGTTAAGTTACCTTATAGTCTGCCTTAAAATGAGTGCATTGATGACGTCATAAATGACTGAGAGAGAGCTGTCGTGTTGTAAATTTTGAATTTACTATAGATGGGTGTAAATACAAAATTTACATTTTGTCATGTTGTGAATTTTGTATTTACATCCACCTAGTATTTTCAAAAAATTAATTTACAACATGACAAAGCACTAGGCAAACTCTAGGGACCTTGCACTCTTCAGAGGTCATTTTACCCGCTTTTGATTACAGAAATGGTTTTATTTAGCAGCAATTATCGTGCTAGGAATTGGCCCTTTATCGCCATTCTTCCCTTTATGAACGATAGCGGGCTTACAAATGTTGCATTTATACACGTATAGAAATTAATTTACCCAGTCTTTCAAACAAAGGAATATGTCTACGTGTATGTAGGCCGAAAAATTGCGTTTATATCAAATTCATGTTTTGTATGAACATGTTGCATTTGTAACCTATATACCAAAGATCTGTAATGTGAAATAAATGAAAAAAAAAAGATTGGAAACGAATGCTAGAATGAGGAGTAAACTATTGTAATAATTTACAAAAATGAGCTTTAATTGAAAAGGAAATTGCGTCCCACGAAATGGGATGGTTCATAAAAGATAAATCAATTCAAAAGATGTTTTGCAAACGTCAGTAGGTGGTTTTACTCTGAACGTTTTATATAAAATAAAAGATGAATGCTAGAAAAGATAAAGTGTCTATTGAAACATTTTTATTTGGAAAATTTCCGTAGAAACCAAAAAATAATTTTGCTGAGTGTGCAGAAAACAACAACATGGATATATATCACTGATGACAATGAGAGCGAGAGAGAGAGAGAGAGAGAGAGAGAGAGAGAGAGAGAGAGAGAGAGAGAGAGAGCGCCAAAAGTGGTTTCCACTTATTAAAAGCAAAGACAAAATTAGTTCCCAACATGAGCTAAAAATAAGAGAGAGAGAGAGAGAGAGAGAGAGAGAGAGAGAGAGAGAGAGAGAGAGAGAGAGAGAGAGAGCGCCAAAAGTGGTTTCCACTTATTAAAAGCAAAGACAAAATTAGTTCCCAATATGAAGCTAAAAATAAGAGAGAGAGAGAGAGAGAGAGAGAGAGAGAGAGAGAGAGAGAGCGCCAAAAGTGGTTTCCACTTATTAAAGCAAAAGACAAAATTAGTTCCCAACATGAAGCTAAAAATAAGAGAAAGGTTGACAGTTGGACAAATTTGGGCTCAGGATACAAGAGATCTCTAAAATAGAAAGTAGGATAAAGAGGAAACTCGGGCCATAAACTTCTCAGTATTGACTTTGAAATGAATGTCGCCGGCTTACGTCGAAGGGTAAAAAGACTAGGTATTAAAGTAAAAATAGACTTTCTAGCTAGTTAAGGCATCGATGGAATCGTATATAGCAGCAACATATAAAGCCGATGATGTTCAGTTACAGGGAGCGTTTGAACAGTATTCTTCCATTTACGAAATAATTGTCAGGAAGTTAGACTTCTGTGCAAGCCTCATCCGTATTTGATTACGGCACACCATTGGTGAATATAAAAATCAACGCTGGATTGTTATATATTTGACTGCTTTCTTCAATAGACCACACACCGATATCCATGAATGATAAATTTCCTTAAAATCCCCAACCATACTCAGTGATTTAAAAAAAAAGACATCTGATTGAATCGTCTGGAGTATGATAGCAGAATCCATTTTATATTCTTTTGACTGGCTAACTTTGTGATTGCCGGATTAAGGTAAGAAGGAAATTAGATTTTTCCTCTCGGAATTAGTGTCTGTCTAAATTGTATTAAGCCACAAAACATGATTGGACTAAGTTAATCATTGAGATGAACATTGCATTACTTTATTTGATCTGAGATTTCAGATGTACGTGTTTTACTTAGCTAACTAATTAGATATACACAATGCCATATGATTTGTAAATGATATCTCCATCACGTTCATAAGAAAATCCAATTATTCAATGAATGTTTGGATACACTTCATGTTTAAATTACCATAATTTCAAGAAGGTTATACATAATAAATGTATAATATTTTTAATTTGCAATGAAATAAATGATATTCAGGGGGGAAGTATTTCCTTCAATGCGTCCGCCATCAAGTTCTTTGTGATGACAACATCAGGTCACCAATCATCGACTCATTGAGGAAGCAATTACCTTAGACAGACGAGACGCGAAAATGGGAAGTGTGCATAGTATGTTACGATTATTGATATGCCCAAGTGGTTGAGCTCCTAAAGATCCTCTTTAACAAAAGAAGTATTTAATGCTCTCTTCCTTCTTTCTTTCTGTCTGTTTGTCTTTCTGTCTTCTTTCATCGTGATATCAATTTGCATTATATAAATAAAAAAAATAGTAAAATTAAAATAAAAAATTGGTTGTAAAGTTGAAATTCTTGAAATATTGTATTAGATTCAAGTCAATGGTTTTGGTCCTGTTCTGAATGGACCGAAAACCCTTGACTTGCGAAGATGGTTTAATTTTTTTTTTGGGGGGGGGGGGGGGGGCGGCATTTTAAGTAATTATAGTTTTCTTAGAACATGGCAAAATAAAATATTTTGTTTTGCCAAACTTTTTCCTCATAGCCTTGATTTCTATTTTTGGGAGTTGATTTTCATCAACTCTCCTATGCAGTTACGCAGGCAAACCAAAACTGAAACAGTGTTTGGACCTATGCACAAATCATCACCGCTGAAAAGATGTAATGTATGCTGAAGCATTGTTTTTTCACGGAAACTTATGTATAGATACCCTGAAAATAGTCAGATTTTAAACAGTTCGAACAATTTATTATTTTGTAGTTGTATGTATTCCTACGCCAGAGTTCAGCGTAGTCTCGTTCAACCAGACGCTCAGCTGTTTCCGTAAATCTTCGACAAACTCTCTCTTGCTTGTTGGAGATTAACAAAGCCAGCCGAGCGTCTGGTTGAACGAGCCTAGAGTTCAATATTGCTTGGATTCTTACAATTTTTTAGAAATATTTCGATTATTGATACATAATTTGATGGAATAAATTCTATCTTTAAATACAACACAACATATAATTCATATAGGGTTTTCTTGAAATTCTTGTCGAAAAAATCCGAAAATTCATATTATAAATGTGTGCGTAATTCAAATACAGATTAGATACTACTTGTCGTGCAAAATAACATATCGTTGATTTTTAAATAAA